>NC_141137.1:177071023-177382773 GCF_053477565.2 Lygodium microphyllum
ACAAAGCACTAAATGTACCTGCATCAAATAGAGATAGGACCCTCTTGGCCTAAAGAAATAACACATTTCACTGGATACTAACTAGCCCTCTTGGCCTAAAGAGATAGATTATTAAAACCTAAAAACAATTGGTCCTCTTAGCCTAAAGAAATCAGACATTAACTACTTAAAGAAACTGGCCCTCTTAGCCTAAAAGAATCAAACAAAATAGCTTATAGAGATCCCTCCTTGGAAGAAGGTAGATATACGTAAATACGCTCCATTCCAAGGGGAAACATAGGGCTCGCAGCCCTAAACTAAATGCATCAAATTATGGCCCATACCTCCTGCATATGTAGCAAGAGGCATACGCATAACATGTCTTCTGATCAACCTATGGGTCCAAGATAACAATGGTAGATGGCTCTCGACTACTCTTTGCATTACCCATATCAACCATCACCTGCTATATAATGCATGGTCTGATAACATTCCCCACAAGCGACCAGGTCCTATCTCATTATCAATGGCAACATTCAGACTACGACCACAGTTGAAAAAGAGGTCCTCTTCATAAGCAAAATTAGCTAAGGAATCCGCAAACTAATTCCTATAACATGGAATCAGCTGAAGAGATATGCCCTCAAATTCATCAAGTAGTTTATAGCAGTTCAATGATACATACGAAGGAGAGGATTCCGCACTGTATATATCCCATTGAGTTGATTTAAGATCAGCTGGGAATCCCCTTTTATTAAAACCACCTAAAGCCACCTTTCTTGGCAATATTCAATCCCATAATCAGGGCTTTATACTCCGTCATGTTGTTAGTAAATCCTACCCCAAGATAAGTAGCTAATTTCATTGTAACTCTACATCGGGGATCTCGGATAACTACTTCAATACTTCCTTTTCTATTAGGGCCCCTGGACGCTCCATCAAAGTATAATGTATATGCCCATAATGGGTTTACATAGCCAGCCATCAAGAACTCCCCTATTCATAATTATGATAGTCAAAATTTAACATATTTAGAGGATGAACTGATGGCTCCATTGCACCTTCTTCATTAAACCCAATAAGGATGCTTGTCAAGATTTGTAAATAGTGATGGCAGAAAATTTTAATTTTCCACACAAAGGTACCGTCTTCTTGCTCAATCACTTTATATCCCTTGCTCCACTAAATAAGCCTCCCCTGATGATATCTTTGCTTGAGATATGGGTGCTCCAAATAAGAAATTAACCGCCCCATCAACCAATTTAAGCTCTCCTATTGCAGGTCTCCAATCAGCCCCAGCATGGACCTGCAATGCATTTAGCGCGTTAGCATACTTAGAAATAATAAGGTTTAATCTTATTAAGATTAACCTTACTCTTAAATTCCACTCCTTGTAGATTAGCTAATAGAACTGTGGACCTATTTTTACCTATCCGAACTATCTTGTAAGGACCATCCCATCTAGGCTCCAACTTTCCTGGAAATAGCTCCCTATGTGCATCGTAATATGGAACTAATTGCCCTTTCTTAAAGGTATATTTCTTCGTTTTTAGATCATGCAACCGTTTCATCCAGTGTTTAGCTACCTCCTGGTGCAACAAACTCTACAATTTGAGCTTGTCCAAGTGGGATATAGTCATAAACCGCTCAAATAGGGCATCTTCATCACCCAAAGAATGATTGATTGTGAATCTAATGGTCGGCAACACAATTTCTAAGGGTAAAACACACTCCTCCCCATAAACTAATTTGAATAGGGTGTGGCCAGTGGCTCATTTAAATGTCGTATTATATGCCCAAACCACCACATATAATTTTGTATCCCAGTCATGCTTCTTTTCGGAGACTATCTTGGATAAGATACCCACAAGCTACTTATTGGTACTTTCGACTTGTCGATTTGCTTGCAGATTATAGAGGGTCATCTTGTTATGCTTAATTCTCCATGCTTCACTTAGGCTTCTAATTACCTTATTTAAAAAATGGGTTCCACGGTCCGATACTATTTCTTTTGACGGGGACCAAAACCATAGATGATTTGCTCAAGTAGGAAACTAGCAGTCTCTTTTGCATTGTCCTGCCTCGTCGCCCGTGCTTCTGACCACTTTGTAAAGTAATCAATTGCTACTATAATATATCTCTTCTGCATAGTAGACAACAAGGTAATAGGACCCACAAAGTCAATGCCCCACTTCTCAAATGGAAGGATAACCATGATTAGTGTAAGTGGACACTTCCTATTCTCTCTGCTGTCATATCTTTGACATGTATCACATCTCTTGACATAGTCAAATGAATCCTGGAAGATGGACGGCCACCAATATCCAGCTCTTAAAGCTTTCTGTACTGTTAACCGCCTAGCAAAGTTCCCGCCACAAGCGGAGTCATGGCACTCTTCCAAAATAAAGGGGACCTCATCAAGCATCACACATCAGCGATAAATATCATCAACACCTTGCCGATATAATGTGCCTGCAATTAAGGAAAATTTTAATGCCTACTGTTTAATTTTCCTCTTCTCCGATTTTGATAAAGTAGCTCTAGTCTCTCCCGTAGAAAGATAGTGCATTATAGCAGCATACCAGGAGGGAATAGATGCTGTATCAATCTTGAACAAAGTTTCCATCACTTCCTTCAACCACGAGCTCTTTTGGCTCTCCGAAATCCACAAGACACTCTACAATGCCCTGAAGCTTCGGCGGCTTGCTCTTAATCTCATAATCAAATTCTTGCAAAGTGATTAACCACTTTGCTAAATGGTCATGTGGGTGTAACTTATTCAACAACAATCGAAGCCCTTCCGCCTGTTACAACTATATATATTATCTCTCACTTGACTTAGGTCTCACCTATATATACTAACTCTATATCAATATGAATCATTCTTTGGGAGCATGTCTTGTGTATCTCTCTCGTACTCTCTCTCTCTCTCTCAACACTTGTGTATCTCTCTCGTACTCTCTCTCTCTCAACACCGCCTTCCTATAAAAAACCACCCTCTCATAAAGAATGTAATGCCTGAACTTTTTGGTCGCAAATGCCATCGCAAGGCACAACTTCTCCATATAAGTGTAATTAATTTTCGATATGCCCAACTTTCAACTAGTAAAAGCTATCGGATGGTACCACTTTTCCTCCCAAATTTGGGCCAAACAGCAGAGCTGATACTATAAATGGTTGCTGCTAAAAATATATAGAACATTTTGCCTCTTTTTGTGCTTTTAAAACAGGTACTTTGGCAAGCTCCTGCTTCACATCCTCAAAAGATACTTTGCAAGCATCATTCCATGTAAATTGAAAGTTAAAAGACAATGGCTTCTTTAGTGGCAACGCTCTTTCTGCCAAGGCATTGATAAACCTCCTATAATACCCTAATGAGGATAGAAAGCTATGCACTTCGTTTGGAGTATGTGGCGGACTCATAGCGACTATGACCTTGATCTTTTCAGGATCAATTGCAATCCCTACAGAACTAACCATATGGCCTAACAAGACCCCATAAGGGACTCCGAAGATGCACTTCCGTGGGTTAAGAGCTATGCAAAATTGTTTGCAATGCTCAAAACACTTGCGCAAAATGATCAATTGTCTATCCCTTATGGTGGTTGCCCCTAAATCGTTAATGAATACTTTCAGCTCCTTTAGGGAGATGTCACCAAAGGTTTTGTTGGTTGTTCTTTGCCATGAACCAGGTACGTTACACAACCCAAATGCCATCACATGGTACGCAAAGGTACCAAAGACTGTAATAAACATCATTTTTAGCTTGTCTTGCTCAACAATCACCATTTGGTTATACCCTGCAAAGCAGTCCATAAACGAATAGATTTCCTGACCCGCTAATTCATCCAAAATTTGGTCAATAAACGGCAAAACGGGTAGTAATCTTTAATAGTCTGCTTATTCAGCTCTCTAAAGTCTACACAAAGACGGATTTGATTATTCTTCTTCTTCCTGATCACAACTGGTGAGCACCATTTAGTATGCTGAACAGGGAAGATCAAACCCGCTTTTCACAACTTTTGTAGTTCCTCGTACAACCCGTCCCTTAATTAAAAAGGCATACACCTTACTTTTTGACGTACAGGGCAGGTACCTTCCTTTATAGGAATAGTATGTACAGCTAGACTGGGAGGAATACCCCGAAGTTCGTCATAGCTCCAAGCAAAGATATCACAGAACTCTCGAATTAAGGATACATAATCCTCTCTTTCTTCCACACTAAGCATGGACCCTAATTTAATTGGCCGCGAATCATTTAGCGTACCAAGATCCAGCTCAATAACGTCCACGTCTCTTATTCGATCATGAGGCTTTATTGGCTCATTCAAGGTTATCTGATAAATATCCACAGTAGTGCACCCTTCCTTGGATCCATCGCTTGATGACGTCTCACTACCAGATGGATCATCTACTATTTCTAGTTCAGTGGAGGATAGTGGAGCTCTCTCACTCTGAGGAGACTTAGGGTAAGCATCCACTATTACACGATGGGCACCTCGACCTAGAATCACTCGCCCAGCCGATATATCGACTTGACAGTCTATCCGTAGAATCCATGGCCTGCTTAGCAAAACCCGATAGCTAGGATGTCCTGCAAACCTTATCACCCTAAAGTCCAGATAGGATTCCACACTCGCAATTGTAACGTGGACCTTAGTAATGCAACCTTCTGGTTGTCTTAGACTATCATTAGCCATCCTAATAAGTGTGGAGCCATCTTTTTGGATCTCTAGACCTAACCTCTCCATCAAGTCTGAACTTATGATATTGACGGAGGATCCAGTGTCCACGATAGCGTGCTCCACTAATATTCCATCCACATATACTGGAACCCTAGGGCAATGCTTTTTAGCATGATCGAACCAATCTTCCCCTACTCTAGCTATACCCAAAGGTTCTACTATATACCCTATACACAGGATTTTCTTGAATTCCTTGCATAATCCTGGAGAAATTTTAATCAATTGCAGGAGATTCACGTCTGGCTTGACTTCACAAAGGGAACTTGCTAGATCAAAGTCGTGGTAATTAGCCAAAAGTTCTCTTCTCGTGCCAAACCATTCTCTCCTTTGGTCTTTCCATCAGCTTTGGTGCCTCTTTTTTAGCCTTTACCTTCTTTCTTGGCAATCCTTTATCCTCCTCGGAATCGACTTTACTACCAATAGGTCTTAATGGTCCACCTTCCTTATCGGGATTCATGACTCGCTTTCCCCTAGGATCTTGCTTAGGGCTTACCTCGACAGGTTTTGCATTTTTTTTTTCAACCTCTTTAGCCTTTTGGCTTCTTGTTATAGCTCGCAGATTAGAAGTTTCAGTATCATTGACATGTATAGCCTCAATAAGGCTGATTCCACTACGATGAGGTAACTTCTCTACAACAGTCTTTCCTCTTTGCAGTATTTGCCTTGGTCCATCATCTTGTTGGAGATTGTTTCCTTGCACACGATGGTTAACTAGCTAAGTGGCCAGACTTCCCGCAAATATCATATTTGACTTTCGGAAAATTCCTAGGGAAATGTTGGCCCCCACACCACTTACAACTGAATCTTGAGGGGCCACCCTCTTCAGGGCGTTGGCTCCCTATCAAATTTTGTCACTTCTTAAGGAAATTGACATCCACAGCTATTATACTGTTCAGAGATTATATCAGTGTAGTGCTTCATCATATCCTTAACTTTACCAAGGACATTAGAAGCACTTGACTCGTAGCCGTGATTCTCAGTCTGTCGCCCCATGGGCCTAACCAATTGATTAGGAATTATCCGCTAACCAACTGGGACAACATTAGGATTCATTGTTTGGTTTCCACCACTATTTAGTGAGGCCGTTTGACTAGTCATAGGCATAGTCATGCTAAGAGGAGCTAGTAACATAGACAGATTTGACATAATATTCTCTCTACCACCCATATTTAACACGGGGTCCCCTTGACTCCCATTGGTCAAGGCCAAATTATTACCATTCCAATTTATCCTTGCTGCATAAGCCGCTTGCAAGCGTGACTCTACTCCTTCTGCTTGGGTAATGGCAGTGTCAATATCGGCCAAAGCAACACTACTCAGCTGCACCTAGATATTGAAATCCAATCCATGTAGGAAATATTGCAACTATGCAGCTGCTGGAATGGGAATATAAGCGTTAAGTTTGTGAAGAACTTGCTTTAGTTTCTTGGCATATGCCTGGACATTCTTATTTGGCTCTTGACATACTACATTTAGAACATGCAAGCAATATTGTCCACCCTTCCTAGGGGAAAACTCCCTACGGAAAGCCGTGAAGAATTGAGCACTGTTAGTTATGGTTCCTGCTTCTAGACCGTGATACCACACTGCTGCTCTTCCTTTTAACGTCATGTTGAAGAAAATCATTAGGTGTGCTTCGTCTTGGATTCGATAATTGAGCATGAGCATTTGAAACTCCTTAATGTAGAGTTCTCCATCTTCTTCTGCTAACCCATGAAAAATGGGCAACGGTGCTCCTAATGTCGGTAAATCCGGTGTATCTGCTAGAATTGCGGTAGGTTGTGCCATGGCTACAACCGGATTGACAACAAGAGTTTGTGTAGGCAACACTATACCCCCACTTGTTGTGGGTTGATTAACTAGGAATAGGAAAGTACCAAGACTTCCACTTGCGCTCAAAGAGCTACTCATAACACCTAGCTTACTAGAACCACTGCCTCTTATGCGCAATGGGGTGCTCTTTTGAGGAGAATAGCGTCTTACAATCTCCAACCGCTGTCTAGCCCTCTAAGCATGTTTTGCTTTCTATATCTCGGCTTGACGGTCCTTGACAGAGCACATAAACCAACTATTTGGTCCCTAAAAACCCTAGATTCAAGAACCACCACTTGTTGGTGACTCCCGATAGATGCACCACTGATGAGACCTAAAATGGACTGGCACTGGCTATGGCACTAGCTGGATCTCATGCATACAATAGACAACCCCACGACACAGCCTCGTGGGCCAAGAGCGTCTAAAAATCACTTCGCACTAAATACTTATGACGATTTTGCATTTGTATCCAATATGTAGGCCAACGTTCACATTCCCTTCTTCTTAGAGGGAGATCCCACAACATATAGCCATAATGCCTCGTAATACACACATAGAGAAGCACCTCTCGGTTGATTTTCGCGGCTCCACTGCGACTCTCCTACACCTCAGGGATTAGCCCCAAGATGCGTCACTAACACATATAAAATTTGCACAAACTCCACTCTTTCATAATTCAGCATTCGAGGAGATTTTAATTTGCCTCACAAAACATTCCCCAATGGAAGCACCTGTCTAACCCTACAGCTTGGGTTTCCTATCCTCTCAGCGTTGGTCAAAGTTTATCAAACAAGTATGATGCATTCCAGGAGATACCACATGGCATGCTTGATGCAAGGTGTATGACTATTGTGCACAACCATTTTATGATTTAAAAAAACAGCCATGTGAGGTGTGGAAAACAGCCCTTTCATGAATTTTAACTAAGCGTTATGTGCTGCGATGCTTTAGGGACTAGCACCAGAACTTTCATGCTACTAGTCGCCTATATTTAATTATGGAATGATCCCTAAATGCTATGCATAAAGAGGGAAATCAGAATTTGTATCTTTTTATCAATTAGATCGTCGCACAATCTTCACTTCTCCCTCACCGTTTAGGTATTGCTGCAGTGCATAGATGTAAATGGTTGTTTTATATCATTTTTGTATGTAAAAAGCAATAAACATGGACTATAACATAAAGGACAGAAGAGCCTTAACCTCATGCTTTAACCTTGCCAAATATTCACACACATAAATTTTATTTTTTCATATTTTTTGAGCACGAAAATCCAATTTTCTCCTTTTTTGCTATTTTTCTCTATTTATTATTCATGGAAAATAGATATTTTTGATTTACTTATTTTGGCTCATTGTTTTGACTGAGACTTAATATTTTCTCTGATTTTATCCCATTTCCATCCCTTTTCTCCAACTCAAAATCGAAAAAAACCACTAATTTTCACTAAAAATGACATTTTACGGGTTTTAACAAATTAATAACAGATCTAAATCATTACAGGTTCTATATTTCTATATATCTAGCCCTTAATCATGATGCAAACAAGGTTCAAACAAAATTTCATTGCATATGAACAACATTTGGACCATGAAGCAACAAAAACAATCAAATTTCTTTGTAAAATTGAAGCATGTTTCGGGTTTTTTAATCATTATTCAAAGTAGCCCACAGACCGATCAACAACCATTCTTCAGTGCTGAACCTCTTTCCTTAGCCTCTTCCTCATCTTAAAGCAATTCGACAGATAAGCATTCTTCAGTCTCTTCTTCTTGATTTCTTGCACATGAATAGTCTCTATGTAGGAGAGAGAGAGAGGAGAGAGAAAGACTAGTTTTTGTTCTCTTCACTGAGTGCATCATTTCTTGATCGGGTTGTGGCAATGGAGGGCAAAGGATAGGAACATTCCAGGCCCAAGAGCATTCCTCCTGCTTCCTCAGGTCAGCAAATCATGATTTTGGGAGAAAAGAGGGGGCGCAAAAAACTGACGCCCCCCCTCCCCCCCATCGTTTCATTTGGTGGGGATTTTTTTCCTTAAGCTCTTTTAATTAGAGCATTAAAACTCCAATCCACTTATCTAGTTCAAGCCTCTTGCATTCACACTTCAGGTCAAATGGTTTTTTCAGATTTGAGGGGGCAAACGACATCGGAATCGAGATCCCGTCTAGACGGGTGGCTCCGTGACATTGAAATCTACAAAGTTGGGCCCATTACGCTCTTCCTGGCTTCCGAATCTAGTAGTTGTTTCAGAACCCCAAACCTTGCGGGGATCAAATGACCTCAGAATGGAGATACAACACTTGCGTTGGATTCATGATGTCATTTTACATCTAGGAAAACTCCAGCTCAACCATTTGCCACCGTTTGATTTCCATGAAAATAAGCACTAGTGCTTTAGGCACTTGTCGCTTATTGTATTGATTGCCACTGCCGCCTTCGACAAAGTCTTAGTTTCCCTTGATATTCGTAATTTTGGCTATTTTTAAGCACTTCTCGACATCAAAAATCATCTGTCAATGGGGGTTTGGCAAGAGAAGAATGTATGGGGGTTCAAGAGCTTAGACTCTAGAGATGGTAGAGAT
Organism: Lygodium microphyllum; assembly: GCF_053477565.2. Lineage (NCBI taxonomy): Eukaryota > Viridiplantae > Streptophyta > Polypodiopsida > Schizaeales > Lygodiaceae > Lygodium > Lygodium microphyllum. Next base: position 177,080,145 of record NC_141137.1, read on the forward strand.
AAGAGAAGGGTTGAAAGTTTCAAGCCAAGTTCTTGATAAGTGACAACAAGGTGAAGGTAGATTCAAGGAGAGGAGTAGACGAAAGAGAAGGGGTTTGAAGAGATTGAAGATGTAGAATAATACTTCAAAAAAGAATTAGAAAATATAGAAGAATACTAACAGAGATGAAGCATGTCAAGCATTATGAGAAAATATAACTCTAATAGACAAAAACGTGTACAAAATAATACCTTCCTCTATGTTGCTCAGATTGCCAATCTGATCCTTCCAATGGCTCCGAAAGGGGGGTTAAATACTAGGACACTTAGCCAGAATCCTACCAGATCACTCCTTCATCTCCCACTTTTGGAGTGCTATTCACTGCCTGAAAACAGCGCGCGTCACGCGATTTCGCTAATCTCTCTTTTTACATAAAATCCTCTCAAATTAGCTAAAAGCTAAATGCTTTCTTTTACATGCCATCCTAATCTAGAAGTTGTCTATAGTTTTGTAGATTTTTTTACAAGAGATAATCTCTATAATATTAAAAATTGACTAAAATCTAATATTTTTGAACCATGAACACTAACACTAATGTCTAAAATGGCATTGGCTCTCTAAATCTAAAAGGAAGTCACACTAGATTTTTTTACACGGTGTGCGTGTAGTGGCACAACATCCACCCCCTCCTAACTTGCACATCCTCTGGCATATACCAAAGTCTTACAAATTTGCAGTGTCAAAGAAGTATCTTCTGCCATGTCAATGTCTTCATCTTCTGCCTCTTCTTCCTCTATGTCTTCATGCTCTTGAATTATATTCAAGTCTTCTAGCTCATATGTTGAACTTTCTCTTCGTTTGAAGAGCTTGATTCTTTTTCTAGCTATGGATATCTTCATGCTTGTTCCATCCAATTCAGCCAATGAATATGTGGCATTGTCATGAATGATCTTTACCACATATGGACCAAACCAACGCTTCACCATCTTCCTAGAAGCCCTGTATTGATTATCTAAGCTACTATCATAAACAAGCACCCAGCCATTTTCTTGAATTGTTCTTGGCCGAAGTCGATATCGCTTATCAAATTTTCTTTTGTTCTTTAGTCTTGTTGTCTTTAGCTTCTCAATAGCTGCTTGAACATCTTCAAGCCTTCTTTCTAGCTGCCATATGGGCAAAGTCAGCAACTCTTCTCTATTGATGCCTTCCTCCCAAGGTAGAAGACTCCATGTGAGATTAGATTTTTCAATTGGCATAATTGGTTGTTGTCCATGCATAAGTTCAGCTGCTGGCATATAGCCAGTCATTGAACTGTGAGTAGTCCAGTCAGCCCATAATGCAAAAGGTAGCATTTTAGGCCATTCTTTGATCTTTCCTCTACAAGAAATTGCTAGAGCTTTGAGAATAGGTTGATGACCTCTCTCACTCTTTCCATTGCCTTCAAGGTTGTAGGCTCATGTCTTAAAGCCAACTATATACCCAATTGAGCAAAGAAGTTGAGTGCCTCATCAGCATCCAACTCTCTTCTATCTATAGTTACTTTACCCACACAACCATATCTACAAAACACTTCTTCAAGCAAAAAAAGACAAAAAACTTGAGTGAATTTGGTTGTTAAGGCTTTGCCTTCAACTTGATTGGTTAGATCCTCTCATGCAAGCACCAAATACCGCATATTCCATATTCCTTTAGGCATGATTATAAGATCAATAACCCATCTATAATGTATAGACAAGGGGTAAGTTGGTTGTAAACCATCTCGATGCTTAACCATAGAATACATTTGACACATATAACAGGTTTCAACAAAATGTGCTATGTCTCGATACATGTTTTGCCACCAATATTTTTCTTTGACTTTACTAAAGATTCCCCATATGCCTCTATGGCCAGCCCACAGGCTTTCATGAAATTCCTTCATTACCTGTTGTTTCAATCTTTTGTTACCTAAAACTCGGACATGCACTCATTTCTTCTTCTTTGCGTTCTTCCATAGATGTCCTTCTTTAAGAAAAAAGACATAAGCTTTCCTCTTGATATGCTTGAACTCCTCATCAGTCCAAGTCTCATTCTTCTTCATTATGCTCAAATATTGGCCGATCTTCAGCCAATCTTCTTCATAATCTTCTTCAAGGAAATAAACTAGAACTTGAGCAATGCAATGAGCATGCTGGATTCTAGTTGATCGTCGTGTTGTTTTCAGCTTTGGACAAGTATATGCAGTAACTGAAAAGGTATTTTCAGCAGTCATGGAATGAAATTCAACAAGTATATATTCTTCAGCTTCATCTTCTTCCATCAGCTCTTCTTCATTGTCATATCTTCCATGTGATAGCATGTCAGCAAACTGGATTTGCCTTTCCTACAATACGCTTTAATCATGCTCATGCATCATGCTCAACTTAGGAAAAATATGCTCATGCATCATGCTCAACATCCGTGCCATGGCATATACTCGAATCATGAACATGGGGAAGGAAGGCTATCATGGGCTCATTTTCAAAGGATTCTCGTAGGATGAACAAACATTAGAAACAAATAAAACTACATGGGTCAAACTCTCTTACAAACCCTTGCAAAAAATTTGCTAATGGTATAAGATTAAAATCAACATTAACATTGATTGTAAAGCTATAGTTAAAACTTTCATCAGATGATGCTATGAGGTTGTGAAATTACATTAATATATCTTAAATTTTGGTTTTTGATAGATTCGCCTCACAAGAAAGATAAAGATTGTAGAAATGCCTACCAAAAATGAAAATTGAAACGTTTACAACTAAAGTACTTAGGATTTCTAATTTTGAGTAGAGAGAACATCTTCTTGTCTAACCCCTCCAAGGATTACAATACAATTTTATTTGAATTTCTAATAATAATGATTTATGCCAAGTGCAATTACTTTGAACTTTTCACATAACATTTCTCTTGAGCATTTTGGAAACATTCATTTCCTGTATTAACATTGCAAATAAGAAATCCACTCACAAAATTGTCTGATGATTGTGTGCATTTCATAAATGTGGTTGTTGATACATGGAAGAGATCTAATGACTTTAATATCTTGTAAATCATGGATAATAAGTAAATTAAAGGGTTATATTAATGTCATCTACACCCACACCTCCCCCTTCTTCAATCTCACTTTCTTGGAGGCTCTATTAAACATGTGTGAACTAACGAGACCCAATGACAATGGGTAGTGTCCCAGAATTGGAGAGATGCTTAACACCTTGCCCACTTGATAGCTTTGGCATAAAAATTTTCCCATTGGCACCGTTGTGTAGCCCTACTACATTTGAAAACAAGACAATACAAACTAAGAAGTTATCCCTTGTTTGAAGATAACTAGGAAAGTAGTGCATAGGGCCATCCTAAAGATAAAAATTAATGTCTTTCAAGGACAATCAAGAGAGAAGGTATGTTGGGTGCATTATACATGCAACGACTTACAAATTCTTGCACCCTAAACATATAAAAGCATTGCCATGTCTACACTACAACATATACATGCTTTAACGGCGTTTATAACGACGTTTTCTTTATATATGAAAAATATCCCCATCGTTGCTATTAGCGTCGCTACAAAACCATCGCTATTTGCCTCGCTAATTTCGTTGGTATTAGCATCGCTAAATAGTGACACTAATATCGACGAAATTAGCGACGAAAATAGCGACAGTTATAGAGGAATTTCCGACGCTAATACCGACGATTGTAGAATTAATTTGCGACGCTAATACTGATGGTTGCAAGATAAAAAAAAATTGTGGCAAAGCTGCAGATGCAGCCATGCCATAGTTAGAGCCACACAGGGCTAAGAGACAATTCCTGTTGTCAAAGAAGTTAGACATTCGATCCCAAATAATGACAAGACTTTGCAAACAAGTACTTTCATGACATTAATTAACACAAATGTGCACTGCATTGATAAAGAAAATAACAAAACTTAAATTGAGAAGTGCTACTGCGACAAAGCAAATATGTATACACATGTACATCAATATGTGGTGAATAACATGGAGATGTGTATATGGAGTCATGCTACAACATAGAAGTCCGAATCTTATACACTTAGCTATTACATATGGAGGATAGAGGCCATAAGGCCTTACATAATACAAGATGGGGAGTAATCCTATGTAGCCTAATCTGCTCTCTACGACTCATCCGCATCAGACAAACTCCTCTCGTTGTAGTAGCATATCGAAGGGAGCCTCCAACAGCAAATACATATATAATTGTGAGTATCAAATACAAACTGACATATAATGACAGATTTCTCAAATTAGGAATGATATTTATTACTACTTACCGATCCTCCACGAGCATAGAGCTTCTCAATTAGGGCACTCAAGCCATGCTTCTCCTCATATGTCACCTCTAGTGCAGTCGAGTTGCGATTCGTAAAACCTTGCTGTGGCACACAAACATTGAAAAATAACGTACTTGAGATTCATGTTCGAAATACATACATCAACATGGATGTCATTAAATTAGAGTACTCTATCCTATTAATACTTACGGAATCTGCCATGAATATTGCGTAGCCGTCACTACCAAGGTGATGCACCAATTCTGCGTCCAAGCGCACCTTTGCTGCGTCCTTCTGCTGCTTCCACTTGTTTGGAGTGGATGTCACCTCATCCTGGAGATTACTCCAGTCCTCTGTATCCAACCACTCTGGCTTCGATTTGCCATGCTTGACTGCTTCGCGTGCATCAGACCGCCTATGCGACTGATAGTCATGCACACGCGTCATTATCCACCCTCTCGAAAATCTATCATTGCTAGAGGGATGAGGGAACTCTCGATAAAATGTATCGATTATGTACTCCTTGTTGGCATCTGGGATCTGCTTCCACTTGTCTGTAATGTTGTGCCGAAATACTTGTTGGCACAACTCATGCATCCTAGAGATGACAGGTTTTTCCTCATCATTCATGTATAAATGGCCAGTCGCCTTATCTATGAGATACGAGTAACCTGCAAGGTTTTGCGAATGGGTACTTTCATGACATTAATACAAATGTGTCAAACACAACTTGAATTGATAAGTGCTACTGCAAAAAAGGATGCAAAAATACATACCTAACACATCTTATGCCAATCATGGGATTTGAGTCCTATCAGTTGGTCATCCTTTGTGAATGTTGTCTTGAGAGAACGCATTAGGCCAGTCGGCGTACGAAAGGACTTGATGTTTTCCTTTACTCATCGCACTTCATTGCCAGACAAAACCCAAGGAGCGCGCGGCAATTGCAGTCGACCATCGATGCCACTTACAAGCCAATATGGTTCCATCTTTCCCACTGCTTTCAAATCCATCCTCGCTCCTAGTGTGTCTCGCTGCCCAGTGAGGTGGTCCCATAGCAAGCTACCCACATTCTTAAAAATATGCATGGGATCTAAAAGGTGGTTAATTTTCAGTTTTTTCCAATAAGTCAGCTCATAGAAATTTGAGAAGCATCGCATTCCACTGGGAAGCGAGTCTTGGTCCACCATCCTGCGATCAAACTAGCTCAGTGCATTCATTCTCACAAGAGGGCGACCAAGAAATCCTTCTCTCATGACATGACCCTCTGGCAAAAAAGCCCGATGTCCCTCAAATACCATCTTCTTCATAGATTTTGACATATGAGAATCCAACCTTGGTCCACACAGAGGAGATGCATAGTAACCCGACGTGACTAGCCCTGCAGAACACACATGTACAATGAGGCATGTCATAACACCAACATTGCTCAAAGAAAACTAGCAAAATAAGAAAACACGCTTTACCAAAGCATTCTCCATAACCTGGAAAGTCATGCATGGTCCACATAAGAATTGCCCTTATAGTTGCGGATTGCCTACCAATATGTTTGCTCATGTCCTCCACTACAATTCCCTCTCACAACTCCTTTAGCTCATCAATCAGTGGAGAGAGGTAGACATCCATATTCTTGACTTTGTATCCTCCAGGCACAAGCAAGCTAAGCAAAAAGTTTCCTTTCTTGGTGGAAAGACATGGTGGTATATTGTAGTTAACAAGGACCACGGGCCATACACTATAGGAGGTGGAACGTAAACCAAAAGGATTTACCCCATCCATGGCAAGACCGAATCGTAGATTCCTCGCCTCCTTTGCAAAGTCAGGGAAAGTCTAGGGAAAGTCTCGTCAATGTGATGCCATGCTTCTGAGTCAACTGGTGGATCCATTTTTTGCATGCCATGTAGTCAACTTTGCAAAACTCTTGGTCTGAAAAATGTGGCGAACACATGGTATCAGCGGAAAGTGCCTCAAAACCTTATGCGGAACAGTCTGTCCTTGCAAGTCATTTCGATACATGTCTGCACCGCACTTGGGACATGTGGCCAATAATTCAAATTCTCCCCGGAAGAGAACAAAATCATTGGGGCAAGCATGAATGCAATTATAATCCATGCCTAGCTTTCGCAGCACTTGTCTTGCATCATCACAAGACTCAGGCATCGTGTTTTGGGTAGGCAAAATATAGATTTCAATGTTCTACAAATTGCAATGAAGCACGTTATTAGAGTACTACATAACACATTTTAATGGCTTTCAATAAAGAATCATAATATACCTGAATAGCTCTGTCACACTCGCATCGCTCCATCCATACTTTGTTTGTATGCTCAACAATGCAAGAAGTGTCTTCAAACGAGATACCTGACTCCCATCATACAATGGAATGGCAGCCTCTGCAATTAAAGGATCTTGGGATTTCGAGTCCGTCGGAAGCAATGATTCGATCATGTCCTCTAACTCGGGCTCCAAAAAAGCAGGAGCATCATCCATATCTCCAGCGTTCTCACCCATAGAAGGGGGTGGAGAGTTATCACCTTCTATGAGACAGTTAGTTATCTCAAACGGCATTTGTATAGAGCGCAGACAAACCCGTCTTACTGGACGCAAGAGATCTGCGGACTGCAATGTATTGACATGGCCCTGACCCTGTAAAGGACGTTAAGGAGCTAACTTCTAAGATAACCCCAAACTATTATACTTAAATCAATTACATGTCATATAATAATGAGAGAGAACTTACCGCAATCTCGTAATTCAAGACTGCTTGGTCAATTATCTCAGCTTGAAACTCTCCATATCGTTGCACATGCTCTATGGACAAACGACGTTTCCGACGAATGGCCAAATTGCATTGGGTGCATAGACAGGGGACACGTTGATTGAGCCAAGCCTCACGATCCCCACCATGTTGGTCGTGAGTGCTAGACATCTTGACTGCGATGTAATGGAATGATAATTTAATAACGATTCTATATTGTATATCGGGACCACTCCACTATATATATTTCAGGTCTTTTTTTTTAAATTTTCGTACCTATCTCTTTGAGTTCGGCTCTAAACTTATCTATCTTTGAGGTCGGCTCTAAACTATGCTCACACACATACATTTTTATAACAGTTAATAGATCTTCCATTATGCCTTGAAATGCACAACTCCTTTTGAAGCCTTTATTGGTCAAACTCTAGTAGTGAGTTGTTTGAAAGTTTTTGGAAGCATTACTTATGCTCATAGAAAGAAAATAGACTCTAAATCTCTCAAACGTATTCTCATGGGTAATAGTAACATCACCAAAGCATTTTACTTTTATGATCCTAGAAAAAGAAGTATTTCTACATCTAGAAATATCATTGTGGATGAATATGTAGTTTAGAACGATCTTGCAAAAGATACAATCCAAACAAAACAAGCATCTCATTTCTCTTTCTCTACAACTCTATCTCTTTCACTCTCTCTCTAAAATTATAATCAAGAAAAACAAGCATCCCCCTTCACACTCCTTTCCATTTCTCTTTCTTTCAACACTTCCTACCCTACATACATTGCAAAGATTGAAGAGAACCAACACAATAAAAAATATAAAAACACTCTCTTCCATTTCTCTCTTTCAACACTTCCTAACCTACATTGCAAATTAAAGCAACACAAAGATTGAAGAAAAACCAACACTTTCTAACCTACATTGCAAAGAATAAAAACCAACACAAGAAAAAATTTGAAAACGCTCGCTTCCATTTCTCTCTCTTTCAACACTTCCTAACCTACATTGAAAAGCAACACAAAGCAACACAAAGATCGAAGAGAAACCAACACTTTCTAACCTACATTGCGAAGCAAAATAAAGATTGTAAAGAAACCAAAACAGGGCATACCGTCGTGCTCTCTTCTTCTTCCACGACCTCTTCGTGCAGGCGACGCTCCTCTCCTCGTGTGCGGCTCGCGACTTGCTTCCTTGCTCACCTCCCTTGCTCACATCCCTTTCTCTTTCTCTCTGCCTTCGCCTTGCTTCTGCAGTTTGCGTACGCATTTGAAAGAAACATTCGGGTTTCCGCGAAATATTACCAGAGTAAATCGTCACTATTAGCATCGCTATTTACGTCGCTATTTGCATCCATAGCGACATTTTTAGCGACACAGATAGCGACACTAATACCGACGCATTTTTTGACTTAAAATATTTTGAGGATTAGCGACGTAAATAGCGACACCGAAAAAAAAACGTCGCTACTTAGGGTCGCTATATGTGTGTACCCTTGTAGTGCTAGTAAGAAATATCTCCAATGAAAAAGAAAGTCGTAGTGAAATATATAGAAATGTGTTTGCATCCATGAATAGATCAAGGCTTTGGGAAACTTTGAAAGGAAAAATTTCACAAGAGTGTACCATCTTGGTAGGGGACTAGAATAAAATGCCAATTGAGGTTGACCATATCCATGGAAATAGTATCATGATTGCATGTGAAAAGGAAAAATGGCTTGACTTGAAGAGAATATATGATTTGCTAGATGTTTCCCCCATGAATATGGATGAAGAGGCTCGCGTGTTCACTTGGCATAACAAGCATAAAGACTAGTCTTGGCAAGCTATAAGATTAGAAAAGACCTAAACCAATCAAAGAGAGGGTGGTGGGTTGTACCATAGTTGGGACTCAAGTTTTGGATTCAAGATAAACCAAACATATTAAGGTCCCTCACATTTTAAATGTAATCTACAAAATCATTGCAAAGGTGAAAGCATGAAGAGTGAAGTTCATACTACCAAAGGTGCTACATAAGTCTTAATATGGATTCCTCTATGGAAGGGAAATACATGATACAATCCTCAATTTTATGGTTTCCATTGAATATGCAATAGAAGGTGAGGGAAACTTGATGATCGTCAATTGTATAGATTTAGACAAGGTCTACAATAAGGTTTGGTGGAATTTTGTCACTATAGTCATGGCTAGACTAAGAATGGGGAGATAATTTTATTGTAGCTGAATGTACTCTTCAACAATGTAGCCAAAAAAGTGGGGCTGAATGGATACATATCCCACCCTTTTTAGTTTAAGGAGAATAGTGAAACAAGGATGCACCTATTCTCTTCACCATAGTTGGTGATTCACTACTTAAGATGGTGGATATCAAAGTGTAGAGGGGACTAGTCTATGATCTCCCTCTACTAATATCTCCCAAATGTGCACCCAACATTTTGTTGATGAAAATTCAATTTTGATTTTGGCTTATATTGCTAATTTGGGGCTGACAATAGAAAGTAGTATGTAGTTCTGTGGTGTAAAAAGTAGTAAGCTTAAGACATATATTCTCTATCTAGGTTTGGAAGATACTTGTGTTTGTATTTCTTAATTGAGCTATAAGATAATCAAGGTAGGGAAGTTTTTTGGTATCTAGATTGCTCTCTAGGGGTTGGGCATATGAATTGGATGCTAGGAAAGATGGAAGATATATGAAACACATTTTTGTGCCTTGCCTCTTAGTTTTTGAGACAACTCAATAGTGGTAGATAAGATATTGTCACCTCTATGCTTTTAATAGTAACCCCATTCTCTCAGGTGTGATTGTAAAGAGATGAGAAGCTAATACAGCCAAGTGGTAGGTAGAATTTAATTGTTGGAGAGTGATGACCACAATAAGGAATTGTGGAGGATTAGGGTTGGAGAAATCTAAGGAGAGATCAAGTTAGAAGCCAAAAGGTTGATCTTCAAATTACTTTACAAGCTCAGTGAGGAAAACCATGGGCTATCATGATTAAACACATGTAAGGGGAAGGCAAATATATATGTGGAAAATGGACATCACTTACCCATAAGGCAAAGTTACATAGGAAAAATGGACAAAAATTTCATGGGTGAAAATGAACAACACTTACCTAGGAGGATAGTGCTTGCTAATGGGAAAATCTAGCTCCCAATATCTATCATGACATAAGTGCTCACTGACCAATTGAGATAAGCTGTGTCCAAGCTTCAATGAAAATTTGCAAAGGAGAGTTATATGAGAGAAAAAGTGTTTCTACAAAGCGTCTAGATGTTTCCCCAACCTTATGGTGTGAACATCCACCATTACCCAAGAACTCAAAATGGCAATAAGGGATTAGTGAGATGGTTAGATATTTAGAACATTGACATGTAGGGAGTACTTGTACAAACATAAAATTGGGTGACCTGGCTAAACCAAAATGCTTCAACTCTTAGCTAGGTACTACTACTAAGGCCTTTTTCTCACCATAAACTATGAGGCTTGCTACTATGTTACTTCTTATTTCAATGCCTTAGCTTTCACGAGTTCACATCACCTCCTTTCACAATAGCTCATGTCCGCATCCCTTCTAAAGTAGGCTCAATAAGCATAGCTAGGTATTATTTCTAACCTTAGTACTAAAGTGGTGCAATAAGCATGGGTAGCAATATTTCTTAGCTAAGGTTTAGAGGAAGAAGCCTAAACGTGAACCTTAAACATTATCGCCCACCCTAGCTATGGCTCCTTGCCAAATGTGTACTACCTTCTCCACTTCCATGCTATGTGGGCTTCTCACATTGGTCCTAGCTATATAGATTTATTGCTATGAGTATTCTCCTTTCTCTAATTCTTTGAGATATTGTGTCATTGCTTATTTTTGTGCATTGCTATATAAGTTGAGATTTCCATTCGTTGGGTTCACCCCTGTTTTTCTCATCAACACTTGATGATTTGTGCTTCTATATAGATTTTTATCATGATTAAGGTCATTGTAAGTTAGAATACAATTGTCATTATTTCCTTCTCACACTGATGCATGCTCTAGGTGCCAACTCAATAACTGCTGTTTTGGCATTGTGCTCACTGCAACTAGTAGGCCGAGTCCTCAGTATTGACGTACTAGAGCTAATTGTTCCTTGTTACATTTAGCACTAGCATAACACGTATTGCCCTTTTTCTCTTGGTTCGATTTCCTAGGTGCAAACTACAGTTTAGTAGTTGATATTCTGGCACTGTGCTTGCTACTAATAGGTCGGGGTCTTCATTAGCGCAGTGCCAACTTAGTTGTTGCTATTTTGACATTATTTCATTTGGCCTAGATCATGTGATGATTGATGATCCCAGCCTGCAACTACAATATTAGATGCATGCATAGATTTGATGACTCCATCATATGTTAGATATTCTCAATGCCCCACCCTCATAAGGTGCAACCAATGATCCATGGTGCTCAAAGTTCTAAGTCCCCCATTATGAGGAGAAGCCATATGTGAGCCCCGATATTGGTTGAGTCTTAACATGTATGTCAGATGAGGCCTATGTGACTAGATGGCAAAAAAGTGACCATTGTGGGTCTAATCTTTGGGTTAGACAGAGTAGTTAAGCTTATGGAAACTGGAAGCACATTGCATCGAGTTGTGAGATAAGGGAGTTATCAAGGGCCCTAGCCAACAATAAAGGAAATATTCCCTAGAATATTCCCTAGCCAACTAGTGGAGGTGCACATGGAAGGTCAATAGACACATGTGCATATGGAAGGTCAACAGACACATGTGCATATGGAAGGTCAACGTGCACATGTGCACATTGAAGGTCAACAAACACGTGCACATGGAAAGTCAACGGACACAGGTGCATATGGAAGGTCACCCATCATGACCACCTTCATAGGCTATAAAAGGTATACCCCTTCACAGTTTTCATTATCTATATTTCACCTAGTCAGAGTTGTTCCAGCTAGCCTTGAGCTCTTCATCTATCTTCTGTATGGATCGCCATCTAAGATTGACAGTGGAAACGCACGGGTGGATAGAGCCATCTTTGTATCAATTGTTTGGAGCAAAAGAATTTTTTTTAAAATTCTCCTCTTATTTATTATGTACTCTCTATCTCTTTCTTAGATTCTATCGCTACGCCATGTAATTTTTACATGGTATCAGAGCCCAAGGGGTTCTAGGGATCAAAGAGTGTGCAAGATGCAAAGGCTTCAACATCAAAGAGAAATGATATCGTCTTCCAAAAGTAGTTTTGGCACATCAAGAAGTGATGTAAGAGGTGGTGCTGCTATACCGACTATTCAAACACTAAGAATTCATCCACCAATGTTCAACAAAAGCAAGTTAGATGGTACAAACTACACTTTGTGGAAGTTCAAAATTACAACTATCCTTGATTCTTATGAGCTTTTGGAGACTCTCCTAGGGATTGATGTAGAACCACAACCTAACCCCAACCCCAACCCATCAAATTATAGTGTGACGATTCCTTCGAATGTAGATCTTCTATGAGCTTGGAAATGAAGGAATGCAGATGCATTGTGTGCCTTAGTTACAAGCTGATCTGACAGTGTTTTTACTTTGATTCAGCATACAATCAAAGCATAAGAGGCTTGGAATGTACTGAGGGGTTAGTATGAAATGAGAAACCAAACAAGAATTCAAAACTTGAAGAATCAACTAGCAACATAAAAGTTTGCTGAAGGAGAGATGGCTGAAGCATTCATCACTTAGATTGAGAATCTATGCAACCAGATGGCTAGCATTGGGATACAAAAGACTAGTGAGGAGCTAGCTCCAAGGTGTCTTCGGATTTGTCCACAAAAGTTGGATGGACTAGTAATTATACTCAAGTTGGACCTCAAGCTTTGACCTTTGAGGATCTTTGTGCATTATTGATGGAGAAGTTGAGGTTGAAAGCCCGAGAAGGAAGCAACAATGGAGATGTTGCATTCTCTACCAATGCAAAAGGCAAAGGTGGTTCCTCCACCAAAACTTATGGTGAAAAAAAGAAGAAGGGCGATAAGAAGAAGTTTTAAGGAGAGTGCTTCTATTGCAATAAAAAAGGATATGCAATAGTAGATTGTCATGTCAAGAAGGCAGATGAAAAGAATTGTACCATTAAAAGTAAAGAGAAAAGAAGAATCTACCACTAACTCATGGGTGTTGGATAGTGGGGCATCCCATCACATGACCAACAAGAAATGTTTATATAGTTCTATGCAGCCTCTACAAGAATCCATCATTGTGATGGTTGGAAATGATGCAAAATTCTGTGTTGACATAGGTACTATTTATTTTGTTGCTGCAAATGGTGAAGTCAAAAAGCTTTCAAATGTGTTGTATATTTAAGAAATTAGGAGAAATCTATTATTAATTGTTGCCTTAATTGATCTTGGTCATGAAGTGAGGTTCAAGAAGATAGGTGCAAAAATTATTGAAAGTACTGGCAAAGTTGTTGGCAAAGGAGAAAGAAGGAACAACCTATATGGGCTAAGTGCTCTTACACCCACCGCTAGAGTGGCCACAAGTAAGCTTTGGCATGAAAGGTTTGGACACATCGGATTTGCACTATTGAAGGAGATGCATAAGCAATGTATGGTTGCTCACCTACTTGCAGTGATTGAATTGAAGGAACCATGTGAAGCTTTGTTGATGGGTGAGAAATAAAGAAAGGCATTTCCACAAGAAAGAATAATAGAACACAAGCTCCTCTAGAGTTGGTGCATACTGACTTGTTTGGTAAGATGCCTACACAAGTCTTGGGGGGATCCTCTTATTTTATGTTGATTATCGATGACTACAGCAGAAAGATGTGGGTGTACTTCCTTTGTGATAAGGCTCAAGCTTTTGGTAAGTTTAAAGAATGTCTAGAACTTGTGGAGAATGAAACAAGGAAAAGTGTGAAGAAATTTAGAGTAGATGGTGGTGGTGAGCTCAACTCAAAGGAGTTTGAAGACTTTTGCAAGAGCAAAGGGATCAAGTGTCAATTGATGACACCTCACACACCTCAGCAGAACACTGTTGTGGAACACATGAATCACACCATTCTGGAGATGGCAAGATGCATGCTGAAGAGCAAGGGATTGCCTAGAAGAAGGAAGCATTATCTTTAGATGATGAGGAAAAAGTTTACCAACCTGACATCACCCCACCGAAGAAGCCATTGTAGCAGCTCTATGACCATAATAATCCTATGCCTACATCTGTTGAGGAGAAGGCAGATGGACCAAGGAGGTCTGAGAGAATAGAGGAGAAAAGAAGGGCTTTTGCTCACATGGTCAATATGGCCTTGATGGCTGAGATTATGAGAGAAGTAAATGAGCCAACTAACTTAAAAGAAGCACTTGTAGATCCAGCATGGAAGGCAGCTATGCAAGTCAAGTATGACATTATAATGAAGAATCATAGTTGGGAGCTAGTGAATTAGCTAGCAAAGTGGAAGCTTATTGGTACCAAGTGGATCTGGAAGGTAAAGTACAAGGCTAATGGTACCTTAGAAAAGTACAAAGTTAGACTAGTTGCACAAGGATTTTCATAGGATGAAGGGTTTGATTTTCAAGTGTCATTTGTCCTAACTGCTAGAATGATGACTATTCACATAGAGGAGAATGGAGCGGATATCTTCACCAAAGCACTTACAAAGGATTTGCTTCAAGTTCATCTTTAGAGACTTGGCATTGGGCCGAGAAGATAGTTCACTTATAAGTGCACATTGAGGGGGATGTTCGATATGCGCAATGCCCCACCCTCATAAGGTGCCACCAATGATCCATTGTGCTCAAAGTTGTAAGGCCCCCATTATAAGGAGAAGCCATATGTGAGCCCGGATATTGGTTGAGTCTTGACTTGTATGTCCAATGAGGTCTATGTGACCAGATGGCAAAAAGGTGACCGAATCTTTGGGTTAGAAAGAGTAGTTAAGTTGGTAGCAACTTGAGGCACATTGCATCGAGTTATAGGGTAAGGGAGTTATCAGGGGCCCTAGCCAACGGTAAAGGGAATATTCCCTAGCCAACTAGTGGAGGTGCATATGGAAGGTCAACAAACACATGTGCATATGGAAGGTCAATAGACACATGTGCATACGGAAGGTCAATAGACACATGTGCACATTGAAAGTCAGCAGACACAAGTGCATATGGAAGGTCATCCATCATGACCCCCTTCACAGGCTATAAAAGGTAAACCCCTTCACAGATGTCATTATCTATCTTTCACCCAATTAGAGTTGTTCCAGCTAGCCTTAAGCTCTTCATCTATCTTCTATCTAGATCGCTATCTAAGCTTCACAGTGGAAGCATACGGGTAGATAGAGCCATCTTTGTATCACTTGTTTGGAGCTAAAGAATATATTTTTAAATTCTCCTCTTAGTTTTTGTGTACTCTATCTCTTTCTCAGATTTTGTTCACTGTGCTGTGCAATTTATACATAATACATCCAGAGAAAAGGCTAGTTTTGCGCTTACATTTGGCATCTACGCATCCAACATCCCAGCGTGTCATCATTAACTAGGGATGATGCCCTTCCTTTGGTCAAGTGCTAGCTTCTCTAGCTGTTGCATTTGCTCACATCCAGTTGACATCTCAACATTTCACCAAGTAGGTGGCTTTTCTATTTAATGTACAGTTATATTAGGCCATAATAGCCTTTAACCTAGTATATCTATCCAATATGTGCTTGTCCTCAAGGGTCATGTGATAGTGTTAGTATTGCTCTATTATGTGTGCTCTAAGGTAATTGTGTATGTACCCTTGTGTATATACTCTAATTATGCTCCATGTATGTGTTGTGTAGCTAGGAAGTTGAAATTGTGGAAAGGCAAAATCAAGTATGTCTTCAAGTATCACACATTCAAGGAGATGTTAAACTATGCTAGAGAAAGGGTAATTGGTGTGATGGGTCCTTTGTCCCTAGGGTCATGAAATTCCATCCAAGCATGGTTTGGGCATCTTGCAAAGGAATTATTTAAGGAGATATTAAACCATTTTAGGGAAAGGATAATTGATGTGAAGGGTCCTTTTCCCAGGAAGTTATGAAGACGAAATTGCAAAAGGGAAGATCTTAAGCTCTTATATCTATATATTCTAATGTTTTTCTAGTAATTACTAGTATTTATGTAAACTAATTGATACCTTTCCTTTATTAAAGAGATGTCAATATGAGAAATCTTAAGAACTAACTCTTGCTTAATTTTAAGTATGAAACAAAAGCTTTAAACACAAAACCCAATTCTTGCAAAAGAGGTGAGAAACACTCCTAGGAAGGGGTAATGCAATGAAAGAAATAAGGGTCATGTTGTGCTCGGTGTCTAAAAAGCTGGTAAGATTATTTTTTATGTTAAATTTTAATCCTTATTTCACAAGACAAGAGGTTGCACTAATGGTTTAGGTAGGAAAATGCACTTATTAGAATCATCTCAAAATTGTGTTGAGAGTTAACCCATCTTTTAAGGGTGCTAGCAAGGTCAGTGTGTGTATGGGATTGCTTAGGAAAATAAATTTGTTGTATTTTTTCATATGTTCAGATGTCAATGCATAAGAAATGAGCACAACTAATTGTATTATGGACTAGGTACCAACCACCATTTATGCAATAGATAATGGTAGAACTAAGCATGCTTTTGAGTATCACTTATTCTAGGAGATATTAAACCATGCTAGAGAAAGGTTAATTGTTGTGATGGGCCTTTTGATCTTAAGGATAGGATATTCATATCCAACCATATAATTATATGGCTCTCTTATGGCATAGATAGCAAGTTCCTCAAGTGATATGAGAGGGTGCTCATGCTTATATAAGTGTTCACAAATTGGTTAAGGATGACAAATGGTTAGTCAAAGCACTTTCTACCATCATAATTGTCAAGATTTACTTGGTAACATTCATAGAAGGTCTGGTTTACAAAGATTTGATGCAATTATGGTACACGATGTTAAACAATTACCTTAAACTATAGATGGATCCATAAGCAGGAGAGAAATTTGGTGTACTTGTCTTTTGTATTGTCATAATGGAAGATATGTTGTTCCTTCTACCTTTACTATTCACAAATAATTGAGGTAGAAATATCAAGACTTGGGACATGAGATAGGCTTGACACCACAATCTAATGACAATACTTGTACTTTTAATACCCGTTTTGATAGGTCTCTAAGTATGATAAATCATTCTTATGATATGATAAGTGATGGTTATGATCATGGAGATCATGCACATAGTGATCCAAATCATCACTTTGTGGATAACACTAAAGATGCACATGGTCAACTAGATAATGCCCTAGAAGAAGAGGATGAACATATGGATTTACCAAAAGAAGTAGGTTCAAGTAGTATAAATATGGATGATACAAAGTCCTCATTGTGCCATCAGATACTTGAAAAGATAGATGAACTACAGGAACTTTGGGACAAACATAGAATATATATTACAACTCAAGATGAAATGCTTCATCTTTTATTTGGTGACATGGGTGGTCAAAGAGTTGGAACAGGTGATAATAAAGCTTTGAAACAGAGCTTGAGCAAACTCTTAGTTCAGTTGCTTGAGACATGGGTTGGGACCTTGGATGGACTAAGGATCCATGCATGTTGGGAGCATTTAATAACAATGTACAATGGAATTGGGATGATTCAATCTCAATGCTAAAAAAATTGTGTAGGTACACATGATAATCTTCATGAGATAGAGCCTTTTTCAGCTTAGTAGAGAATATCTATATGTGGGTAATGTTGCAAAGTGCTCTGATCCAAGAAATAGAAGGCAAAGTGTTTTGAAATGCGACTATTTGAATTGTTCTTCAAAGTTTCCAAATTGTCAAAAGCCTCGAAAGGACATGCTTTCATTTCATTATTTACCTATTAAGAGTTATCTGCAACTTTCAGTAAAAAGTCAAAGCTTTTTTCATGCATTTTCACAAATGTGGCACAACAAGGAGAGACGTCTTGAACAAGCTATTTCTATGCATCCAAATTCGTCCTTTGAATTTTTGGATAGATAAAATGTCTTGAGGTTCATGACTTTAGAAATCCATATGTTGAATACAAGCTACCTTTGATTTTCTCAAATTCAAGGTGCAATATCATGTACTCCACCTTTCCAAAGAAATTGGAAATACTTTAGCATGGATGGAATCAATCTACCAATAAATATATATTTGTATGCAATAAGTGTCCTACTATGAATAAAAACCATCCATATTTATGCAAGGTACATATATTTCACCATCTTTTAAAAAAATATATATTACATTTACTTATGGATAAGTAGATTTTTACTAGCTGTTGGTTTATATATATCTCCACTATACTGATTTTTTTGTAGGGAGATCCTCAAAACTTTGCTATTCTTTTACATTGGAAAGGGTTCAAGCTTCTTGGACAACTAAAAAAGATTGTGGTGAAGTAGAAATTATGATCTTAAATGGGGATAAATGGTCTAGGGTTGGGATTCTTCTTGTGTTATGTTTGCCACTAAGTAGCAAGCCACTGATTCATAATTCAAGTTCTACACTTGGAATTTCTTTGAGACCATTACTAAAAGAGCTTGAGGAGCTCTTCAGCAAGGGAGTAGATGTATTTTACAATTATCTAGTTGAATGTATATTTAAAAAATCACTTCAACAAATACAAATTTCCAAGGTACATGCTATATTAATGATGGCCACAGGTGACCATCTAGTGCAATGCAAACTTGGAATGTTTAAAGATGGAGGACAGTCTTTTTGTCAAAGGGACAAAGCTCAAGCTACCCTAGATAATAATAACCCATCATTTCAAGGTTGCTTGTTTTTATGGAAATAGATATCAAGCCTGATATCCTCCAGAAAAAGAAGCATAGAAGAAATGAAAAAAGCACTTTCACAATCTAAGAAAGCATTCACATAGGATGAACAAGAAGGTATACTCAAGGAAGCAAGATTATCAAGAGAGTCGGTATTGTGGATATTGTATGATTTGTATGCCTTCAATTTATCTTTGGATTTGGTCTGTGATTCAATGCATATTTTTGCATTGAGTTTTTTCAAAAAACACATAATTACTCCTATGCAAGGTGTATCCAACCAATGTGACAAAAAGAGATATAGATGCTTGTGTTGAAAAAGTATCTCCAATGCTCCACATTCCATTCAATACCGTCATTGGCCATCCACTCCAAGAAAATATCATGAATTATTTAAGGAAAATGAGAATCAAAAGTTTATCCACTATTGTTTACGGTATATCTTATTGAGAATCTCTAACCTGCATAGAGAGATTTATCACTTGGAGATTCTTCTAGTCTATATTTCTCATGGATTCTATAACTACAATCGTGACAAAGGATGGTCAAGGGAACACATAGAAATGATGTGTTTCTTGCTTCTATCATTCCAAATAAGAAAGGAAGAGTCGATGGGAGCAATTTATTTCCCTCTCGAACATGTTACAGGTATAGTTCTTTATGAAAATAGTATACCACTTATTCTTCATATCTTATAATGTTACCTAAATTTTTTAATTTGTAGGGTTTGGAGGAATATTGATGATGTTTTTAAGCACAAAATGGTTGATATCTATTGGTGTTATGAATTTGAACACAATGTACTAGCATACATTGGCATTAAGATCAATAAAAAGGACATGGAGATATCATACATTTAATAATGTAGCATAAAAATATTGTTCACGGAGACCTTCTCAATATTACATGAAGAAAAGGATGGTCTTTTGCCACATGAGAGAGCACTAAGAAGCATTCATATGTGCTTATTAGTTTCTTCTTGTACCATAACAATGCATCATGCCACAAAAGACATGATCAAGGAATATTTGAGGTTTCATCTTCCAAGAGAGAAAAGAAGATATCGAGGGAGCTTAAAATAGTAAATCAAGATTCTACATATTGGAGAATGATAAAACAAAAAGGTATATGATTCTACATATTGGAGAATGATAAAACAAAAAGGTATATCAATACAAAAGAAGAGAGGAGTGGTTAGACCAGTTATTCAAAAGGATTATAAGTATATAGTGCAATATTGGTCCCTTGAAGAGGGTTCTCTACAATCTCGAAATGCAACAATATATAAGAAGATACTATGTAATGGGGATGTTTACAAGCTTTGGGATGATGTAGTAGTCAAAGTTGATTAGCCTAATACTATTATTGAAAGTATGGGTCATTGGAAGCCTCATATTACACCATTCATTTTAATACAATGGAATACAGAGATCATGATTTTCTTTGGGACACAGTATTATAAATAATGTATTACACTTAAAGATGATAAATAGTGCTTATTTATTGGATCGATCATAGGCATGATGTGTTACAAAGAGAATATCTTCCATTTTATTGGGATTGTCCAAGACCTATAAGTTCATTGTTGCACAAGTGTATGCTTCTCCCATTTACAAATAATCTTATAACTTATGAAATCAAAGATCTCTTGCCAAGGATGAGACTACTTCAAGTGGATGAAGTTGAATGTGTTTCTCTGTCACTAAATTGATTGCTTATTACGCATTCTCTATTTAATAAATTTATGACAATAAATTAGTCACTCGCTTTTCTTTAAGTGTTGATGATGATCTAGCATGTCCATGAGATCATTTAGAGACTAGTATTCCTAGTGCACCACTTAATGGGGCGATCAGAGCACTATAACAGGGATATCTGGTACATGTCGTACAAGTTATGAAGGGGAAAGAAGTGACTGCCAAGTGTAAGAGTGTACACAAGAACCAAGGCGTTACATATAAATGAAGATGGATTGAGTTTTAAGAAGAGGAAGTGCATTAGCATTATGTATATGTATTTATGTGTGCATTCGAGGATGCTTAGGAACGTTTACTTGTGTGTAATGAGCATTGCATTCATTTGGGGTCATCCTCTCCCTTACAAGTTAAGGTTTTAAGGTCTTTCATTAATAAAGATGAGAGAGGTAATTCTCTCACTAAGAAAGATGAGAGACATGATCCTCTGGAAGTGAGGAGAGAAGTTATTTTCTCTTTGTAAGGTCTAAAATGGCATAATCTTTTGTGTGGAAGTCAATCTTAAGGTTGAGGCCCAAGGCAATCTAATGAACTCTCCTTAAGGTGGTTGTATGGACCACAAGTTAAGGTTATAGTTTAAAAAGTTTTTTTTTAAAAAATAGACATGGTGAATCCATTTTTAAAATATCTCTCGATAGAAAGACGATCTCTAACGAGATCTAAAAATTTCTTGTTGGACGTTTTAGCAACACATAGAGAGATATCTTGAAATTGGTGCTACAGATTAGATCCTAGAATAGCCACATCTTTCATGAAGATTAACCTTTCCAATCTTGGCACTCAAGTCTCTCTCCAAGAAGAGAAGCTCTTAAAAGCCTATAAAAGAGGAGGCTCTCCTTGGGTGTGGGGGAGGTGAAGGAAGCATCACTTTGCATGCATCCAAGAGGACAAGAGAAGGAGCAATGCTATAGAAGCCCTATTGAAATCAAGTTCCATGAGGAGGAGAGAAGGTGCAAATGCTGAGGAAGCCCTATTGAAATCAAATTCCAAGAGGAGGAGAGAAGGTGCAAGTGATGTGGAAGTTCTACTAAAATCAAGTTCCAAGAGGAGATCCCTACACATATTGTGTAGGAGACAAGGTGAAAGTGTTGCAGAAGCTCTACTGAAATCAAGCTCCAAGAGGAGATCCCTACTCATATTGTGTAGAAGAGAAGGAGAGACTCAATAAGGATCAAAAGGTGCCAACTTCCAAGTTGTGCAAGTGTTAGCCAGTTGTATACCGTGCAAGGAACCGTGATCTTGTTCCCAAGATCTACAACATAATATTTACCATATATCTTTTAAGTATATAAGAAAGTCGAGCATGTATCTGAAATCTTATAATAGTGGTATCAGAGCATGTCTCTTTGCTTTTCTCAAAGTGAAGGAGATCCTTGCAAGAAGAACGTAAAGATGGCAACAACTGATGAAGCATCTACAAGTGAGCAATTACATGCTCAATTGACATGGTATCATAGCTTGTTGGAGATTCCTAAAGTACGTCAATTGATTGACAACTTAATGGCAAGGGAAGAAGCTACTTATGAAGGATCGAATCCTCCAAAAGATGGTGATACTAGAGGAACACCATTTCACCAATTGATGGTAAAGGTGCAAAGCATCCAATTGCTGAGAAGCTTCTTATAAGGAAGAAGGACTCTCAGGTCATGAAGAGTAAAAATAGCTCACCTCGAGTGAGGTGGATAAGGAGGGAGTAATCTCCCTTAGCAACCAGCTACTCCTCTGATTACTCAAGTTCCTCCTTCTCCTCATCAACTTCTAGTTCCTACTCTCTTGGTTCTAAGTCTCATGCAATGCACAAACAGAAAAAGAGGGACCATAAGAGGAGCAAGCTTAAGAAGACTAAGACTTTCAAGTATGGGGATAAGGACATATATTTTGACTCTTACTCCAGTAAGAGAGATCCTCCTAAGGCGTTAGCCTTTGTCAAGAAATTTGAGGTTGCTTTTTCTGATGATAATTTCTCAGAAAAGTCCAAGCTCTAGCATGTAGGCATGTACTTGAAAGACACCGCTAGCAATTGGTGTTTGACTTTAATTTTGGAGGGAAGGAAACCTATGACTTGGAAAAATTT
Source organism: Lygodium microphyllum (assembly GCF_053477565.2). Taxonomy (NCBI): domain Eukaryota; kingdom Viridiplantae; phylum Streptophyta; class Polypodiopsida; order Schizaeales; family Lygodiaceae; genus Lygodium; species Lygodium microphyllum. The sequence goes on from NC_141137.1 coordinate 177,102,787, forward strand.
CAAGAAGAAGTTTTATGTTCAATTCTTGCCTCCTGATTTTGAGAATGATGTTAAGAAGGAGTGGGATTGGTGAGGCTAGAAAGACCATGAGAAGGTCTCTGGTTATGTGGACAAGTTTTGGTCTACTCTTCTCAAGGTTACTCCTTTCATGAAGATCAGCAAACGATGAAGAGAAGAAAAGAAGGTTTGAAGCTAGTATACTTCCTCATTTACACAGAACCATGAAGGTGTATCCACATGAAACCTTATTCACATGATGGAGCCTACCATCATAGCTGAAAGTTTGCATACACCTAGAGTTACATCTTGAAAGTTGGAGATGAGTTCTTATAGCGCTAGACAAGATTATTTCCCAATAGATAGGACTAATCAAATAAGACCTATCTCTATCCATGACAAATATTCAAAGCTAGAGGGTAACAAGAAGAAGCACAAGTATCTCTCACCCTCTGAGATACAAAAGTATAAAGAGGAAGGAATGTAATTTCTTTGTGGTGAGTTAGGGCATATGAAACATGATTGTCCTCACAAAAGGAAGGAAGAAAATGTGGTTAAAGATCCCCCTCCTGTCTCACATTTCAGAATTTTGGGATGTGAATGTTATGCACATGTTCCAGATGAGAAGAGAAACAAGTTACAACCAAAAAGCAGAAAATGTATCTTCTTGGGTTATAGTGATGAGCAAAAGGCTTACAAATTATATGACCAAGAGGCAAAGAAGATCATCGCGAGCCGTGATGTGGTGTTCAAGGAGGAGCCGCATATAGTGGAGGAGGAGAAGGCAAGTTCTTCCACTTTATCATCAAGCGAAGAAGTAGTCCACTATGAACCTGTCCTGAGAGCTATCCCTATCCTTAAGGAGGAGGAAGCATCATCTTCAAATGATGAGGAAAAAGTTCACCAACCTGACATCACCCCACCGGAAAAGCCATTGCCGCGCTGGGTGAAGCAGCTCTATGACCACAATAATCCTATGCCTGCATCTGTTGAGGAGAAGGTAGAGACCAAGGAGGTCTCAGAGAATAGAGGAGCAAAGGAGGGCTTCTGCTCACATAGTCAATATGGCCTTGATGGTTGAGATTATGAGAGAAGTAAAGGAGCCAACTGACTTAGAAGAAGCACTTGCAGATCCATCATGGAAGGCTGCTCTGCAGGCGGAGTATGACAGCATAATGAAGAATGACACTTGGGAGCTAGTGGATCGACCAGCAAAGCGGAAGGTTATTGGCACCAAGTGGATCTGGAAGGTAAAGTACAAGGCTGATGGTACCTTAGAAAAGTACAAAGCTGGACTGGTTGCCCAAGGATTTTCACAAGTTGAAGGGTTTGATTTTCAAGAGTCATTTGCCCCAACTGCCAGAATGACCACTATTCGCATGGTACTTGCAGTGGCTGCCCATGAGAAGTGGCCAGTGTACCAAATGGATATTAAGTCAGCATTCTTAAATGATGACCTCAAGGAGGAGGTGTACGTGGCTTAGCTACCATGGTTTGAGGCCCCCCATTCTGAGAACAAAGTGTGTAAACTGAAGAAGGCATTGTATGGGCTGAAACAAGCCCCCAGAGCATGGTACCAACGGATAGATAGGTTCTTTTTAAACCTAAACTTCAAAAGATGTGCCTCAGATGCTAACTTGTATGTTTACAGGGATGGTAAAAAGTCTGTAGTGATTGTCCTATATGTGGACAACCTTCTTATCACAGGTGACTATGAAGATATGATCAACCAAACTCGAAAGGCTTTGAGTTCTGAGTTTGAAATGACAGACTTGGGCTTGCTGCACTATTGTTTGGGGATTGAAGTATGGCAAGAGCCACGAAAGATCTTCATCTCTCAGAAGAAGTATGCATGGGAGATCTTCAAGGCATTTGGCATGACCGAGTGCAAGGAGATAGCTACACCTATGGAAGTGAATGCAAAGTTATCCGTCGAGGATACATCAGCACTAGCAGACATTGGGAGGTATAGGAGGTTGGTCGGCAGTCTGATCTACTTATGTAACACCAGACCAGATATCAGTTTTGCTGTTGGTGTTTTGAGTAGGTTCTCAAACAAACCTCATGAGAGTCATTGGAAGGCTGGGATGCGGGCGCTCAGATACTTGAAGAAAACTCTTGACTATGGTATCACATACAGTTTCGGAACTTCTCTTGTGGGGAACTGTGACTCAGATTGGGCAGGAGACATTGATTCTAGGAAGTCAGTTTCTGGTTATTGTTTCTCTTTGGGTTCAGGAATTTTCTCTTGGATTAGTAAGAAGCAACAAATAGTGGCATTGTCTTCTACCGAAGCAGAGTACAAGGCAGCTTGTTTTGCTGCATGTGAGGCCGTATGGTTGAGAAGGATTCTATGGCATATGGGAGTGCAAGATGAAGAACCAACTGTGCTGAGATGTGACAATCAGAGTTGCATCGCCATTGCCAAAAATACAGTGTTTCATGCACGCACCAAACATATAGAGATCCAGTATCACTATGTGTGTGATTTGATGGAGGATGGGATAGTGGAATTGGTCTACTGTCCAACAGAGGAGAATGGAGCAGATATCTTCACCAAAGCACTTACGAAGGATCTGCTTCAAGTTCATCTTCAGAGACTCCAAGGAGATAGTTCACCTATGGGTGGACATTGAGGGGGGGTGTTAGATATGATCAATGCTCCACCCTCATTAGGTGCTACCAATGATCCATGGTGCTCAAAGTTGTAAGGCCCCCATTATGAGGAGAAGCCAAGTGTGAGCCCGGGCACTGGTGGAGTCTTGACTTGTATATCAAATGAGGTCTATGTGACCGGATGGCAAAAATGTGACCATTGTGGGTCTAATCTTTGGGTTAGACGAAGTGGTTAAGCTGGTAGCAACTCAAGGCACATTGCATCGAGTTGCGGTGTAAGGGAGTTAAAAGGGGCCCCTATTGTGGGGTCCGGGGGCCGCGGAAGTGGCCCCTAGCTGGGAGGTCCCAGGGGGGCCAGCAGCCCCCCTGGTGGGGGTTCGGGGGCAGCGCCCCCGGCCCGATGGTAAAGGGAATATTCCCTGGAATATTCCTTTGGCCGACTAGTGGAGGCTCATATGGTAGGTCGGTCAGCAGGCCGACCTAACGACCTTTGCGGGCTATAAAAGCTAAACCCCTTCGCAGCCATCACTCACTCATCTTTCACCCAGTCAGAGTTGTTGTTCTAGCTAGCCTTAAGCTCTTCACCTATCCTCTGTCTAGATCGCCATCTAAGCTTCACACAGTGGAAGCGCACGGGTGGACAGAGCCATCTTTGTATCAGTTGTTTGGAGTTAAAGAATTTACTGATTCTCCTCTTATCTGTTGTGTACTCTCTATCTCTTTCTCAGATTCTTTTCGCTGCACCGTGTAATATTTTACACCTCTGCCATCCTCAAATTTTATTCTAGATGTGCAAGCTAATGCTCATTCAAATGAGAAGAAAAGAAAACTCTTAAAGGGTTGGGGGACACTCAACAATCAATGAGTTTTGATACTCTTTGATCTAGGGTCCACAAATAATTTTGGGTCAACAAACACTGCTGAAAGGCTACAAATTCCACCGGATTGATTGGGAATACCAATTGGATCAGTTTTAGCATTTAAAGGACTTGCAACCAATTCTACTCCTATCCAAGAGAAGTTAAATCGTAGAATTGGGGATTACCGCGACCAAGAATCTTTTCTACTTGCACCCATAAGTAACTATGATGTTATCTTAGGTATGTCTTGGCATTATAAGATTAGAACTCTTCCCAATTTTGTTAAGAAGGCCCTTGCATTTTAATTCAAGGGTCAGAACATAGTATGCATTGCTGATGCTGGAGATTGGCATGTGCCAATGGTTAGTCATGTTAGCATTTCTTTAAAAAATTTAAGAAATCTATTTTTGCATACATGTTTTTTGTGAGAGAGTCAAAAGAAGCTAATGATTCAAGGGCACTTGATGCCTCTAATGAGCACACATTACCAACTAATGCTTCTAAGTCTCAGACTTTAAAAGAACCCCTCTCTTTAATTGATCAAGCTAGACATGATTTTGTTAAACAATATGAAGATTGTTTTAGTGATTCACTCCTAGGAGAGTTACCTCCTAAGCACCCGGAGGATCACACAATTGATCTTATCCTAAGAAGTTCACCATTTAACTAACCGTCTTACAAAGTAAGTGCAAGATAGCAAGAGGAGATTCTAAAACAAGTAAAGGAAATGTTGGAAAAAGGGTTAGTTCAACCTAGCTCTTCTCCATACTGCTCTCCAGTCTTACTTGTTCAAAAGAAATACGGTTCTTTCCATATGTGCATAGACTACAGATCTTTGAACAAGATTACAATCAAGAATCGTTTTCCTATCCCAAGGATAGATGATATCTTAGATAAGTTACAAGGGGCTAGTGGGCAATAGAAGTTTTTAGTCATGCCATTTGGTTTGACTAATGCACCCGCCACATTCAATCGAATGATGGAGAGAATTTTCAGACCCCAGTCAAAGTTCACAAGTGTATTCTTTGATGACATTCTAATATTTTTACAGTCTGAAGAAGAGAATAGAAAACATCTATCTATTTTTTTTCAAGAGCTTTGCAAGCATAGACTACAGGTCAATGCTAAGAAGAGTGAATTTTTCCTTTCGAAAATTCATTACTTGGGCCATATTGTTTATCAAAATCTGGTGAGAATGGATCCTGAGAATATTGGAGCCATTGTCGAATGGCCTACACCTACTTCTATACATGAAGTCAGAAGTTTCTTGGGCCTATGTTCATACTATAGGAGGTTCATACGAGGTTTTGCATATGTTGCATCTCCTCTACATGACCTTACTAAGAAGCGAATGCCTTTTTGCTGGGGATCAAGGAAACTACAAGAATTTGAAAGAATTAAGTTTCTTGTGACTCAAGAACCAGTTCTCATAGTTCTAGATCTTCAGGAACTTTTTGAAGTTCATTGCGATGCTTTTGGGGATTGCATTGGAGCTATGCTTAACCAAAGAGTATCATGCAGTAGCATTTGAGAACTGACGCCTCAAGGACCATGAGCTACATGCTCTATTATATGAGAAAGATCTTATGGCAGTGGTACATGGTCTTCAAGTATGGAAACACTATTTACTTGGTGTAGATTTTGTTATTAAAACAGATCACCAAAGTCTAAGATACTTCCTCACTCAAAAGAAGCTCTTAGAGAAACAAATGCGCTGGGTAAATTTCTTATCTATGTTTCATTTTCAAATCCTTCACACATCTAGAACTAAAAAGGTGGTAGCAGATGCTCTATCATGCTGACCTCGAGTGAATGCAATCACAACTATTTACCATAATGAGTTCATGGATTTACCCAAAATGTATGCAACTGATTTCGACTTCTCAACCATATGGGATCAGCTTAACTCAAGTTAGTCAATTACACCTTACTCGATTCGAGATGATTATTTGTATCATCATCAAGCAATTTGTATAGCATTACCATTGTGACACAAGGTAATGGATGAAGCACATATATGCATCTCCATATGCTAGACATAGGGGTATTCTACCCACTACTCAAGCATTGGAAATATATTTCTTTTGGCCCACTCTTAGAGCTAAAATTGAAAGATTTTTCTGCGAGTGCAAGATTTTCCAAAAACTAAAGTTTGATAGGCATGAACCACCTAGTCTACTGAAGCCATTACCTATTCCCAATGAGCCTTGGGAAAGTATAGCCATGGACTTTATCATGGATCTTCCTCTTATACAAGCAGGAAACGATGCAATCTGGACTATCATTGATAGATTTAGTAAGCAAGCTCACTTTATACCTATGCGAAAGACAATCAAAGCCAATCATATGGCTAAGCTATTCATTGCTCATATTTTCAAGCATCATGGAATGCCTAAGTCCATTATAAGTGATCGAGATCCCCGCATGACTATCCTCTTTTGGCAAGCTCTCTTCGAGAACCTCGGGAGAATCAGTTAAAGTTTTTATCCTCTTATCATTCTCAAATGGATGGGCAAAGTGAAAGTGCTAATTCTATTGTTCTGGACCTTTTGAAATCCTATGTCTCTAATAATCAAAGAGAATGGAAAAAGTATTTGCCTTTAGTAGAGTCTGCATACAATAACACAATGCACTCAAGTACTGATAAGGAACCCTTTGAGATCATCTATGGCAAGCCTCATTTACCACCCATTTTTCTTATGAAGGATAAGATCTTTGCAGCAAATGAGTTTGTTAGAGACATTGATACAACTTTCACTCAAGTAAAAGTTGTTATCCAAAGGACACAAGAGAAGCATAAATGTGAAGCTAATAAGCATCGTCATAAGTTAGATCTCAAGTTGGGATAGTATCTTCTTCTCAATTTTGAGAAGGCTCGCTTGAAGAAGCAGAAAGTTCAAAAGGGTAAAGTGGTTAAGCTTTCTAATCGCTATTATGGCCCTTTCAAGATCACGGATAAGATAAACGATGTGACTTTTTGTTTATATCTACCAATTCATTGGAACATTCATAATTATTTTCATAAAAGATTGCTATGTCCCTATATTTGAGAACCTCCAATGGAACCAATCAAGGAAGGTTTACCTGACATAGAAGAAACAGAAGAGTTCCTTGTGCCTGAAAGAATTTATACCATCAAGACAATACTCTAAGGTCAGGTAAGGTATTATAGAAGTCTCTGCTTAAGTTTAAGAATTATCCCCCATTGGACGCTTAGTTTATGACTGAGAGAGAACTACAAGACTTTTCAAACCTTCTTAAGGACTATGTATCCCCTCTACAATTGAGGTCAACCATTTAGAAGCTAGAGGGATGTCACTAAATTGATTGCTTATTACACATTCTCTATTTAATAAATTTATGTCAATAAATTAGTGACTCACTTTTCTTTAAGTGTTGATGATGATCTAGCACGGCCATGAGACCATTTAGAGACCAACATTCCTAGTGCATCACTCAATGGGGTGATCAAAGCATTATAACAAGAGGAGGAGAGAAGGTGCAAATGCTGTAGAAGCCCTACTGAAATCAAGCTCCAAGAGAAGAAGAGAAGGTGCAAGTACTGCAGAAGCTATGCTAAAATCAAGTTCCAAGAGGAGATCCCTACACAATATGTGTAGGAGAGAAGATGCAAGTGCTGTGGAAGCTCTCCTAAAATCAAGTTCCAAGAGGAGATTCGTATAACATGTGGTCCATGCAACCACCTTAAGGAGAGTTCATTGGATTGCCTTGGGCCTCAACCTTAAGATTGAATTCCGCACAAAATTTTGTGTCATTTTAGACCTTAGAAAGAGAAAATCACATCTCTCCTCACTTCCAAAGGATCACGTCTCTCGTCTTTCTTAGTGAGAGAATTACCTCTCTCGTCTTTCTTAATGAAAGACCTTAAAACCTTGACTTGTAGGGAGAGGATGAACCCAAATGAATGGAAAGCTCATTACACACAAGTAAATGTTCCCAGGCGTCCTTGGATGTGCACATAAATATATATACATAATGCTAATGCACTTCCTCTTCTTAGAACTCAATCGATCTTCATTTATATGTAACTCCTTGGTTCTTGTGTACACTCTTACACTTGGCAGTCACTTCTTTCCCCCTTCATAACTTGTACTGCCTGTACCAGATATCCCCGTCACATTACTCTAATCATCCCATGAAGTGATGCACTAGGAATACTAGTCTCTAAATGGTCTCAGGCCATGCTAGATCATCATCAACACTTAAAGAAAAGTGAGTCACTAATTTATTGACATAAATTTATTAAATAGAGAATGTGTAATAAGCAATCAACTTAGTGACATCCTCCATGACTAGAGAAAAATGATATTGTGCTAATATATATAGATATGAATAACAAAAAATCCCAACATGATATGGCACATGACATAGATAGAGAAAAAAAGAATGCAAATTGGCATGGTTGAAACAAGATTGCAATCAAAATAACTTATGGAAAGTTTATATCGAGAATGACTACACCAAGGGGACTAAAATTGTTCTATTACAATAGTACATGGATGGTTGATAAGGGAAAAAATAAGAGAAAAGTTGCATTCTAGAGAAGTACATAATTTTCTAGAGGCATGGATATCCTAAATCAATATGAATTAGAAGGCTTTTCATGGGCTATACACATTTCTATGTATAAGTCATTCCAAAAATGTTTGATATATAGAATCAATCTATGTTTTACATGCGTTCAAAAGTAGTATTTACCATTTCATAAAATATTACAATCTTGAATATTTTATCTTATTGATATTTGACCTATGCTTGTATATTTTTTTCTTTTGAAAGTTATTTTGAGATGGCCTCCAATGAAGTCACATCTGTAGATACACCTACTTATGAGGAGATCTTTTTACCTCCACCATCAAATAATCGTGATCGAAATAAAAAGTATTGAAAAAATTTGATTGTGCATGAAATCAAGCTAGTGTAGGATGATGGGTGAAAGAAATAGATAAAATTTATAAAGATTTGCAACACAAGCATGATCTACAACAAGGAATAAATGACCATATTCAATCCAAGCATCATGAGATTATGTTAAAAAATTACATGGCACAACGAATAGAATCTAAGAAAGAGATAGAGAGTACACAATAGATCAGAGAAGAGTAAAATTTTTTCTTTAGCTCCAAACAACTAATACAAAGATGGCTCTGTCCACTTGTGTGCTTCCAGTGTGAAGCTTAGATGGCAATCTAGACAGAATACAAATGAAGAGCATAAGGCTAGCTAGAACAACTCTAACTCGGTGAAAGATAGATAATGGATGGCTATGAAGGGGTTTATCTTTTATAGCCCATGAAGGCAGTTAGGTCGGCCTGACCCACCTATCATATGAGCCTCCACTAGTCGGCCAGGGAATATTCTAAGGAATATTTCCTTTACCATCGCGCCAAAGGCGCTACCCCTAGACCCTCGCCAGGGGGGCTGCTAGTCCCCCTTGGGACCCCCCACCTAGGGGCCACTTTCGTGGCCCCCAAACCCCAAAATAGGAACCCCTGATAACTCCCTTACCCCACAACTTAATACAATGTGCCTCGAGTTACTACCAGCTTAACTACTCCATCTAACCCAAAGATTAGACCCACAATGGTCGCTTTTTTGCATCTAGTCACATAGACCTCATCTGACATGCAAGTTTGGACTCAACCAATATCTGGGCTCACATATGGCTTCTCCTCATAATGGGGGCCTTACAACTTTGAGCACCATGGATCATTGGTGGCACCTTATGAGGGTGGGGCATTGAGCATACGTAACAACCCCCCCTCAATGTCCACACGCAAGTGAACTATCTCCTCGGTTGAGTCTCTAAAGATGAAATTGAAGTAGATCCTTCGTAAGTGCTTTGGCGAGGATATCTGCTCTATTATCCTCTATTGGACAATAGACTAGCTTCACTCTCCCATCCTCAATCAAATCATACACATAGTGATACTAGATCTTTACATGTTTGATACATGCATGAAACACTGGATTTTTGGCAATGGCGATGCAACTCTGATGGTCACATCTTAGCATAGTTGGTTCTTCATCCTGCACTCCCATATGCCATAGGATCCTTCTCAATTATACTGCTTCACATGCAGCAAAACAAGATACCTTGTACTCTACTTCATGAAAATACAATGCCACTATTGGCTACTTCTTACTAATCCAAGAGAAAATTCGTGAACCCAAAGAGAAACAATAACCAGAAACTGACATCCTAGAATCATTGTCTCCTGCTAAATCTAAGTCATAGTTCCCCATAAGAGAAGTTTCAGAACGGTATGTGATACCATAGTTAAGATTTTCCTTCAAGTATCTGAGCACCCGTATCCCAGCTTTCCAATGACTCTCATGATGTTTGTTTGAGAACCTGCTCAAAACACCAACAACAAAACTAATATCTGGTTTGGTGTTACACAAGTAGATCAAACTACCAACCAACCTCCTATACCTCCCAATGTCTGCTAGTCTTGATGTATCCTCAACGGATAACTTTGCATTCACCTCCATAGGTGTAGTTATCTCCTTGCACTCGGTCATGCCAAGTGCCTTCAAGATCTCCCATGCATACATCTTCTCAGAGATGAAGATCTTTCCTGGCTCTTGCCTTGCTTCAATCCCTAAATAATAGTGCAGTAAACCCAAGAGCAAGCCGTCATTTCAAACTCAGAATTCAAAGCCTTTTGAGTTTGGTTGATCATATCTTCATAGTAACCTATAATAATAAGGTTGTCCACATATAGGACAATCACTACAGACTTTTCACTATCCCTATAAACATACAAGTTAGTATTTGAGGCACATATTTTAAAGTTTAAGCTTAAAAAGAACTTATCTATACATTGGTACCGTGCTCTGGGGGCTTGTTTTAGTTCATACAATGCCTTCTTCATCTTACACACTTTGTTTTGAGAATGGGGGCCCTTAAACCTTGGTGGTTGAGCCATGTACACCTCCTCCTTAAGGTCACCATTTAAGAAAGCTGACTTAACATCCATTTAGTAAACTGGTCACTACTTGTGGGTGGCCGTGCAAGTACTATACAAATAGTGGTCATTTTGGCAGTTGGGGCAAATGACTCTACTCTTGAAAATCAAACCCTTCAACTTGTGAAAATCCCTGTGCAACCAATCTAGCTTTGTACTTTTCTAAGGTACCATCAGCCTTGTACTTTACCTTCTAGATCCACTTGGTGCCAATAACCTTTGACTTTCCTAGCCGATCCACTAGCTCCCAACAACTGTCATTCTTCATTATGTTGTCATACTTAGCTTGCATAGCTACCTTCCATCTGGATCTGCAAGTTCTTCTTCTAAGTTAGTTGGATCCTTTACTTCTCTCATAATCTCAGTCAATCAAGATTGACTATGTGAGTAGACGCCCTCCTTTTCTCCTCTATTCTATGAGACCTCCTTGGTCTCTTAGCCTTCTTGTCAACAAATGTAGGAACAGGATTATTGTGCTCATAGATCTGCTTCACCCAATGCGACAATGGCTTTTTCGGTGGGGTGATGTGACGTTGGTAAACTTTTTCCTCATCATTTAAAGATGATGGTTCCTCCTCATCAAGGATAGGGACTACGCTAGGGATAGGTTCATAGTGGACTACTTATTCACTTGATGATAAAATGGAAGAACTTGCCTTCTCCTCGTCCACTGTATAAGGCTACTCCTTGAACACCACATCATGGCTCGCGATGATCTTCTTTTCCTCTTGGCCATATAATTTTTAAGCCTTTTTCTCATCACTATAACCCAAGAAGATACATTTTTTGTTTTTTGGTTTTAACTTGTTTCTCTTCTCATCTGGAACATGTGCATAACATTCACATCCAAAAATTGTGAAATGTGAGATAGATGGTTTCTTACCAGTGTAAGTCTCATGAGGTGTTTTTCCCTTGAGAGCCTTTGTGTAGCTCCAATTCAGAATGTAGACTAGAGTAATAATAGCTTCAACCCAAAAATGGTTAGGCAATCCCTTGCCCTTTAGCATGCATCTTGTCATCTCCTCAATGGTGTGATTCCTATATTCCACAACATCATTTTGTTGAGGTGTGTGAGACGTCGTCAATTGACGCTTGATCCCTTTGCTCTTACAAAAGTTTTCAAACTCCTTTGAGTTGAACTCACCACCACCATTTGTTCTAAATTTCTTCACACTTTTTCCTATTTCATTCTCATCAAGTTTTAGCCATTCTTTAAACTTAGCAAAAGCTTGAGCGTTATCACGAAGGAAGCACACCCACATCTTCCTAATGCAGTCATCGACAATCAACATAAAATAAGAAGATCCCCCCAAGGCATGTGTAGGCATCTTACCACACAAGTCAGCATGCACCAACTCTAGAATATCTTGTGCTCTATTCTTGCTTTCCTGTGGAAAGGCCTTTCTCTGTTGCTTGCCCATCATAGAAGCTTCACATGGTTCCTTCAATTGAGTCACTGTAGGTAGGTGAGCAAGCATACATTGCTGCTTGTGCTTCTCCTTCAACATTTCAAATCCAATGTGTCCAAACCTTTCATGCCAAAGCTTATTTGTGCGCACTCCAACGGTGGTGGTAAGAGCACTTAGCTCATACATGTTGTTCCTTCTTTCTTCTTTGCCAACAACTTTGCCAACACTGTTGAGAATTTTTGCACATGTCTTCTTGAACCTCAGTTCATGACCAAGATCAGTTATGGCAATAACTAATAATAGATTTCTCCTAATTTTAGAAACATACAACACATTTGAAAGCTTTTGACTTCACCATTTGCAGCAACAAAAGAAATAGTACCTGTGCCCATAGTAGGGTATTTCGTATGATTTCCAACCATCACAATGATGGATTTTTGTAGAGGCTGCATAGAACTGTATAGACCTTTCTTGTTGGTCATGTGATGGAAGGCCCCACTATCCAACACCCATGAGTTAGTGGTAGATTCTTCTTTCGCCAAGGAGCACACTTCTTCAATGGTCATCATGAATAACCCCAACTATGCTTCAACCATATTGGTTGTCTCTTTCCCTTTACTTTTAAGGATACCATTCTTTTCATATGCCTTCTTGACATGGCAATCTGCGATTGTATATCCTTTCTTCTTGCAATAGAAGCACTCTCCTTGAAACTTATTCTTACTGCCCTTCTTCTTTTTGTCACCATCATTTTTGGTGGAGGAACCACCTTTGCCTTTTGCATTGGCAGAGAATGTAGCATCTCCATTGTTTCTTTCTTCTCGAGCTTTCAACCTCAACTCCTCCATCAATAATGCACAAAACTCCTCAAAAGTCAAAGCTTGAGGTCTCACCTAAGTATAGTTACTAGTCCATCAAAATTTTGTGGACAAATCTCAAGACACATTCTTAATCTGAGTGATGAATGCTTCAGCCGTCTCTTCTTCAAAAAACTTCTTCACTACTAATTGATTCTCCAAGTTTTGAATCCTTATTTGGTTATGTGTTTCATATTGACTTTTGAGTACATTCCAAGTATTTAATACTTTGGTTGTATGCTGAAACAAAAACATTGTCAAAATGACTTGTAACTAAGGCACACAATGCATCTACATTCCTTCATTTCCAAGCTTATAGAATATCTACATTCGAAGGAATCATCACAATAGAATTTGATGGGTCCAAGGTAGGTTGTGATTCTCTGTCAGCCCCTAGCATAGTCTCAAAAATCTCATAAGAATCAAGGACAGTTGCAATTTTGAACTTCCACAAGGTGTAGTTTGTAACATCTAACTTTCCTTCACACTGAAGGTTAGTGGACGAATCCTGAATGTTTGAATAGCTAGTATAGGAGCACCACCTCTTACGCCGCTTCCTGATGCACTAGAAGCACTTCCAAAAGATGACATCATTTCTCTTTGTTGCTGAAGCCTTTTCCTTTTATGCACTCTTTGATCCCTAGATACCCCTTAGCTCTAGAACCATGTAAAAAATTACACAGCGCAGTGAACACAATCTGAGAAAGAGATAGAGAGTACACAACAGATAAGAGGAGAATTAAAAAAAGATATTTAGCTACAAAAAACTTTTACAAAGATGGCTCTGTCCACCGGTGCACTTCCGTTGTGAAGCTTAGATGGCGATCTAGACAGAAGATAGGTGAAGAGCTTAAGGCTAGCTAGAACAACTCTGACTGGGTGAAATATAGATAATGGATGGTTATGAAGGGGTTTAGCTTTATATTTAGCGTGCCCGACCTATGATATGAGTTTCCACTAGTCCGCCAAGGAATATTCTCTTTACCGTCGAGCTGAGGGCACTGCCCTAGGACCCTCGCCAAGGGGGGTACTAGCGCCCGTGGGACCCCCTCAGCGAGGCACCTCTTCCGCAGTCCTCAAACCCCAAAATAGAAGTCCCTGATAACTCCCTTACTGTGCAATTCGATGCAATGTGCCTTGAGTTGGTACCAACTTAGCTACTTCGTCTAACCCAAAGATCAGACCCACAACATTCACATTTTTGCCATCTGGTCACATAGACCTCATCTAACATACAAGTCACGACTCAACCAACATCTCGGCTCATATATGGTTTCTCCTCATAATGGGGGCCTTACAACTTTGAGCAGCATGGATCATTGGTGGCACCTTATGAGGGTGGGGCATTAAGCATATCTAATAGATTAGGTCACTCAACTTTCTAAGGGCAAGTTATATTTGGAAAAAGGAAGATATCTATGTATATTTTCTTCCGAATATGCAAATAAATAGAAAGTTCAAGAAATAAAATATGAAGTGCTTGATGGAGAGCTCCTTTATGGTATACTCTTTTACATGTACTAAAGTTTAGTTTAGTATTTTATCAATAATGTACATTTTTTGTAAAAATAAATTAATTCTATGGTTGAAGAAGATAGTAAAGATAATTAAGAAGTTCAACATGTTTATTTCAAGACTTTTATTACCTTTTTGGAGCGATGTTCTCTTAGATTATGATTTTCATTATATAATTATATTCATACAAATTGTATTTACATTTTTACATTATTGAAACCCCAAGCTTCTATCAATGAAGAAAATGATGATTTGACTCATAATACATGTAACACGTTAGAGGTTTGTCAATAAAACTTTGATGTACATCATTGATCATTAATTTTTGGATTGTTTGTATATTTTATTTGATTATTGAGTTTTGTTTTAAACAAGGTAGAGATTGAGGATGTTTATCATGTAGAACTACCTTCACATACACAACATGATGTAAATTGTGTTGAAATTGATGAGAACTTTGATACTATGAGTATGATATTTGTAATCAAATTTTTTGGATCATTCAACCAATATATTTTATTTTTTAAAATTTATACATTTCATCTAATTACTAAGTTTTCTTTTAAACAAGGTGGAGATTGAGGATGTTTATCATCTATAATTACCTTCACATACACAACATGATGCAAATCATGTTGAAATTGATGAGAATTTTGATACGATGATTAAGATATCTATAATCATGTTCAATGAAAATTTTTGGATAATTCAACTAATATATTCTATTTTTCTATTTTAAGGATGATATGCTCAATAAGTATAATAATTCATTTACAAATCTTCTTGAAAATGTTACACAAGTTAGCTATCTTTCAATGTTTTGTGGAAATCAATTATTATCACATATCACAAATACTATCAATGTTTACTTTTCATTATAGATTAAGGAGAACACTATCGTGGCATATAAAGTTATAGTTCTAAATTGAAATAGCAAAATAATCCCAAAGGTGATAAGTTATTTCTCTTTCTTTTGTTTTCTATATTTTATATTGAATATTATCTTTCAATTAACTAATTTATTTTTAATCTTTTAGTGAAGTGAAAATATGAAACATAACATTGAAGAAAAAGAAGAGAAAAGCTTCAAAGGATAATGATATTTGAGATAAATACACTCAAATATAATAGAAATTTTTATTTTGATAACTTAACTCTTTTGTGATATTTAATAGGGATTGAAAACTCCAATGCACTTGTAAGGTGTGATGCCATGACACTGGATAAAAGCCAATCATCTCAGGTTATATGTATTGTATTTACTAGGCTTATGTGTATATTGCTAATTATGTAAATATAAAATTTTAAATAAAATATAGAGTATGTTGAGTGGGGTGGATGAAAAAATAATATAATAAAATATTTAGATATTCCTATAATGGATGACTATATGCATCATTAAAATTCACTTTTAACATAATCAAGAGAGATCTAACCTTCGTTAAATATCATACATTAGGGGAGATTTGGACTCAAGTTTGGGCATTTTAGTTTTAGAGAGAGAAAGCCTCTCAACCAATAGGAGGAGAGCTACCGTTATAGTAAAATATGGTTTTTTCAATTTTAAAGCCTTTTCTCTCATTTTTATAGATTTTTGGAAAGAACAAGATTTAGGTATTTTTGGAGCATAAATTCGGCATAGATGGAGACATTTCCGAAGACATTTCTTGTCAGTCTTGTACAACCTTATAGCATACCAGTTATTTTCTTAAAATTCTTGAATAATACACCCAAACATTTTCCTTCCAATGTGGTATCCCTACCTTTTTTCCAAAAAACTCAAACAATTCAGCAAAGTGCATGTCATCCCTTCATTTTTACACAAGATTTTCTATTCTATTCTCTCTTTTCACTCAACGTATTCTTCTACCTCATCTTTTATGCCAATGGAAGCTTCATGTCCTCGATGTCCCTCCTCTTCTATCATACCAATCACAATCTACAACAATTTTGATCTTGACAACAATAGGCGGATTCTTATTACCATCTCCATTGATAGTTGGGTTATGTTGAAGACAAGGAAGAGAAGAGGGCGTGGAAACGAATTCATTGACACCCTATAAGGGGTGAGTCAAGGATTTCAAGGTTGAAGGATCGGGGATGAAAAAAATCAAGGAGGTGGCTATACAACATGCGTATATGCTCTCAAAACTGTGTTTGCAGAACTAGCCTACTGACGTGCCCACCTTGCCATAAACCAAACTATAAGTTTAAAATTTTTCAATAGACTTGAGATCAAGCTTTTATGTTTCAGGACATTATTGAAGTGTGTTTAGGGTTGTAGATATATATCCATCAAACCTTGAAGATTGGCAACCTATCAAAACTAGAATTGGAATCTTTGATGCCATTCACGGCTCTATTGGTAAGCAGTTGTACAAAGCGACCTCTAACACGTCATTGGCCAAGGATGGGGTTTTTTTAATGAAAAATTTTTCAATGCATCATTAATCATAACAAGATTTGGATCTCTCAACCCTCTTCCACTCATATCATTGGATACTACAGATTGGCTAATCTCGGAAGCGAAAACATGTGAATCTTATAGATTAAAGATTTACACATATATTCAAAGATATCTATGTCCTAATGTAGCTAACACACAGGTGAAGGTCACAATCTTCATGCCATTACATGTTTTTGTGGAGTTTTTTAATGATGAGGAAATTTCAAAAAACAACATCAATGTTCATATGCAAATTGGCAAAATGTATGGACTTCTTGGATTAGATCTAGGATATAAAAGAAATGTGTTGGAATATCTCCAAAGTGGAATAGAAATCTATTGTTTCTAAATACATGATTGTATCACAAAATCTTATTCTGACCTTATATTATATGAGATGGCATTATGTGAATGGAAAGATCATGGCAGTTGATCAAGACTTACAAGATGATGCTGATAATCCTATGATGATGTTGGAGGTTTTGTTGGAGGATGAGCTCTTAACGATGCTCAATGTAAGGATAAATGTCTCTTTATGTCAAATTCAAATGGACCTAATGAATGAGGACCTAAAAATCCATGCTACTTATTTATTCAAGTGCAATAGTTATAAGGTAAATAGAATACGTAATCCAAAAGTGTAGTACACACAAGGAACTTTTAATAATTTCCTGTATAGAAAATTTTAAGAATTGTAGGAAATTCATTAAGATTTCCTATACATATATCCATGTGTTTCCTAAATTGATGAGACCTAAAATGATCCGGCATTGGCTAAGGCACTAGCCGGACCTCATGCCCAACAAAAAACCCCACCACACGGCCTCACAGGCCAGGAGCGTCTATTGAGGGATACACTATCCTAAACACTAATCACTGCACGTTTATTGTTTGTAATCCAACAAATGTTCCATTTCCCATCTCCTCAGAGGGAGATTATACATATATCAGCAATAAATTCCACATATCATAGACAAAGGGCACCCCATCGGTTGATTGCCGTGGCTCTACTACAACTCTCCTACATCTTGGGGATTGGCCCCTCCATGAGCTGCTTCCACATATAGACACATTCAAAACAAACTCCCCTCTTAGTGCCAATATATTTATCGTTCCAAGAATACACTTATCCTCACTTATCCATTCCCTTGGACCCACCATCTAGACCTACAGCTGGGTTGCTCACCCTCTCTGCATGGGTCAAGTCGTAAAGAAACCAAGTGCTATGCATTGAGGAGATTGTAATTGATACCATGTAACAATTCTTGATGCAAATGTGTGTATGATTAAGTGCTCAAACAATTGAAAAATAGCCTCGTGCATTGTGCAAATCCATTCTTTTCATATTTCCATACACTAACGCGTAACTGCTGCGATGAGAGGACACCGAGCCTTACAATCGTGCTGTACTTCCCTTTATTTAACTTAATGTCATCCCATATGAATAATGTAGCAAATACATGAGATTTTATATTATATTTCAGCTCTCAAACTTCCCTCCTCCCCTATTGTTTAAGGTTTTGCCTCGCTGCATAGGTAAAGGGGTGATTTTATGTGTATTTCATACGAAATAAGCAGTAAATACTCACAAAAACATATAAATGGGGATAACATGAGACAAACCCTCATGCTTTATCCTCATTATACACTCACAGACACGTTGTCGAAGGGTTTTCGGAAGCAAAATCACGACCATAGAGGACTTTGAATAATTTCAGGATAGGAGGTCAATCTAGCGAGATCAGATTCAATTTAAAAGCTTAATTTCAGATAATATGTGACATACAATCAACTTCATCTGAATGGAAACCTCTCCAATAAACATCTTGACAAAAATTCATGTCATATAAACAGCCTGTCTTTTCCGAAGGAACAAGGAAATATGAAGTAAGATCTAAGGGGTTGGAATAGGATCAAGAAGACATCTTTGTATTCAGGTACAATTTTTGTAGATACATACAGCTCTCTTGTATAGATAAAAAAAATTCTGTAACAGTTAACCAGATCTGGAGCAAATTTTTGCAGATATACACAGCTCATTCATATGATAGCAGCTGCAAATCGAGCCCATTTGGAGGCAGATTAGCCATCTCATAAAAGCCGGATCAAATTGCGAGTCTTTTCCCCTTTCTTCTTCCTTCTTTATACTTTTCTTAGGATTTTGAGAAAGCAGAGACAACAAGCAAGGAAGGGCTTCATTGTCTAGGATAACCAGGGTCTGAATATCATCACCGGTCACAATATTTCCAACAGTCCGCAAAGCACTCAGGAGAACAATGGTAACTCTTGCTGATTGTCTTTGCTTTAACACATCCTAGGCATTGAAGCATAGCTGGCTCTGAGGGGTGCTCATTGCAGACTGCAATCCTCCTATCACTTTGAATTCGAAACCACACATATTTGAGATAAAATCCATCCACAGGTGCTATCTTAGGATTCAATAATCTTGCACAGATGTTTACAATGCGATGGATGTGTTTGAACCAGCAACGTCAAATTGTCTACAGCAGTAGCACAACAACAATAGCAGGCACTCCCAATACTGCGTCAAATATCCCCTTTTCCAACATTCTGCAACATCTCTTTCCAACTAATTGAGGGTTCTTTCTGCTCAGGAAATCTCAACATCCATCATTACTCAGCTTGAATTTTGGACAGTAAATCTGTAGCAGATTCTCAAGCGGTTTCGATGATCCTCCGATGTGTCTAATGCCTACAATGGCGACACATTCTTATGTGAAATGCGGACACTTGGCCTAGTTGATTCTGATCAAAAGTTCTGCTAGATAGCACACATCATCCGCATTGCTAGCTGACTGGAGGGAAGAAGGAAACGAAGCTGTCGACTAATGGAGTGAGAAGCGATGGCCACGCATGATGGTAAAGCCGAGAAGACTCCTGACTATGGTTGTCTTGAAATGAGTATATCCTCCTTTAAAATCATGTTGCTCTCACAAAAGCGCAATCAGTCCCAAGATCACCGATGATCACGACAAGTTTGCTCAATCTTCTCCTCATTGGAGTGATGTTCTTGCATTGTGCTCCTTCTTGATTCCTCTCAGACTGTCGACGGCTCTATTCTATCCCTTTCTTTGTAGATGCAATCCTTCTATCCCAGGAATAAGCACCTCTGCTACCTTCCTCTCTCTTTCCCCAATTCCGAAGCTTTGCTTGTATTTGTACAAAGGTCTCTCGGATTATTCATGTGTGTTCAATTTTGTCAAGCTTTGCATGAACGTAGGCAGGTTGCCTCTTCACTCCTAACTGTGATGCCAAACCCCGAAGGCGATAAGCTCCAGTCCCTTCAGTCCTTCTTGTCTGGTCCTTTTCCCCCCAAAGATGTCGAAATTGCAGAGCCCTCCGATTTCAATTCCTCCCTTCGTTGTTACTGTCGTCATCTTCCTCCTCACGGCCTGGTCCTGATCCTTTGTCACCCCGTTGCAGTCTTCTTCAAAGCTCGCCGAAGCTCCCCCTGATTTCCTTTTCCTTCCCTTGCTTTTCTACTCTCTCCTGGTCGATTCCAATTATCTCCGCCTCCTCTCCCCATATGTCGTTTGTTTTTTTTCTAATTTGAACACACTATGCCGCCTTTTTCAGCCTGTTTGCTTTTATCCTCTTTTCCAACCTCTTCTTAAAGCATCAGCATGCAATCCTTCACCAGTTCCTAAAGCCATGATTTGGCTTGATTGTTTTCCATAAATAGGGGCTTCATCTGAATCCACAAGGAGGCCACATGCCTGAAGATTAGGAACAATCATTAACTCTAGCTGAACTAGCCAAACCCTTTCCTCTTGCATTTGCTTGTACAATTTTAAAGCATTGTTATATTTACCCTGCTCAACATATACTGAAAGAAATGCTGTCCATGACACCTCATCACGACCAGTTCATTCTACAAACACATGTTGTGCTTCTGGTAAGCTTCCACAGCATCAGAATGTAATATACGACCAATATCCAGAGAATTCGCTCTTCAACCTCCATTTGCTTGTAAAACTGCAAGACCTTTTCTACTTTGTTATGATCTACACAGGCTAAAAGCATTGCGTTCCAAGACACTGTATCATGGTGATGCAACTCTTTGAAAGTAACCTCTGCTTCTGCAAATAAACCACACATGGCATACATACAAACCAATGCGCTGCCAACAAAAAAGATCTTATTCTAACCCCTCCTTACTATATTACCACGCAGAATAAAGATGCAAACATAAGTATGTACAAAATATCAACTCCCACACACAACTTTTGGGTGGATTTCACACCTTGAATGCGCAGCAATACGACATCCACCCCCTCTAATCCTGCGCATCCTCCAGATGGGTCAACTATCCATGATTGTTATCATCAAGATCCACAAACAGATCAATCTCTTCATTGTGCATTTCTGGTATATCAACAAGATTATCTGTCATATCATTCGTCTCTTCTATTGGAGTTTCTTCTCGTTGCTCTTCTCTTGAAAATTCTTCCAATGCATAATCTTCATCATCTCTTTTCTTGAAAATCTTGATTCTTTTTCCTGCAATAGGCACTCTAAGCACTGTCCCATCCAATTCTGTCAACTCATATGTTGCATTGTCAAAAACATGTCTGACTATGTACGGCCCAAACCATCTTTTCACCATCTTCCAAAGTGCAGTATGCTGATTTTCAAGGCTGCTATCAAAGACTAATACCCAGTCTCCCTCTTCTATTTCTTTAGGCCGCAAGCGATGCATGCTATCAAACCTGTCCTTATTTCTTAGTCTAGCAACCTTCAACCTGTCAATAGCTAGCTGAATATCCTCTGGTCTTCTCTCCAACTATCGAATACGAAGAGCTAAGAGCTCCTCTCTCGTCAAATCCTCCTGCCAAGGTAAAACTGACCAAGTCAAAGCACAAATCTCAGTCGGCATAATCGGTTTCTCACCATACATCAACTCTGTAGGCATATATCCTGTGGTAACACTGTGAGTCGTACGATTAGCCCACAAAGCAAATGGTAGAAGTTTCGACCATTCTCCAATCCGTCCTCTGCATGCTTTGGCTAATGCTTTCACTATCGGCGGATGCCCTCTTTCACTCTTCCCATTTCCCTCTGGATTGTATGCTGTGGTTAGAGACAACTTGATTCCTAGTTGAGTGAAAAACTCCCTAGCCTCATCTGCATCCAATTCACCGCGATCCGCAGTGATCTTACCCACATAGCTATACCTGCAGAAAATTTCTTCCAATAAGAACTTACACACTGCACTAGTGGTCTTCGTTCTCAAAGATCTGCCCTCAACATGATTGGTAAGATCCTCTCTAGCCAAAACAATATATCTCATCTGCCATAGACCCATAGGCATAGTAACCAAGTCAACTACCCACTTATAATGAATGCATAGCGGATAGGTCAGATGAAGCTCATCTCGATGACGCACTACCGAATACATCTGGCAGTCTCTACAAGTCTCTACAAAGTGAGAAACATCTCTATACATGCCTTTCCATCAATATTTCTCCTTGATTTTCTCATAAGTAGCCCACACTCCTCTATGACCAGCCGAAGGACTCTCATGAAACTCCCTCATCACTTAACTGTGTCTCTCTATCGTAGACAACCCGCAAAGGTAATCTGCCTCTTTTCTTCGGATGCTTCCAAAGAAATCCGTCCTTGAGAAAATAACCATAGGCTTTCCTTCTGATCTTCTTGAACTCTTCATCTGTCCATTCATGTCTTTTGCTTAGTGTACTAAGGTACTTGCCAATCTGCAACCAATCTCCAACATAGAGTTCTTCTATGAAAGCCACAATATCATAGACATGACAAACATGATCAACCATAGCGGCTGAAATTTTTGCATTATCCTCTTCGGCAAGTAGTATTTCCTCATCATCATATCTGGCTCTAGACAACATATCTGCCACTGGATTATCCTTCCCTGCTATGTGTTTAAATTCTGGATTTAATGACTTGATGTATGCAATCCATCTCAGCATAGCTATATCCGGAGTAGAGCAACTCATAATCATACCTATCAATGGCAAGCAATCTGTCTCTACCACAACTGAAGCTCCAATAAAGTACTCCTTGTCACATTTGAGAGCCGTAACAATCCCTAGTAACTCCCTCTTGATTTGCGGATATCTCCTCTGTCTCTCGTTTAGGACTTTCGCCCCAAACCCAATAGCATACCTGTTTCCATCTGCATCATCTTGACCCACAGCCCAACCTATGCCAATTGGACTAGTGTCAACTGTTAATACAATAGGCCTTCCGCAATTATAATCCGCTTTCCTGAGAGTAGGAGCAATCTGCAATAACTTCTTCAATTTCTGCATGGCTCTAGTGTGGCTCTCATCCCAATAAAATTTTTACCTCTTTTGAAGCAACTGATATAAACAATCTGCTATGTGTGCAAAATGAGGTATCCAAATCATATAAAACACACAAGCTCCAATGAATCTTCGTACCTCTGAAGTGGTAGAACAATACTCCGTAATCTTGCCTATAGCATCCACCTTATCAGGTGAGGGTTTCCTGTCATAATATCCACACATATGACCAACAATGACAACCTCATTCACTCCAAAAATAGATTTTTGCCCTGATAGTGTCAATTTCACTTCTTCTAACTTGGCCAAAATCTTCTCACAAGCTGAAATATGATCAGCCACAAAGTATCTGCATTCCTGCTCATTTAGACTCTCATTCTTCTCTTCTTCTGCACACCCCTTAATGGGTACATCATCCAAGAAAGGCATGGTAAGCTGAGGTATATAATCACGAAGGACCTTATGCATGGCATTCATCATATGCACAATAGAATTAGTGGAACCTTGAGGTAAGGTACACATCTTGACAAGCCCAATAGGAGTTCTCATGGTGGTTATGTCCCTGCTTTCCAAAGCCAACTGAAACTGATCATATCCCGAATACAAATCACCTAAAGAATAGATGGCACGTCCAGCAAATGCTTCTGCAAACTCATCCACAACTGAACCTATACCAACATTCCTGATAGTAACTCTGTTTACTGGCTGCATGTCCTGTATAAATCGGAGAGTACCATTCTTCTTTGGAACCATAAGCCACCTGTTTGAGTATGGTGCAGATGAAGGCTCAAGAATTTCCATCCTGATTTTCTCATTTAATAAATCAATCAACTTTGGCAGGTGTGCCTTAGGCATTGGAATAGGTCGGAGGTTCCATGGAATATGAGGAATAGTAAAGATCACCATAGGAGCAACAATATCTGGATTCACACATCCAATCTCATGCGGAAAAAAAGTAAACCCCCTTCCATGTCGCTCAAGCGTCTCCTGAAAGCATTGCTTCTCTGTGGGTAGCAAGAAATCACCATTTCCAATTTTCAGTTCAGCAAGAGTCTCTGCTGAAAATTTATGGCCTATATGCTCCGGATTCCTCAAAATTGGCTATTTGGTAGCCCTCTCTATTTGCTGATCACTGTCAGGTGGAAGCGGTACAGCTACTAGCTTCACCTTCTTATCCACAGTCTTGTATTTCGTGTCAACCCTGGCTTCATTATGCTCTTCTGCATTACTCCAATCTTGTTGTAAATTAGCAATTCTGCACTTCGGGGCTGAATATCCTCAGCCCTATGCTCTATGGACCGCATAGGAATAGCCCTAAACTCTGGATGCTGAAATGTTTCAGTAGTAAACTCTGTTGGCTAAAATTTTTCAGCCCTCTGTCTCTGTAAGCTGATCATAATTAGCTGGAAACTCTGTTTGCTGAATTTCTTCAGCACTCAATACTTTTTGCTAAATCACCTCGGCCTCTGACTCTATCTGTGACACAAAATCTGCAATTTCATGAAACATGTTCAGGGATTGCACTAATACATTACTGTGACAACTTTGCATATCAGTTTTCAGCATATTTTCCATCTCTGTCATCGTATTTGCACAAATCATACTGTCATACATCCCATCTATGTGCTCATCATCCTCTAAAATACCTCAATTTTTCAATTTTTTCTCTTTCCTGCATATATACTGCCTGGCAGCTCTAGGCAACTTAGAAGTCTTCTGATAACTCATCGAACTGTTTGCTGAAATCCCAACAAAATCGGAGGAGAAAACATTGCTGCCAGGAGGCGAGAACTCCAATATCCTCTGCTCTGTACCACCTCGTCTCGCGAAATGGCGGTACCTAATGAAAACCCGAATCCCTCACAGTGGGCAAAGGTGTATCTCTAAGAGTATCCATGTTTCTAACATGGTTCACACACACAGTCATAAACTGAACTGCTCTCATGCCATCTTTACTGCGAATCCGTGCATAAGCAAATCCATCATCCATTACCTTTGTCTCCATGCACATCTCTGTGATGAATGGCTGTCCAAGAATTATGGGATAAGAGCATGAATCCTGCACAAAGAAATGGAAATCCTCCTCTACATCTCCAATAGAAACCCTGACACTGGGACAGGCAGCATACAAATCACCTGCAGTGTTGTTGGCGGCTCTCATACGCCACCCATTTTCTACATCCATAGGCCATCTGTTACTTACATAAACTCCACGAACTATGAGATTAATCTCTGAACCATGATCCACCAAAGCAACATAAGGCACATGTTTCTCTCCAATTTTTACCATCATCTCTGTAGTTGCCCTAGCCCAATGACTCCACGAAAAGTGATACGCGGTATCAAGACAGGCTCATCAATTTCAGCATAGTGCATAGGCTTAACTCTCTTCTCTATCTGTGGAAAAACAGAAGCATTCTCAACCATAACCTCATCCTCATCCTCATCCAACTCCCCAATCAGAACTCTCTGTGTATCAGTAGTAGGCAATGCATGTCTTTTCCTTTTCAGGACCTCTTGAAACTGATCTTGAAACTCTCTTTTCGAGATGCCCAAAATCTCAGAAATAGTAAAAGTCACCTCACTGCCAAGTATCTTATCATTAAATATTTTCTTCATGTCCGTAGATGTCTCAATATCAGACATCAATCTAAACCCTGGCTGTTTTCTCTCTCTAGGCTCTTGCCTCTTTTCTCTCTTTTGAGCATCCTCCATCTGTCGTTCTGGCCCTAGTCTCAAAGATGGTCCTGCAGTAGGTGGAGTAACAAACTCACCCCCTCTAGTCTTTTTAGCTGCACTTGGATTTTCTTCATCCCTCTTACGCTTCTCCTCAACAAGTACATCTGCTCCCTGAGACTTAGCCAAGTAGGCATAAATAGTGTACCTGTCAACAGGCGAATCCCAACCTGTCTCAGATCTGATGCTAGAGCCTGCACTAGTCAAAACAGTTTGCTGAATTTTTCCCTTGTTTGTCGTCTCCATAGCATAAGTCCATAATGATGATTGATTCTCAGATCCCTTCTCAATCCGGACTCCATATGCAGAAGCATCTCCTCTAGATGACACATAAGAAGTACGCGCAACCATGTCATCCACTAACTTCTTCATTCCGCCTTTCCCAAAGTTGGTAGCAAGCGGAGCTCCTATTTCAGTCAACCAAATCTTACCATCTTGTCCCCAAAATACCAAATTCTTCCTCCTTGCATCTTGAAAAGATTCACAATCCCTGCAATGTTGATGGTCCGTACTATCGTACCAAATACATCTTCGATCTCTCCTAGGTGCACTAGGAGCACTCCTAGGTGCAGTAGGAGCACTAGAAGAAATAGTAGGCGCAGGAAGCAAACTGCTCTTTCAATTTTCCCACCAATTCTGCTTTAACTGACTCTAGTGTCAAATCCGTTATGCCTTTGATTATGTCATCAAGAGAGGTAGGCACCGACGGATTGGATGGTTTTGGAGCAAAAGGTGCAGGCATCGATCGTGGAATAGGAGGAGTAGAAACAGTAGGCACTGGCATAGGCCAAGACACTGGCTGAGGAGGAGAAGAAATAACAGGGATAGAAGCAGGCATAGGAGTAGAAGACAGTGTCGGTGTCATAGAACCATTCTGTAGGCGGGTCTTCCATATCCTTCTCTTGGTCAAAGTCGAGATTGCATCCTGGGCATCTTGCCAATCCGTTTTAAGTCCCATAGGCTTCGTGCGATCCTCAAGAAGCTCTCCTAATTCTTCCTGAAGAATAAGATCTGCAACTTGTAAGAAAAACTCAACTTTCTGAACATCCAATGCTCTTTGTTCAATGGCATCAAGCTGACTATACCTCTCTTCAAATTCTTGAATCAACTCTGAAGCAGCTAGACCTTTGTTTGGCATGTAGACCCACTCTCGGAATGATCGTTGTGTAGCCATACCAAAGTCCTCAAGGAAATACTCTTCTTTCAGGGCTTTCTTAAAATCTTGCCAATGCAAATTTTGAATAAAAAGATCAGTCACTTTTGCCCTCAAGGCAGGTGTGACAAGACGAAGGAAATACTTACTCATAAGTCCAGCTGGAACTCCAATAAACCCCATCTTGATCTCATATGTCTTCAAATATGTTGAAACATTATGGCCATCAAATAGCTTCTTCTCATTCTCAACTGCTTCAATCGCCTTAGTCACGCTGATTGCATTCTCCTACTCCGAATATAGTTGCCTTTGCTGAGACAACTGCTGTTGATGCAATTGTTGCTCCTGCTGCATATACAATTGTGTCTGCTGATTTTGAAGCTGCATATACATGGACATATTCTACAAAATCTGCTTTAGATCATTCGTTGAAGTACTTGACGCAGCAGTCAATGATGGAGCTGAAGTAGAGGACGCAGCTGGAATTGTAGAAGAGGCTGAAATGGATGTTGAAGTATCTCCCATCCTGAAATTTATGCGACGCTTTCATGTCGGGTTCACCAAAGATGTCGAAGGGTTTTCGGAAGCAAAGTCACGACCACAGAGGACTTTGAATAATTTCAGGATAGGAGGTCAATCTAGCGAGATCGGATTCAATTTAAAAGCTTAATTTCAGATAATATGTGACATACAATCAACTTCATCTGAATGGGAACCTCTCCAATAAACATCTTGACAAAAATTCATATCATATAAACAGCCTATCTTTTCCAAAGGAACAAGGAAATCTGAAGTAAGATCTAAGGGGTTGGAATAGGATCAAGAAGACATCTTTGTATTCAGGTAAATTTTTTGTAGATACATACAGCTCTCTTGTATAGATAAAAAAAATTCTGTAACAGTTAACCAGATCTGGAGCAACTTTTCGAAGATATGCACAGCTCATTCATATGATAGCAGCTGCAAATCGAGCCCATCTGGAGGCAGATCAGCCATCTCATAAAATCCGGATCAAATTGCGAGTCTTTTCCCCTTTCTTCTTCCTTCTTTATACTTTTCTTAGGATTTTGAGACAGCAGAGACAACAAGCAAGGAAGTGCTTTGTTGTCTAGGATAACCAGGGTCTGAATATCATCACCGGTCACAATATTTCCAACAGTCCGCAAAGCACTCAGGAGAACAGTGGTAACTCTTGCTGATTGTCTTTCCTTTGACAATCCTAGGCATTGAAGGGTAGCTAGCTTTGAGGGGTGCTCATTGCAGACTGCAATCCTCCTATCACCTTGAATTCGAAACCATACATATTTGAGATAAAATCCATCCACAGGTGCTGTCTCAGGATTCAATAATCTTGCACAGATGTTTAAAATGCGATGGATGTGTTTGAACCAGCAACGTCAAATTGTCTACAGCAGTAGCACAACAACAACAGCAGCCACTCCCAATACTGCATCAAATATCCCTGTTTCCAACATTCTGCAACATCTCTTTCCAACTGATTGAGGGTTCTTTCTGCTCAGGAAATCTCAACATCCATCATTACTCAGCTTGAATTTTGGACAGTAAATCTGTAGCAGATTCTCAAGCAGTTTCGATGATCCTCCGATGTGTCTAATGCCTACAATGGCGACAGATTCTTATGTGAAATGCGGACACTTGGCCTAGTTGATTCTAATCAAAAGTTTTGCTAGATAGCACACATCATCTGCATTGCTAGCTGACTGGAGGGAAGAAGGAAACGAAGCTGTCGACTAATGGAGGGAGAATCGATGGCCACGCATGATGGTAAAGCTGAGAAGACTCCTGAAGACTCCTGACTATGGTTGTCTTGAAATGAGTATATCCTCCTCTAAAGTCATGTTGCTCTCACAAAAGCGCAATCAGTCCCAAGATCACCGATGATCACGACAAGTTTGCTCAATCTTCTCCTCATTGGAGTGATGTTCTTGCATTGTGCTCCTTCTTGATTCCTCTCAGACTGTCGACGGCTCTATTCTGTCCCTTTCTTTGTAGACGCAATCCTTCTATCCCAGGAACAAGCACCTCTGCTACCTTCCTCTCTCTTTCCCCAATTCCGAAGCTTTGCTTGTATTTGTACAAAGATCTCTCGGATTATTCCTGCGTGTTCAATTTTGTCAAGCTTTGTGTGAACGTAGGTAGGTTGCCTCTTCACTCCTAACTATGATGCCAAACCCGGAAGGCGATAAGCTCCAGTCCCTTCAATCCTTCTTGTCTGGTTCTTTTCCCCCCAAAGATGTCGAAATTGCAAAGCCCTCTAATTTCAATTCCTCCCTTCGTTGTTACTGTCGTCATCTTCCTCCTCACGGCCTGGTCCTGATCCTTTGTCAACCCGTTGCAGTCTTCTTCAAAGCTCGCCGAAGCTCCCCCTGATTTCCTTTTCCTTCCCCTGCTTTTCTGCTCTCTCTTGGTCGATTCCAATTATCTCGCACCTCCTCTCCCCATATGTCGTTTGTTTTTTTTCTAATTTGAACACACTATGCCGCCTTTTTCAGCTTGTTTGCTTTTATCCTCTTTTCCAACCTCTTCTTAAAGTATCAGCATGCAATCCTTCACCAATTCCTAGAGCCATAATTTGGCTTGCTTGTTTTCCATAAATAGGGGCTTCATCTAAATCCACAAGGAGGCCACATGCTTGAAGAGTAGGAACAATCATTAACTCCAGCTGAACTAGCCAAACCCTTTCCTCTTGCATTTTCTTGTACAATTTTAAAGCATTGTTACATTTACCCTGCTCAACATATACTTAAAGAAATGCTGTCCATGACACCTCATCATGACCAGTTCATTCTACAAACACATGTTATACTTTTGGTAAGCTTCCACAGCATCAAAATGTAATATATGACCAATATCCAGAGAATTCGCTCTTCAACCTCCATTTTCTTGTAAAACTGCAAGACCTTTTCTACTTTTGTTATGATCTACACAGGCTAAAAGCATTGCGTTCCAAGACACTGTATCATGGTGATGCAACTCTTTGAAAGTAACCTCTGCTTC
Source organism: Lygodium microphyllum (assembly GCF_053477565.2). NCBI lineage: Eukaryota > Viridiplantae > Streptophyta > Polypodiopsida > Schizaeales > Lygodiaceae > Lygodium > Lygodium microphyllum. The sequence continues at coordinate 177,132,688 of NC_141137.1, forward strand.
TGCAAATAAACCACACATGGCATACATACAAACCAATGTGCTACCAATAAAAAAGATCTTATTCTAACCCCTCCTTACTATATTACCACGCAGAATAAAGATGCAAACATAAGAACTAAGTATGTACAAAATATCAACTCCCACACACAACTTTTGGGTGGATTTCACACCTCGAATGCGCAGCAATATGAGAACCTCCATAATTTTCCATAATTTTCCTCGTCCGTTCCCCATTTTTTTCCCTTTTAAAAAACACTTTTTCCCTTTTTCCTTATTTTTTCTTATTTATTATCAATAAAAATGGAAGAAATTTAGCATTATTTAAGATCTATGGCTCTTAATTCCTTGAACAGCAAACATGTAGATTTTATTGGTGTTTTGTTTCATGCTTTTCCCATTTTAAGCCCAAAAATCCCATTTTTTCTCTAAAAAGCATGCTTTCGGGTTTTTCGCATTTATTTCCCACAATTTAAGTGTATATTTTTTGATTTTTTTATTATGAAAGAATAAAATCAATAGCAAACAACATGTCCATCAATTTTCAGCCCATAAGACCATTGTTAACCCCATCAAATGCGGAAAAAGAGCCATTTTCTTTGTAAAAATGCCATAACTGTGTATTTTTTTATTATTTCGGGTTTTGAAACTTGTTGCGGGTCTGTAAGCCAAGCCTTATTTGATGCTCAACCTGCCTCCACATTGCCATCTTTAGCCCACCTTCGGTTTGGAAGCAAGCTGGTATCGCGCCAGCGGACGAGCAAACCGGGCTTCATTCTTCTTCACACGCAGGAACTGCCCCTTGCAGGAGAGAGAGAGAGGGAGGAGAGAGAAATACTAAAATCTGATCTCCACAACCGTGCAGTCATTTGATGTGTCATTTAGAGCGATGGGGAGCAAAGATCAAGTGTAGACCATGTATTAGATCGATTGGGGGTGTTGCTTACAGCCCCCATAGCCTCTCTCAATGATTGGGAAGAAGGCGGCTTCATCTGCACGGCACGAAGAAAACAGTGCTCTCCCCTTTAAATTCTTTTTTTTTTTTTGTGGTTGGGTTCCCTAAAGAGAGCCCCCAAAATTCATGTCTTTTGGACTTATTAAGTCCCTTTCCACTTGCCTTTGGTCCTTGGCCTCCCGGACACTCCACTCCCGGTTCCGCGTCCGGTATGGGAATTGAAGTCTGAAAAATCCTGGGTGTCCGTCTTGAAGTCCTCCACTGCTGGGCATCTCCTAGGGTCTCATCTGACACACCAAATAATTATGAAAATTCATCAACGGTCATCAAGTGGATCTTTTAAGCCTTTTCTGAGCATTGCCACTTAAAATCGTACTAATTGCCACCACTGCCTTCGACGAAGTCTATTTTTCCCCTCAAATTTGGAATTTTTGGCTATTTTTAAGCACTTATTGACATAAAAAATCATTTGTCATTGGCGACCATGGGGTAGGGCGACTCAACCCATCGAATCCCACGAACAAATCTACACATAAATACAACCACAAAGAGCATCAAGTTGATACAAAAAAGATACACAACAAAACATATCATAGCTCTCACCCTACCTCCTTGTCAAAACCAAGGCATGAAATCTATGAGGAGTAGGCCTACCATAATCTGACAAAAAGTCAAAAGCTAGTCACTAACCAACTTCTTCAACACAACCAAAGCTAACAAGAATCATCAAAGAGGTCATCCTCAGTGGTGATCTAACTACCTACCTAACTAAGGACAACTCAACTAGGAGCTTCTACTAGGTGAGGAGTCCTATAGCTTGAGCATGAAATCCACGAGGAGTAGGCCTAGCATAATCTGACAGAAAGTCAAAAGCTAGTCACTAACCAACTGCTCCAACACAACCAAGCTAGCAAGAACCATCAAAGAGGTCATCCTCAGTGGTGGTCCGTGTTAGATATGATCAATGCCCCCACCCTCATTAGGTGCTACCAATGATCCATGGTGCTCAAAGTTGTAAGGCCCCCATTATGAGGAGAAGCCAAATGTGAGCCCGGACATTGGTTGAGTCCTGACTTGTATATCAGATGAGGTCTATGTGACCGGATGGCAAAAAGGTGACTGTTGTGGGTCTAATCTTTGGGTTAGACAGAGTGGTTAAGCTGGTAGCAACTCGAGGCACATTGCATTGAGTTGCGTGGTAAGGGAGTTAAAAGGGGCCCCTATTGTGGGGTCCGGGGGCCGCGGAAGCGGCCCCTGGCTGGGGGGTCCCAGGGGGGCCAGCGGCCCCCCTGGCGGGGGTCCGGGGGCAGCGCCCCCGGCCCGATGGTAAAGGGAATATTCCCTGGAATATTCCCTGGCCGACTAGTGGAGGCTCATATGGTAGGTCGGTCAATAGGCCGACCTAACGACCTTCGCAGGCTATAAAAGCTAAACCCCTTCGCAGCCATCTTACACTCATCTTTCACCCAGTCAGAGTTGTTGTTCCAGCTAGCCTTAAACTCTTCACCTATCTTCTGTCTAGATCGCCATCTAAGCTTCACTCAGTGGAAGCGCACGGGTGGACAGAGCCATCTTTGTATCAGTTGTTTGAAGTTAAAGAATTTACTGATTCTCCTCTTATCTGTTGTGTACTCTCTATCTCTTTCTCAGATTCTGTTCGCTGCGCCGTGTAATATTTTACATGGTATCAGAGCCCAGGGGGCTCTAGAGATCGGAGAGAGTGCAAGAGGCAAAGGCTTCAACAGCAAAGAGAAACGATGTCGACTCCGGGAAGCAGTTCTGGCGCATCAGGAAGCGGTGCAGGAGGTGGTGCTGCTGTACCGGCTATTCAAACACTGAGGATTCGTCCACCAACCTTCAGCGAAGGCAAGTTAGATGGTACAAACTACACCTTGTGGAAGTTCAAAATTACTACTATCCTTGATTCTTATGAGCTTCTGGAGACTGTGCTGGGGACTGACGCAGAACCACAGCCTACCCCCGACCCATCAAATCCTAGTGTGATGATTCCTCCGAATGCAGATCTTCTACGAGCTTGGAAACGAAGGAATGCAGATGCATTGTGTGCCTTAGTTACAAGCTGTTCTGACAGTGTTTTGACTCTGATTCAGCATACAACCAAAGCGTCAGAGGCTTGGAATGTACTAAGGAGTCAGTATGAAACACGAAACCAAACAAGGATTCAAAACTTGGAGAATCAACTAGCAGCGGAGAAGTTTGCTGAAGGAGAGACGGTTGAAGCATTCATCACTCGGATTAAGAATCTGCGCGACCAGATGGCTGGCGCTGGGATACAAAAGACTAGCGAAGAGCTAGCTCGGAGGTGTCTTCGGATTTGTCCACAAAAGTTTGATGGACTAGTAACTGCCCTTAATACTCAGGTGAGACCTCAAGCTTTGACTTTTGAGGAGTTTTGTGCATTATTAATGGAGGAGGAGTTGAGGCTGAAAGCCCGAGAAGGAAGCAACAATGGAGATGCTGCATTCTCTGCCAATGCAAAAGGCAAAGGTGTTTCCTCCACCAAAAATGATGGTGACAAAAAGAAAAAGGGCGGCAAGAAGAAGTTTCAAGGAGAGTGCTTCTACTGTAAGAAGAAAGGACATGCAATTGCAGATTGTCGTGTCAAGAAGGCAGATGAAAAGAATGGTACCCTTAAAACTAAAGGGAAAGAGACAGCCAATACGGCTGAAGCAGAGTTGGAATTATTCATGGCGACCATTGAGGAAGTGTGCTCCTCGGCGCAAGAAGAATCTACCACTGACTCTTGGGTGTTGGATAGTGGGGCCTCCCGTCACATGACCAACAAGAAAGGTCTATACAGTTCTATGCAGCCTCTACAAGAATCCATCACTGTGACGGTTGGAAATGATGCTAAATGCCCTGCTGCGGGCACAGGTACTATTTCTTTTGTTGCTGCAAATGGTGAAGTCAAAAAGCTTTCAAATGTGTTGTATGTTCCCGAAATCAGAAGAAATCTCTTATCAGTTGCTGCCATAACTGATCTTGGTCATGAAGTAAGGTTCAAGAAGACAGGTGCAGAAATTATTGATAGTGCTGGCACAATTGTTGGCAAAGGAGAAAGGAGGAACAACCTGTATGAGCTAAGTGCTCTTACAGCCACCGCTGGAGTGGGCACAAGTAAGCTTTGGCATGAAAGGTTTGGACACATCGGATTTGCAGTATTGAAGGAGATGCAAAAGCAAGGTATGGTTGCTCACCTACCTACAATAACTGAATTGAAGGAACCATGTGAAGCTTGTATGATGGGCAAGCAACAGAGAAAGGCATTTCCACAAGAAAGCAAGAATAGAGCACATGCTCCTCTAGAGTTGGTGCATGCTGACTTGTGTGGTAAGATGCCTACACAGGCCTTGGGGGGATCTTCTTATTTTATGTTGATTGTCGACGACTACAGTAGGAAGATGTGGGTGTACTTCCTTCGTGATAAGGCTCAAGCTTTTGGTAAGTTTAAAGAATGGCTCATACTTGTTGAGAATGAAACAGGGAAAAGTGTGAAGAAATTTAGAACAGATGGTGGTGGTGAGTTCAACTCAAAGGAGTTTGAAGGCTTTTGCAAGAGCAAAGGGATCAAGCGTCAATTGACGACGCCTCACACACCTCAGCAGAATGGTGTTGTGGAACGCAGGAATCGTACCATTGTGGAGATGGCAAGATGCATGCTAAAGGGCAAGGGATTGCCTAACCATTTTTGGGCTGAAGCTGTTAATACTGCAGTCTACATTCTAAATCGGAGCTACACAAAGGCTCTCAAGGGAAAAACACCTCATGAGGCTTACACTGGTAAGAAACCATCTGTTTCACATTTCAGAATTTTTGGATGTGAATGTTATGCACATGTTCCAGATGAGAAGAGAAACAAGTTACAACCAAAAAGCAGAAAATGTATCTTCTTGGGTTATAGTGATGAGCAGAAGGCTTACAAGTTATATGACCAAGAGGCAAAGAAGATCATCGCGAGCCGTGATGTGGTGTTCAAGGAGGAGCCGCATACAGTGGAGGAGGAGAAGGCAAGGTCTTCCACTTTATCATCAAGCGAAGAAGTAGTCCACTATGAACCTGTCCCGAGAGCTATCCCTATCCTTAAGGAGGAGGAAGCATCATCTTCAGATGATGAGGAAAAAGTTCACCAACCTGACATCACCCCACCGGAAAAGCCATTGCCGCGCTGGGTGAAGCAGCTCTATGACCACAATAATCCTATGCCTGCATCTGTTGAGGAGAAGGCAGACGGACCAAGGAGGTCTCAGAGAATAGAGGAGCAAAGGAGGGCTTCTGCTCACATAGTCAACATGGCCTTGATGGTTGAGATTATGAGACAAGTAAAGGAGCCAACTGACTTAGAAGAAGCACTTGCAGATCCATCATGGAAGGCTGCTATGCAGGCGGAGTATGACAGCATAATGAAGAATGACACTTGGGAGCTAGTGGATCGGCCAGCAAAGCGGAAGATTATTGGCACCAAGTGGATCTGGAAGGTAAAGTACAAGGCTGATGGTACCTTAGAAAAGTACAAAGCTAGACTGGTTGCCCAAGGATTTTCACAAGTTGAAGGGTTTGATTTTCAAGAGTCATTTGCCCCAACTGCCAGAATGACCACTATTCGCACGGTACTTGCAGTGGCTGCCCACAAGAAGTGGCCAGTGTACCAAATGGATGTTAAGTCAGCGTTCTTAAATGGTGACCTCAAGGAGGAGGTGTACGTGGCTCAGCCACCAGGGTTTGAGGCCCCCCATTCTGAGAACAAAGTGTGTAAACTGAAGAAGGCATTGTATGGGCTGAAACAAGCCCCCAGAGCATGGTACCAGCGGATAGATAGGTTCTTTTTAAACCTAAACTTCAAAGATGTGCCTCAGATGCTAACTTGTATGTTTACAGGGATGGTAAAAAGTCTGTAGTGATTGTCCTATATGTGGACGACCTTCTTATTACAGGTGACTATGAAGATATGATCAACCAAACTCGAAAGGCTTTGAGTTTTGAGTTTGAAATGACAGACTTGGGCTTGCTGCACTATTGTTTGGGGATTGAAGTCTGGCAAGAGCCAGGAAGATCTTCATCTCTCAGAAGAAGTATGCATGGGAGATCTTGAAGGCATTTGGTATGACCGAGTGCAAGGAGATAGCTACACCTATGGAGGTGAATGTAAAGTTATCCGTTGAGGATACATCAGCACTAGCAGACATTGGGAGGTATAGGAGGTTGGTCGGCAGTCTAATCTACTTGTGTAACACCAGACCAGATATCAGTTTTGCTGTTGGTGTTTTGAGCAGGTTCTCAAACAAACCTCATGAGAGTCATTGGAAGGCTGGGATGCGGGTGCTCAGATACTTGAAGAGAACTCTTGACTATGGTATCACATACAGTTTCGGAACTTCTCTTGTGGGGAACTGTGACTCAGATTGGGCAGGAGACATTGATTCCAGGAAGTCAGTTTCTGGTTATTGTTTCTCTTTGGGTTCAGGAATTTTCTCTTGGATTAGTAAGAAGCAACCAACAGTGGCATTGTCTTCTACCGAAGCAGAGTACAAGGCAGCTTGTTTTGCTGCATGTGAGGCCGTATGGTTGAGAAGGATTCTATGGCATATGGGAGTGCAGGATGAAGAACCAACTGTGCTGAGATGTGACAATCAGAGTTGCATCGCCATTGCCAAAAATCCAGTGTTTCATGCACGCACCAAACATATAGAGATCCAGTATCACTATGTGCGTGATTTGATGGAGGATGGGATAGTGGAATTGGTCTACTGTCCAACAGAGGAGAATGGAGCAGATATCTTCACCAAAGCACTTACGAAGGATCTGCTTCAAGTTCATCTTCAGAGACTCGGCATTGGGCCGAGGAGATAGTTCATCTATGGGTGGACATTGAGGGGGGGTGTTAGATATGATCAATGCCCCCACCCTCATTAGGTGCTACCAATGATCCATGGTGCTCAAAGTTGTAAGGCCCCCATTATGAGGAGAAGCCAAATGTGAGCCCGGACATTGGTTGAGTCCTGACTTGTATATCAGATGAGGTCTATGTGACCGGATGGCAAAAAGGTGACTGTTGTGGGTCTAATCTTTGGGTTAGACAGAGTGGTTAAGCTGGTAGCAACTCGAGGCACATTGCATTGAGTTGCGTGGTAAGGGAGTTAAAAGGGGCCCCTATTGTGGGGTCCGGGGGCCGCGGAAGCGGCCCCTGGCTGGGGGGTCCCAGGGGGGCCAGCGGCCCCCCTGGCGGGGGTCCGGGGGCAGCGCCCCCGGCCCGATGGTAAAGGGAATATTCCCTGGAATATTCCCTGGCCGACTAGTGGAGGCTCATATGGTAGGTCGGTCAATAGGCCGACCTAACGACCTTCGCAGGCTATAAAAGCTAAACCCCTTCGCAGCCATCTTACACTCATCTTTCACCCAGTCAGAGTTGTTGTTCCAGCTAGCCTTAAACTCTTCACCTATCTTCTGTCTAGATCGCCATCTAAGCTTCACTCAGTGGAAGCGCACGGGTGGACAGAGCCATCTTTGTATCAGTTGTTTGAAGTTAAAGAATTTACTGATTCTCCTCTTATCTGTTGTGTACTCTCTATCTCTTTCTCAGATTCTGTTCGCTGCGCCGTGTAATATTTTACAGTCCGAACTACCTACCTAACTAAGGACAACTCAACTAGGAGCTCCTAGTAGGTGAGGACTCCTATAGCCTAATCAATAAATATTGTCTTTTAGCACATTGGGTCTTTAGCCTCTTATTTTCCATACTCGAGCGTGTAAAAAGGAGGGAGCTGAGCGTAGTGACCCAAGGAGAACAAGGCATCGGCCTTAGGTCCTGTCTCGGTACCCAAGAACCTACCAAGCCCGTGCAAGGAAACACTTAATCATTTTCTAACGCTTACTTTTATTTTTTCTCCAACCTTCTTATATTCTTTGTTTTTCAGCTAGATGCCACCCCTCGAAAGAAAAGGCATTGGCCATGGGTCTGACTCGTCCCCAAGTACCTACCAGGCCTTCACAAGGCGATAAACAACAGCTCAAGGATTTTTCTTTCTTTCCATTTCTATTTTTATAAGGGTTAGAACCCCTTTTTACACACCTCTGTATATTCATATATTGTCTTCCATATATTTAGGGTTTTGTATCTTTTCATCATTATTTTAGTAGGCTTCTCTAGCTACCTCACAACTAACATGAACTCCTAGAATGGCCACCTAGCAGGTTAGCAGAATAGGCTCACTAGAATTCCCATCTAAAATAGGTCTTACAATGCCTGACAATGCCTTGCAAGAGGCAATGACTACTCAGACCTCCCCTAGACACATGGAGCCTAATCCTCAGACTTCATGCCTTGATTACCAGTCCACAATAAACAAAAGAAAGTAACCCTTACATGTACATATATCATTAATTACTTAAGGGAAAAGACTCGAAAAGGGAACGAAACCACCTGGAATGGCCACAAGAAGCTCCTTCACAGCAAAGGCTTCCTCCAACGACTTCAATAACTTGTATAATGCAATCATTACAACAAAAAACATTAACTGTATGTGCACCAAACAAACGAATGGCCCTCTTGGCCTTTAAAAAATAGCACATTTCACTACAAACTAGCTGGCCCTCTTGGCCTAAGGAAAGAAGATATTACCAACTTTAAAGCAGCTGGCCCTATTGTTCTAAGGAAATAGATCATTAAAACCTGAAAACAACTGGCCCTCTTGGCCTAAAGAAATCAAGCAAACCTACTCATATAGATCCCTCCTTGGAAGAAGGTAGATATACAAACGCACGCTCCACTCCAAGGGGAAAGACAAGGCGCTCAGCCCTAAAATAAATGCATCAAGTTATGACCTATACCTCCTGCATATACAACAAGAGGCGTACGCATAACATGTCATTGAATCAACCTATGGGTCCAAGATAATAGTGGTAGATGGGTCTTGGCTACTCTTCTCATTACCCATATCAACCATTGCCTGCCATTTACGCGTGGTCTGAAAACATTCCTCACAAGTGAACAGGTCTCGTCTCATTATCAATAACAACATCCGGACTAGGACCATAGTTGAGAAAGAGGTCCTCCTCATAAGAAAATTTGGCTAATGAATCTGCAAACTGATTCCAATAACGTGGAATGAGCTGAAAAGATATGCTCTCAAATTCATCAAGTAGGGTTATATCAATTTGATAATACATATGAAGAATAAGATTCCGGACTGTATATGTCGCATTAAGTTGATTTAAGATGAGCTGGGAATCCCCTTTTCCTAACAACCGCCTAATGCCACCTTTCTTGGCAATATTCAATCCCATAAGTAGGGCTTTATACTCCGCCATGTTCTTAGTGAATCCCACCCGAGATAAGCAACTAATTTCATTGTAACTCTATGTTCGGGATCTCGGATAACTACTCCAACACTTCCTTTTCTATTAGGATCCGTGGACGCTCCATCAAAGTATAACTTGTATGTCCACAATGGGTTTACACAACCAGCCATCAGGAACTCCTCTATTCATAAGTATGATAATCAAAATTCAACATATTTAGAGGATAAACTGACGGCTCCATCCCACCTTCTTCATTAAACTCAACTGGATGCTTGTCAATATCTGTAAACAGTGATGGCAGAAAACTTTAATCTCCCACACAAAGGTATTGTCTTCTTGCTCAACCACTTTGTATCCCTTGCTCCACCAGATAAGCCTCCCCTGATGATATATTTGCTCTAGATATGGGTGCTCCGAATAAGGGATTAACCGCCCCATCGACCAGTTTAAGCTCTCCTGCAGGTCTCAAATCAGTCCTAGCATGGACCTGCAATGCATTTAGCACGTTAGCATATTTAGAAATAATAAGGTTTAATCTTATTAAGATTAACCTTATTCTTAAATTCCACTCCTTGTAGATCAGCTAATAAAATTGTGGACTTATTTTTACCTATCTGAACTATCTTGTAAGGGCCATCCCAGCGAGGTTCCAGATTTCTTGGAAATAACTCTCTACGCACATCGTAATATAGAACTAATTTCCATTTTTTAGAGGTATACTTCTTCGCCTTTAGATCATGCAACCGCTTCATCCGATGTTTAGCTACCTCCTAGTGCAACAAACTCTGCAATTTGAGTTTGCCCAAGTGGGCTATAGTCGTAAACTGAGGCATCTTCATCACCCAAAGAATGATTGATTGCGAATCTTATGGTCGGCAACTCAATTTCTAAGGGCAAGACACACTCCTACCCATAAACTAATTTGAATGGGATGTGTCCAGTGGCTCGTTTAAAACTTGTATTATATGCCCAAACCACCACATATAATTTTGTATCCCAGTCCCGTTTCTTTTCAGAGACTACCTTGGATAGGATACCCACAAGCTGCTTATTGGTACTTTCAACCTGTCCATTGGCTTGTGGATTAATGCTCCATGCTTCAGTCAGGCTTCTAATTACCTTATTCAAAAAATGAGTTCCACGGTCCAATTCTATTTCCTTTGGAAACCAAAACGGCTGATGATCTTCTCAAGTAGGAAGCTAGCAGTCTCTTTTGCATTGTCCTACCTCATCGCCCATGCTTCTAACCACTTTGTAAAGTAATCAATTACTACTATAATGTTATATCTTTTCTGAGGAGTAGACGACGGGGTAATAGGTCCCACAAAATCAATGCCCCACTTCTCAAATGGAAGAATAGTCATAATAGAGCAAAGCAAGATCATGTGTAGCTTTTCACAATGGAGTACCGAAAGCAAAAGAAAAAAAAAACCTTCATAACTAGCTAGGATAAATCTATCAACAACCAATTATTGTTACTTCAAGCTCTTTATTCCAACCACAATGAAAAGACTAGGGAGAGAGAGGGAGCTTAAGCTCTTGTTGAAAGCCAATATACACAATTGGATATGGATGAGCCATTGGAAAGTCACAAAGTTGTTGCGAGCAACGGATGCGTGGTTTGCGCGTAGCAAATGGAAGAAGCTCCCTCTTTCTCTCTTTTACTCATAAAATTGCATACGACTCATGAGAAATTAAAAATAGACTAAGAGAGAAGGTAAAGTAAGATGAAACGTCTCAATATTGGGTTCAATCTCCCCCCAACATGAAGTGGGCAGCTCCCTTCATGCCGTATTTATAATAATATTATGAAAACTTCTTTGCCCAATATTTAGGCCCTTTACAATCACTCTTTGCATAAAGATTTTGAGTGAACTGGAAAAGAGATAGAGTAATCTGAATTAATCGTGAGAAAAAGACTCCGTGTCGCCGCCTTGCAATAGTGGAAGGAGGAAGGGCTGCCTCGACGCCCTCTGAGCAGTGGGTGAGAGAGAGTGGGCTTGAGGGAGGGATAAGCCTAGGTGTCGCCACTCTGCCCGGATGAGGGCTATCGAACCTTGCTGCCGGTTGAAGTTGCCATCAAACGGCTAGATACCCCCCCATGCCCACGTGTTTGCAGAAGCTTTAAAGCTTCTAAGTGGCTCTTAACCCCCCTTTCCTTTGGGATTACTCTCCCCCCCTCCCCCCCGTTGCTTAAAGCTCATAAGCCCCCTTCCCTTTGGATTTAAAAACCCCTCTTTCCCCCCGTGTGTTTAAATTCATTTAGGCCTTCCCCTTGACTTTGGAGTTACCCCCCCCTTGGGTTTTAACCCCTTATAAGCCCCCTTTCCGTGCCTCTTGAATTCCCCTCCCCCGGGGTTTTAAAGTTCACCTAGACCCCTTTCCTTGGGGTCCCCTCCGTGTTTTATAAACCCTTAAGCCCCCCTTTCCCATGGGTGTTGGAACCCCTGTGTCTAAACCCTTAAGCCCCTTTCCCGTGGATATTGGAATCACCCCCCATGTTAATCCCTTAAACCCCTATCCCTTGGTTTTGGAGCCACCCCTTTTTCCCTCATGTTTAAACCTTCTCTAGCCCCTTCCTTTGTGGCATATTAAAACCCCTTTCCTCCAAATTGCCCTAAGGGTCCTTAGACCCTTACTTATAACCTTTATGGTTATTATTTTCCCTTGGAGTTTCCCCCTTCGGGTTTTCCCCCATAAAAGGTTACTCTAAATAACCTTTCCTTTTCCCCCCATGTTTTGTTAAAATTTACCCTTAGGCCATGCAAAAATAAACCTTGGAGCTCTCCTGCACCTTGTTTCTTTTCCACACCTTTCTATTCCCCGTTCGTGCGAGTTTACAAAGGCCATTAAGCCTTCCCCATGGCTTCAATGGGTCTTAGTCGTAAGAGGAATTTTGAAGCACCCCCTTCCGAAATCCCTACTTCAAGGAGGGAGCCTTCTAAAACTACTTTCAACAGACGGTGCAAGGGAGCGATGGTGGGATATCAAAAAGGAGTTGTAAAGCTGCTTCCATAGCGGAAATGCCTCCTAAGAAAGTCCAAGGCACAGCCGTGGGAGGGTCGACTCCTGGCATCCACATGGACATCTCACCCCAATCCTAGATTTTCCTTCCTAATTTTTATTTGATATTGTTATAATTCAATCATGCAAGGTAATTGTTAGAAATAGGATATAATTTTTGTCATAAATACTCACGACGAGGAAACTTAGTCGTTAATATTTTCAATAGAACATTTGAAAAATAAAGGAAGCATAAATGCATTTCTAGCAAATAGCCTTATGCATTGAAATGAATTATAAACTAAGATTATTGCCCATTAAAATAGTATACTTTGTTTAAGCCTAGAAGTATAAACTGCATATCACACTATTAACCCATATCCTCTTCGCAATGAATCATAATGGAAAGTGCAAAGCATGAAATGATTCTTACGATGCATAAACTCTATGAAATTATTGTTGTCAACTGCATCAATTAGCAAGAAAAAGGTTGCTTATTTAGCATGAATTTTGTTTTCAAAGTAAAGGGAAGATTAGTTGGAATTAACCTAACCTATGCCTGACTTCAAATCGATAAGTTTAGGGTTAAAAAATCAATTTACGCATAGACAAAAAGTCATGTAGAAATGATCCCGTAATTATTTTCTAGAGTTAAACAAATTGGCATAAACCTAAAACACCTAAACAATGGAGTATTCATTTGGAATGAGTTAAATTCCAAGAAATGCCTATACCCTAAATACTTGCCCACATTCACTAAATGTAGGGACAGTTAATTGTAATCGTAAAGTGAACTAGGGTTGTCCCTAAGAATCTTACAAAGATGAAACTTGGAAACACTAGGTCTAACCATGTCAGCCTAAAGAACCTGAAACAGATTGTTTCGTGACTCCATAGTCTCATAGTTCGATACAGCACTTGCGCAACAAGTGCGGAGTCATATGATCTTGTGATTGGATCACAAGGGGATGGCCAAGTTCTCGCAATGAAGTTGGCATGTCCTTACGCAAGTTATCTTGCAAGAGGATGAATAATCATCCTAATTTAGTGGTCTTTCTTGAGTAAAGAAGATTGATTGGAAACTAAAGACCAGCCGATAAACTGAAGTACCCAATGAACCTAAGGTTTGACCAAGTTGGGTTAATAGGGTACGCCCTAGCCTAGGATATAGGGGATCTTGCCAAGTTGCAAGTCATCCCGGATCGAGTGCTGGACGCATTCGAAAGGAAGGATTTATTCCTTAGCTGTTTGCCAATAAAAACGATAAATCAAAATGTTTGTGTTTGCTATAGATTCTAGAGCACTGTTTCGCTTTGTTTGATCAATGAATTAAAAGATAAATGGATATCTATACTTCAGGTTGAAGGCCTGAAGGGAGAGGCAGCTTCAGTTACCCCCGACTGCCTACCTGACCCTAACCAAGGGGGTTGTTAACTGCGCTGGGCAAGTGGACCAAACCCGCCACGAGAGGTCTCTCCGTTGAGCGCTACTTGGAGCAGAAGGACGCTTGGGTGCCAAGGGGGGCTCTGGCCGTAAATCCCTCGCTTTCCGGGCCCTACACAAGAGGCTAACGTGACTCGGGATTGGATTTCAAGGCCCGCATACTAGTCTACGGGCGGAAACTTGGATTAGTGGTCCATGTGGATTGCCGGATAGCCTTTGGGCAGATTGTGGATAAGCCTACGGGCTGGACTCTTTGTATTTCAAAGATAAATATGATAACCTATTAATAAGGAACTTGTTTGATATTGTTTTTCTATGTCAAGTGATAAGATTACATGAAGGAACCAGTGCCTAACAGGTTAATTAAAGAAGCTAGTTGTTACATGTCCAACTAATGTATTAGGTAATTAAATAACTAAAACAACCCGAGGAAAGTGCGGAGGATGGGCCATAGGTCAGCGTCCTACGGAGGGGTGGTTCCAGTTGGCCGGGAACTTTTCTCAAATCACGTTGGACAGCAGGAAGATCGTCAAAGAACACGAACAATAAAAGCATTGATCTAGAGTTATGATTAAGCCCGATTTACGCTGTTTTAGGGAAACAGAATGGGACTATGCCTTATGGTAGAGAGGTTGAGCTTTGCATCCCTCTCGTTTCCCATTCTCCTTGAACCAAGTGCAGCGTGAATCCGCTTCGGACCTGGCATTTCTGCGTAAAGTAGTTCGGTTGGGTCCGACGCTAGTTGCTGTTAGGAAATAACCAATCAGGAAAACCCTAATTCAGGTCGATCCTAAGTGGGAATGGCCAAAATACTTCCGCTACGTAGCAGACGCGAAAAGCCCTAGATCGCAAACCCTGAACATTCCATGGGAGTGTCAGGTGGAGCTTTCTAGACATCCTTTTCGATGGACTGCTAAGACGTGTCCTGGAAATACAAGTGGACACGTTAAATGTTTAATCTTCCTCTTCTCATGTTTTGATAGAGTAGCTCCAATCTCTCCTGTAGAAAGATAGTGCATTATCGCAGCATACCAGGAGGGGAATAGACGTCGTATCAATCTTAAACAATGTTTCCATATCACTTCCTTCAGCCACGACCTCTTTTGGCTCTTTGAAATCCACAAGACACTCGACAATGCCCTAAAGCTTCGGCAACTTACTCTTAATCTCGTAATCAAACTCCTAGAAAGTGATTAACCACTTTGCTAAAACGATTAGGCGGCTGTAACTTATTCAACAACAATCAAAGCCCTTTCGCCTTTGTATAAAAAACCACCTTCTCATAAAGAATGTAGTGCCGGAACTTCTTATTTGCAAATACTATCGCAAGGCACAACTTCTCCATATAGGTGTAGTTAATTTCCGATATGCCCAACTTCTGACTAGCAAAAGCTATTAGATGGTACCACTTTTCCTCCCAAATTTGGGTCCAACAGCAGCTAATACTATACATAGTTTCTATTGAAAATATATAGAGCATTTCACCCCTTTTAGGTGCTTTCACTACAAGGGTACACACATATAGCGATGCTAAGTAGTGATTTTTTTTCAGCGTCGGTATTAGCGTCGCTAAAAACGTTGCTATTTTTGTCGCTATTTAGCGATGCAAATAGCAACGTTTTTAGCGATGCTAATAGCGATGACTTACTACGGTAACATTTCACGGAAACTCGAACGTTTCTTTCAAATGAGCACATGAAGGCAAAGAGAAAGAGAAAGGGAGGTGAGCAAGAGAGGGAGGTGAGCAAGGGAGGTGGGCAAGGAAGCAAGCCGCAAGCCGCATGTGAGGAGAGGAGCGTCACCCACACGAAGAGGTCCTGGAAGAAGAAGAGAGCACGACGATATGCCCTGTTTTGGTTTCTTTACAATCTTTGTTTTGCTTTGCAATGTAGGTTAGAAAGTGTTGGTTTCTCTTCGTTCTTTGTGTTGCTTTGTGTTGCTTTGCAATGTAGGTTAGGAAGTGTTGAAAGAGAGAGAAATGGAAGCGAGTGTTTTCAAAATTTTTCTTGTGTTGGTTTTTATTAGTTGCAATGTAGGTACGAAAATGTATGTGTGTGAGCATAGTTTAGAGCCGACCTCAAAGATAGATAAGTTTAGAGCCGAACTCAAAGAGATAGGTACGAAAATTTAAAAAAAAGACCTAAAATATATATAGTGGAGTGGTCCCAATATACAATATAGAATCGTTATCAAATTATCATTCCATTACATCGTAGTCAAGATGTCTAGCACTCACGACCAACATGGTGATGATCGTGAGGCTTGGCTCAATCAACGTGTCCCCTGTCCATGCACGCAATGCAAATTGGCCATTCGTCAGAAACGTCGTTTGTCCATAGAGCATGTGCAACGGTATGGAGAGTTTCGAGTTGAGATAATCAACCAAGCAGTCTTGATTTACGAGATTGCGGTAAGTTCTCTCTCATTACGTACTATATGACATGTAATTGATTTAAGTATAACAGTTTGGGGTTATCTTAGAAGTTAGCTCCTTAACGTCCTTTACAAGGTCAGGGCCATGTCAATACATTGCAATCCGCAGATCTCTTGCGTCCAGTAAGACGGGTTCATCTATGCTCTATACAAATGCCATCCGAGATAACTAATTGTCTCATAGAAGGTGATAACTCTCAACCCCCTTCTATGGGTGAGAATGCTGGAGACATGGACGGATCCTCCTGCGTTTTTGGAGCTCGAGTTAGAGGACATGATCAAATCATTGCTTCTGATGGACTCAGAATCCCAAGATCCTTTAATTGCGGAGGCTGCCATTCCATTGTATGATGGGAGTCGGGTATCCCGTTTGAAGATACTTCTTGCATTGTTGAGCATACAA
The DNA here is from genome assembly GCF_053477565.2 of Lygodium microphyllum. Lineage (NCBI taxonomy): Eukaryota > Viridiplantae > Streptophyta > Polypodiopsida > Schizaeales > Lygodiaceae > Lygodium > Lygodium microphyllum. Next base: position 177,149,238 of record NC_141137.1, read on the forward strand.
ACAAAGTATGGATGGAGCGATGCGAGTGTGACAGAGCTATTCAGGTATATTATGATGTGTATGATTCTTTATTGAAAGCCATTAAAATGTGCTATGTAATACTCTAATAACGTGCTTCATTGCAATTTGTAGAACGTTGAAATCTTACATTTTGCCTACCCAAAACACGATGCCTGAGTCTTGTGATGATGCAAGATAAGTGCTGCGAGAGCTAGGCATGGATTATAATTGCATTCATGCTTGCCCCAATGATTGTGTTCTCTTCCGGGGAGAGTTTGAATTGTTGGCCACATGTCCCAAGTGCGGTGCAGACAGGTATTGAAATGACTTGCAAGGACAGACTGTTCCGCAGAAGGTTTTGAGGCACTTTCCGCTGATACTGCGTGTTTGTCACATTTTTCGGACCAAGAGTTTTGCAAATTTGACTACATGACATGCGGAAAATCGATCCACTAATGGTGTACAGCATACATCTAGCTGACTCAGAAGCATGGCATCACACTAACGAGACTTTCCCTGACTTTGCAAAGGAGGCGAGGAATCTACGATTCGGTCTTGCCATGGATGGGGTAAATCCTTTTGGTTTACGTTCCACCTCCTATATGTCAAGATTGTGGGAGAGAAGGAAGGAGTCTCGCTTGAAGCTTTCTTGCTTGCACAATGGGGGAAGACACACAAGGGTGGAGGCTGAAAACAGTTTTCCTCTTCTTAGTTGTGTAAGCCAAAAGAACTCTAGTACAAAGAAAATAGAAGAACCCTCTATATGGGTCTCAAACCAAACCCAACTAACTAAGGTGGCATACTAACTGAGCCACGAACTAGAGTAGATAAGGATAGCTATCATGTAGCTATTATTCATGGGCGGTGTACCAACCGCATCTACAACTGACAAGTCGGTGACATAAATGCACAACGGTCACCCTGGCGTATCACGAGTGGAGCTCGATATCTCAACACTCCCCCTCGAGCTCAATCCCAATTCCTGCACACCAAGCAGGTCTCTGAACTTGCGCAGCTTCTCTACGCCCAATGCCTTCGTGAATATGTCAGCTACCTGATCCTCTGTGCTGACATAAACTAGATCAATAAGACCTAGTAAAACCCTCTCCCGCACATAGTGATAATGCACCTCAATGTGCTTTGTTCTAGCATGATAGACTGGGTTATTTGCCAAGTGTATACTACTCATGTTGTCACAATAAATGACAACTGGTCCATCTGTAGTCTGATGCATATCATAAAGTAGCTTATGCAACCAAGCTACCTCACATGCAGCCATTGCTGCACCCCTGTACTCAGCCTCTGTGCTCGACAAGGCAACTGTAGGCTATTTCTTACTGCTCCAAGTGACTGCAGCACTCCCAAAAGAGAACACATATCCACTAGTAGATCGTCTATCAGAAATACTACCAGCCCAATCAGCATCAGTGTATCCATGCAACTGTATCTGAACCCCAGTCTCATAAAATAGTCCATACTGCAATGTGGACTTCACATACCTGAGTATGCGTCTAGCCGCATCCAAATGCGATTTCCTTGGAGCCTGCATAAACTGACTTACCAATCCAACAGCATAGCTCAAATCTGGCCTGGTAATAGTCATATAAATCAAGCTTCCTACTATGCGTCTGTACATAGTAGGGTCTTCCAGAAGCTCACCTGCATCTGCGCTTAGCTTCACATTCTGCTCCAAAGGAACTGAAATAGGCTTACAGCCTGTCATCCCATATTTGGACAGCATGTCCAATCCATACTGCCTCTGCAAGAGCTGTATCCCACTTGGTGATCTAATCACCTCAATGCCCAAGAAATAACGTAGCTCTCCCAAATCCTTCATCTCAAACTTCTGCTTCAATAGCATTTTCACATGAAGGATATCTTCATCACTGTCACCTGTCATAATCAAATCATCAACATAAATGACAAGTAGCATAATACCTTTCTCTGTTTTTCTCACATAAAGTGAGAAATCTGCCTTGGAAATCTGAAAGCCAATAGTGACAAGATACTGTCCTATCTTGTCAGACCATGCTCTAGGTGCTTGCTTCAAGCCATACAAGGCTTTCTTCAACCTGCAAACAAACTGAGGATGAACATCATGCACATAACCTGGTGGCTGCTCCATATAGACCTCTTCTTGCAAATCACCATGCAAGAAGGCATTCTTTACATCCATCTGATGTAAAGACCATCCCTTTGATGCAGCCATAGCAATGACTGCTCTTACGGTTGCCATCCTTGCAACCGGACTGAATGTTTCTTCATAGTCAATGCCATATGTTTGTGCATACCCCTTGACTACTAATCTTGCCTTGTATCTGTTCGCAGAACCATCAGCATTGTGCTTCACCTTATAAACCCACTTACAGCCAATTGCATTCTTACCTTTAGGCAAAGGTACCAATTCCCATGTAGCATTTGCTTCCAAGGCATCCATTTCTTCATCCATGGCTTTCTCCCATTTTTCTTTTCCCATGGCTTGCTCAAAAGATGTGGGTTCTGGTTCATGTATCACTTTGACCATATATGCATAGTGAATGGCTGTAAATCCATCATATTTCAGCCTATCCACAGGATACCTAGCTCTCGTAGACCTGCGCAAAGTAGGTTCACTCCCAGGTGCTCTCAAAACATCCCTGGTCTTCCTTACTCCAGGTGTAACAATAGAAGGAATACCCAACTCATCATCAATGCTCTGTTCTGAGCCATTGGATTCACCATCCACATAAGAGTGACCTGCATTCACATCAAACATGGGCTGATCAACCTTCTCTTTTCCTTTTCGTGATACCTGCACACCACCATCTGCACTGCTTTGAGAAGATTCTCCTGATCTCAATCTGCCTGTCCATGGCGAAGAATGTGAACCACTGCTAGAAGATGCTCCAGGTCCACTAATATTTTGTGACTGCTGCTGTGAATTTTGTGCAGCATTACCATTTTGTGCATCTACATCATCAATCACATTTACTGGTTTATACTAGCTACTCATCTCATCAAAAACAACATCTCTGCTCACTGTAAACTTACGAGTAGAAGGGTTATAGCATCTATACCCTTTTTGTTGCAGAGAGTAACCAATAAAGATGCACTTCTCAGCTTTTGGATCCAACTTGGATCTCAGCTCATCTGGCACATGTACATAGGCAATGCAACCAAAAATTTTCAAATGAGAAATATCTGGTTTCCTACTAGTATACCTCTCCTCTGGAGTCATTCCATGTATTGCTGCAGTGGGAGTCCTGTTCATTATGTAGACTGCTGTAGCAACTGCTTCAGCCCAATAAAAATCTGGCAAGTCTTTTTCATTGAGCATGGCACGAGATACCTCTCCAATATGCCTGTTTTTCCTTTCTGCAATTCCATTTTGTTGTGGGGTATAACTGCATGAATATTGCTGCTTTATGCCATGCTCCTGCAAGAACCTTGCAAACTCATTTGAGAGGTACTCTCCCCCTCCATCTGACCTTAGGCATTTTATTTGCAGACCTGTTTCTTTTTCAGCCATAGCTTTAAGAGTTTTGAAATGCCCAAAAACTTCACTTTTCTTTTTCATAAAATACACCCAAACTTTTCTGCTATAGTCATCAATAAAAGTGACAAAATAATGATAGCCTCCAAGAGATGCAGCTTTAGTAGTCCACACATCAGAGTGGATTAATTCCAATGGCTTCTCACTCTCTTGAACATGTCTAGGAAATGGTTTCCTTGCTTGTTTTCCAAACTGACAGGCTTCACATACCTTATGCATTTCTGCAACCTTGAACTTTGGCAAACCTGCAACAATATTTTGGGCCTGCATTGATTTAAGTCGCTGTACATTAACATGACCAATGCGTTTATGCCAGATATCAATATCTGCAACTACACCGGTCCCATGTGCAAACATTGCTGCACTCAATTCAGACATGTCTGCATCCAACGTAAACATTCTGCCCTTCTTCTTTCCTTTTGCTATCAAGCGACCTTTATTTTTCATATCCTCAACAAAGCATCCATGAGGATTAAATCTGACCTGCAGGCCCTGCTCAACCATTTGACCGACAGAAACCAGATTCTTGGTGATATTCGGGACATGAAATACATCGGACAGGTATTTCTTTTTCCCATCCTGCATAGACAAGGGAATTTTTCCAATCTGCACAATAGGATGTGCAGTATCATCACCAGTCTCCACAAATCCTGGTTTTTCCATTTTCCTTGCATCCTCCATCCATTCTGCATGACCTGTCATGTGGTTTGATGCACCTGAGTCAACATACCATACATCATTGCTTTCTTCTGCACTTGTCACAGAATTGTTCATGTGCTGCACCATGAACAAATGTTCATTTCTGTCATCACCCTGTCTGTTAGAAGATGCATAATTCCCTTGTTGCAGTTTTCCATTCATGATGTTATTCTGCTTTTTATAGCAGTCTTTAGCCATATGACCCATTTTACCACAGTAGTAGCATTCAACATTACTGTTTGCATTTTGACCTCTTTGCCATCCACCACGACCTCTTTGGCTCCCCCTGCCTCTAGAGTTACCACGTCCTCCTCCATAGGACTGGTTTTCTTGAGTTTGCTGCATATTCTGATTTCTGCCACGGCCTCCAAATCGGCCTCCTCTACCTCTGCCTCTACCTCTTCCAGCATTTGAGTAGAAGACAGCTTCTTTTGAAGTTCCTCCTGAAGAAGATGCACCACCATTTCTCTGCTCCTCAGAAATTAGAAGAGCAATCAACTCTTCAAAATCAGGAAATCTTTCACGGACGGAAATGGATGTCCGAAACTGCGCATAATCCTTTCCTAGACCATTCAAGGTCACAGAAACTAAATCATCATCTTCCACTGGTGACCCAATGGAAGCAAGTGCATCTGCAATCTTCTTCACCTTCATGTGGTAGTCATTGATGCTCATATTTTCTATTTGCACATTATGCAACTCTTGCTTGAGCTGCATTTTCTTGGCTTGTGTATTTGTGCTATACATTTTTGACAAAGTATCCCATGCCTCCTTTGGCGTACTTGCATCCTGAATATGCACAATCATAGAGTCTGAAATACTGATAGAAAGCCAGTACATAACTTTCCTGGCTCTCTCATGCCATGCTTTGAATGCTTGCATTTGCTGTTGATTGGGAACATCAGGAAGAACTGGTTCTTCTTCATTTCCTGCAACAAATTCCCAATATCCTTTTCCCATAAGGAAATTCGTCATTCTAAACTTCCATGCCTGGAAGTTGTTCTTGTCAAGCTTTTCAATGACAATCTGTGAAAGAGAATCAGACGCCATTACAGAATACTGCAAGAAATTCTGTCACTACAAAAAACACAGCTTCACCCTCACAAGGGCAAATCTGCAAAACTGGCGAAAGTAGTATTTGACCACACAGTCACTTCTTAGTGACGATTTTGCATAAACAGGAACCAAGGATGATTCTGAAACTCCCAATGTCTCTGCGCACAAGCATACGATGCAATCTCTACAGTAACTTTTCACCGACCTGTAGAACAGTGGCTGCACAGCATAAAACTAAGCCTTTTCTTGAGTGCGTGCAGAAAACTTCCGTCTGCAAAACAGGCCCCGAAATGGCCTCAAATCAAAAAAACAAGGTCGCCCAGGGCTAAAGCCCTTTCCCGCAGCATATACTGCCCTCTTGCTTCACCGCGAAGGGTGTCTCGCTTGAAGCTTTCTTGAGCTCCTTACCACGAACAAGGCTCTGATACCATGTCAAGATTGTGGGAGAGAAGGAAGGAGTCTCGCTTGAAGCTTTCTTGCTTGCACAATGGGGGAAGACACACAAGGGTGGAGGCTGAAAACAGTTTTCCTCTTCTTAGTTGTGTAAGCCAAAAGAACTCTAGTACAAAGAAAATAGAAGAACCCTCTATATGGGTCTCAAACCAAACTCAACTAACTAAGGTGGCATACTAACTGAGCCACGAACTAGAGTAGATAAGGATAGCTATCATGTAGCTATTATTCATGGGCGGTGTACCAACCGCATCTACAACTGACAAGTCGGTGACATAAATGCACAACGGTCACCCTGGCGTATCACGAGTGGAGCTCGATATCTCAACACTATAGTGTATGGCCCGTGGTCCTTGTTAACTACAATATACCGCCATGGCTTTCCACCAAGAAAGGGCACCTTTTGCTCAGCTTGCTTGTGCCTGGATGATACAAAGTCAAGAATATGGATGTCTACCTCTCTCCACAGATTGATGAGCTAAAGGAGTTGTGAGAGGGAATTGTAGTGGAGGACATGAGCAAACATATTGATAGGCGATCCGCAACTATAAGGGCAATTCTTATGTGGACCATGCATGACCTTTCAGGTTATGGAGAATGCTCTGGTAAAGCATGTTTTCTTATTTTGCTAGTTTTCTTTGAGCGATGTTGGTGTTATGACATGCCTCATTGTACATGTGTGTTTTACAGGGCTAGTCACGTCAGGTTACCATGCATGGCCTCTGTGTGGACCAATGTTGGATTCTCATATGTCAAAATCTATGAAGAAGATGGTATTTGACTCGAACATCGGGCTTTTTTGCCAGAGGGTCATGTCATGAGAGAAGGATTTCTTGGTCGCTCTCCTGCGAGAATGAACGCACTAAGCTAGTTTGATCGCAAGATGGTGGACCAAGACTTGCTTCCCAGTGGAATGCGACGCTTCTCAATTTTTTATGAGTTGACTTATTGGAAAAAACTAAAAATTAACCACCTTTTAGATCCCATGCACATTTTTAAGAATGTGGGTAGCTTGCTATGGGACCACCTCACTGCGCAGCGAGACACACTAGGAGCGAGGATGGATTTGAAAGCAGTGGGAAAGATGGAACCATATTGGCCTGTAAGTGGCGTCGACGGTCGAGTGCAATTGCCGCGCGCTCCTTGGGTTTTGTCTGGCAATGAAGTGTGACGAGTAAAGGAAAACATCAAGTCCTTTTGCACGCCGAGTGGCCTAATGCATTCTCTCAAGATAGCATTCACAAAGGATGACCAACTGACAGGACTCAAATCCCATGATTGGCATAAGATGTGTCAAGTATGTACGGTATGAGGCTGTGTATGGCATGATTCTGCATATTAGATTTCAGAATCTCCATTTGTTTATACACAATATTAATTACATGGTTTTCACAGTTCGTATTGCTGATCGCAATCGGGAGGTCTCTCACATCGGAGGTATGGACATCCATTTACAAATTGTCCGAGTTGGTTCAGTTTGTCTCCCAAAAAGAGATTCACACATCATCGATTGAATCCGCGAAATGCATGGTAGTAGAGACTGCTTGTCTTTTGGAGAAGTATCTTCACACTAGCATGCTCACGATACAAATCCATCTTCTAGTGCATATTGTAGATGAGTTGTAGGTTGCAGGTCCAATCCATAGTCGATGGATGTTTTTCCTTGAATGGTTCATGAAGACCTTACAGGGATTTGTGCGACAACGGGCTCGTCCTGAGGGTAGCATGGCTGAAGGTTGGTTAGTGTCGGAGGCCTTGGTGTACATTTCTGAGTGGTTGTCCACTGTGGACTGGGACAAAGGCTTGATGTGGTCACTTAAGGAGGATGATCGTCTGAATGGAGATGTCCTAGTGGAAAATGGAATAGAGAAGAAGATGGATGCATCCATGGAGTCCAAGGTGAACCGATTTTGTATGCTACATAGTGCTACGATAGAGAAGTGGCTGCAACAGTATGAGGATGCTCGAGCTGAGCGAGAGTCTGCAAGATTTGACTTTCGACGAAGTACGCGGCAATGGCCCAATCAATATCTAAAGGGCTTAGAGGAGATGCCTCTACTCATGTCCACTAGATGGCTACATGAGGCCCTAACCAAAGCATCTTAAGATGGAGAAACAATTACTGAAGAAGAGTGGGACTTCTCACGTGGATGCAATCCCAAGGTATGGATGCAATCTCAAGGTATGCAATTCCAAGAAATTACAATCTATACTGCAAATCGCAACTAATATGCTTGTTCTTCTCCCAGTATAAGGTCCATAGTGCAGCATGGTCACATGGATGGCATTTCAAAGTAGAGCACATCGACAAGTTACGCTCGACAATGGCCTGTGAAGTGATGGCAATGTTTGAGCAGGAAAGCCAATGATGTGCCACAAATCCAAACCGTGTAGTTGCAGAGATGGAGTATTTCGGATGTTTACAGAGTATCCTTGCAGTGGACTATCGAAGTTTCTCTGTGGCCATATTTGATGTGCAATGGTTCAAGGTTACTCTCGAAGGAGCAGGTGCAACTATTCAGCGAGGGCCAAGTGGCTTTGTTGAGATTGACTCAACGAAGAAGTGGACCGATTTAAGTGATACATTTGTTTTTCCAAATCACTGTGAGCAGGTAAGAGTCCCTAATACTTGACGTGCTTTAGCAATCTCAAAGTGGACTTTTATACTAATCGTAATATGGATCAGGTCGTCTTTTTTCCTACTCTACAACAACCTCAATGGCGGTATGTCATTCCCATGACATCTAGGAGTATCCCTGTGTTTGCCAGAACCCCCGTACCGATCATAGAAGAGACACCTTTAATAGCAGCAATGACAGAAGGCATACAAGAAACTAGGATGAACCGCTTGGAGGACCAAGACATATCACCTATGGAGATAGAGGAGATAGAGGATGGGTTTTTTGAAAATAAAGTAGAGTCCTCATTTTGTGGAGAATTTTGTATAGATCTCCCGGTGTATACTGAGGTATGCCAAGATGAGATTGTGAAACCCTAAACAAAAGTGACTCGATCAAAACGTTCCTCCCACTACAGCAATGCCACTTTTTGCAAATCAGTTAGGACAGTTTGTATGTTTTTTGAGTATGGTGTTTTGTATTATCTAATTTTTTTAATTATTTTAAAATGAAGTCTTGCAAATTAAGTCTTAGTTTTATTATGTCTTGCAATTCATTATCTAGTTGACTTATTTTTCCTTGCATGTGTAGGTTTAGGATTTGGGCACGGACGGCAGGATGAGTCGGTATTTTACAGATGACAACATTGACGCGATGCTAGCGCGTTTCACACCGGAGCAGCTAGCACAGGTCAGAGATAGAGCCGATGCACAGCTTTCCCGTTCCACCTCAACACGATCGACAGACTCTAGACGGTATGATGCTTTGGTCTCCAATAGACGCAGTCGCAGGTCTCGCTTTGCTTTAGAGTCACGTAGTCGAGGAGGAGGTAGGGATAAAGATGTAGTCTCTCCCACTAGCACTGCCACCAAGGAGTCGACACCATCTTTCATTGGTGGTGGCGGGCAGACGTCTACTGCTCCCACTCCTTCACTCACCCCACCGATCACTCCTAGGGCCGACAAGAAGTACACGAAACTCACTCCTCCAGGTATGTATTTTCACATCCTTTTTCGCAATAGCACTTATCAATTCAAGTTGTGTTTGACACATTTGTATTAATGTCATGAAAGTACTCGTTTGCAAAATCTTGCAGGTTACTCATATCTCATAGATAAGGCCTCTAGCCATTCATACATGAATGATGATGGAAAAGCTGTCATCTCTAGGATGCATGAGTTATGCCAACAAGTATTTCGGCACAACATTACAGACAAGTGGAAGGAGATCCCAAATGCTAGCAAGGAGTACATAATTGATACATTGCATCGAGAGTTCCCTCAGCCCTCTAGCAATGATAGATTTTTGAGAGGGTGGATGATGACGCATATGTGTGACTATCAGTCGCATAGGTGGTCTGATGCACGCAAAGCCGGAGTGGCTAGATATAGAGGACTAGAGTAATCTCCAGGATGAGGCGACATCCACTCCAGACAAGTGGAAGCAGCAGAAGGACGCAGCAAAGGTGCGCTTGGACGCAGGATCGGTGCATCACCTTGGTAGCGGTGGCCACGCAACATTCCTAGCAGATTTCGTAAGTATTAATAGGGTAGAGTACTCTAAATTAATGACATCCATGTTTATGTATGTATTTCGAACATGAATCTCAAGTATGTTGTTTTTCAATGTTTGTGTGCCACAGCAAGGTTTTACAAATCGCAACCCGACTGCACTAGAGGTGACATACAGGGAGAAGCATGGCTTGAGTGCCCTGATCGAGAAGCTCTATGCTCACGGAGGACCGTTAAGTAGTAATAAATATCATTCCTAATTTGAGAAATCTGTAATTATATGTCAGTTTGTATTTGGTACTCACAATTATATATGTATTTGCTGTTGCAGACTCCCTTCGATATGCCACTACAGCGAGAGGAGTTTTCTGATGCGCATGAGTCGTAGAGAGCAAATTAGGCTACATAGGATTACTCCCCATCTTGTATTATGTAAGGCCTTATGGCCTCTATCCTCCATATGTAATAGCAAAGTGTATATGATTCAGACTTCTATGTTGTAGCATGATTCCATATTTGCTTTGTCGCAGTAGCACTTCTCAATTTAAGTTTTGTTATTTTCTTTATCAATGTAGTGCATATTTGTGTTAATTAATGTCATGAAAGTACTTGTTTGCAAAGTCTTGTCATTATTTGGGATCGATTGTCTAACTTCTTTGACAGCAGGAATTGTCTCTTAGCCCTGTGTGGCTCTAACTGTGGCAGGGCTGCATCTACAGCTTTGCCACAAAAAAAATTTATTCTCTGCAACCATCGGTATTAGCATCGGAAAATAATTCTGCAATCATCGGTATTAGCATCGAAAATTCCTCTGTAACCGTCACTATTTTTGTCGCTAATTTCGTCGCTAAACAACGACGCTAATACCGACGAAATTAACGATGAAAATACCAAGGCAAATAGCAACGGTTTTGTAGCAACGCTAATACCAACCCTAATATCAATGACGGGGATATTTTTTATATATAAAGAAAACGTCGTTATAAACGCCGTTATAAACATCATTATAGCATGTATATATTATAGTGTTTTAAAATAGGTGCTTTGGCAAGCTCCTATTTTACATCGTCAAAAGATACTTTGCAAGCATCACTCCATGTGAACTAACAATTAAAGGATAATAGGTTCTTGAGTGGAAACGTTCTTTCTGCCAAGGCATTGATAAACCTCCAATAATACCCTATCGATGATAGAAAGCTATGCACTTCCTTTGGAGTACGCAGTGGACTCATGGCAACTATGACCTTGATCTTTTCAGGATCAGTCACATTCCCTATGGAACTGACCACATGGCCTAACAAGAGCCCATAAGGAACTCGGAAGACGCACTTCCATGGGTTGAGAGCTATGCAAAATTGTCTGCAATGCTCAAAACACTTCCGTAAGATAACTAACTGCCTATCCCTTATTGTGGTTGCCCCCAGATCGTCAATGAATACTTTCAATTTCTCGAGGGAAATGTCACCAAAGGTCCACCTTCCATATCTAGATTCACGACTCGCTTTTCCCTAGCATCGTGCTTAAGGTTTTCCTCGACAGGTTTTACAGTTCCTTTATCACCCTCTTTAATCTTTTGCCCTCTTGTTATGGCTCGTAGATTAGAAGTTTCAGCATCATTTACACGTACAACCTCAATAAGGCTGACTCCACTACCATGAGGCAACTTCTCTACAATAGCCTTTCCTCGTTGCAGTATTTGTATTGGTCCCTCATCTTGCTAGAGATTATTCCCTTGTGCACGATGATTAATTGGACTAGGTTGTTTACTTCCTTGTTCGAGAGAACTTATCTTACTCCAACAGGTAGCAGCTAAGTGGCCAAACTTTTCGCAAATATCACATTTGACATTCGGGCAATTCCTAGGGAAATATTGGCCACCACACCACTTACAGTTGAATCTTGAGGGGCCACCCTCTTCAGGGCGTCGAATCCCTATCAAATTCTGTTACTTCTTAAGGAAATTTCCATCCATAGCTATTTGTCGATATTGTTTAGAGATCAATTTGGTGTAGTGCTTCATCAGCTCCTTGACTTCACCAAGGACATTAGAGGCACTTGACTCGTAGCCGTGATCATTAGTTTGTCGTCTCATGGGCCTAAACACTTGATTAGGGATTGGATGTTGACCTATTAGGACAATATTAGGATTCATTGTTTGGCCCCACTATTTCGTGAGGCCACTTGACTAGTCATGGGCATAGTCATGCTAGGAGGAGCTGATAACATAGGCAAATTTGGCATAATACCTCCTCTCCCATTCGCATTTGACATGGGGTCCCCTTGACGTCCATTGGTCAAGGCCAAGTTATTACCATTCCAATTTATCGTTGCTACATAAGCTGCTTACAAGCGTGACTCTACTCCTTCTGCTTGGGTAATAACAGTGTCAATGTTGGCCAAAGCAACACTACTCAACTGCACCTAGATATTAAAATCCAATCCATGTAGGAAATATTGTAATTGGGCAGCCGCTGGAATGGGGATATAAGTATTTAGTTTACGAAGAACTTACTTTAATTTCTTGGTATAGATCTGGACATTCTCATTTGGCTCTTGGCATGTTACATTCAAGACACACAACCAATATTGTCCATCCTTCTCAGGGGCAAACTCTCTAGGGAAAGCCGCAAAGAATTGGACACTGCTAGTTATGGTTCCGACTTTGAGACCATGGTACCATACTGCCGCTCTTCCTTTTAACATCATGTTGAAGAACATCATTAGGTGTCTTTCATATTGGATTTGATAATTGAACATGAGTGTTTGAAACTCCTTTATGTGGAGTTCTCCATCTTCTTTTGCTAACCCATGGAAAATGGGCAATGATGCTCCTAATGTTGGAAAATGGGCAATAATGCCCCTAATGATCCTCACTATACACTCACAGACACATCCATAATTTTCCTCGTCCATTCCCTATTTTTTCCTCTTTTAGAAAGCATTTTTTCCCCCTTTTGCTTATTTTTCCTTATTATTATCAATAAAAATGGAAGAAAAATAGAATTATTTCATAGATGTGGCTCTTCATTCCTTGACCAACAAACATGTAGATTTTATTGGTGTTTTGTTTCATGCTTTTCCCATTTTAAGCCCAAAAATCCCATTTTTCCTCTTAAAACCATGCTTTTCGGGTTCTTTTTCCATTTCTTTCCCACACTTTAAGTGTATATTTTCTGAGGTTTTTATTATGAAAGACTAAAACCAATAGCAAACAACATCTCCATCTATTTCACTCCATAAGAACATTGTTAACCCCATCAAATGCGAAAAAAGAGCCATTTTCTTTCTGAAAATGCCATTATCGTGTATTTTTTTATTATTTCGAATTTTGAAACTTGTTGCGGGTCTGCAAGCCAGGCCCCATTTGATGCTCAGCTTGACTCCACACTGTCATCTTTAGCTCACCTTCGGTTTGGAAGCAATCCGGTACCGCACTGGACGAGCATTCACAAATCGAGCTTCATTCTTCTTCACGACACGCAAGAACTGCCCCTTGCAAGAGAGAAATACTGAAATCTGATCTCCACAACTAGGGAGCCATTTGAGGTACAATCTAGAGCGATGGGGAGCGAAGATCAAGTGTAGATCATGTATCAGATCGATTGGGAGGGTTGCTTACAACCCCCATAACCTCTGTCAATGATTGGGAAGAAGGTGCCTTCATCTGCACGGCGCAAAAAAATGGAAGAAATCTGATGTATTTGCTACATTATTCATATAGGATGACATTAAGTTAGATAAAGGGAAGTACATCACGAGTGTAAGGCTCAGTGTCTTCTCTCATAGCAGCAATTACGCGTTAGTGTATGGGAACATGAAAAGAATGGATTTGCACAATGCACAATGCTATTTTTCAATTGGTTGAGCACTTAATCATATACACATTTGCATCAAGCATCGTTAAATGGTATCAATTACAAGCTCTTGGATGCATAGCACTTGGTTTCTTTAGGACTTGACCCATGTAGAGAGAGTGAGCAACCCGGCTGTAGGTCTAGATGGTGGGTCCAATAAGATGGATGAGCGAGGATAAGTGCATTCCTGGAATGATAAATATATTGTCACTAAGAGGGGAGTTTGTTTCGAATGTGTCTATATGTCGAAGCATCGCATCGAGGGGCCAATCCCCAAGATGTCGGAGAGTTGCAGTAGGGCCCACCATCTAGGAGCATCATTATACACTCACAGACACGTCCATAATTTTCCATAATTTTCCTCATCCATTCCCTATTTTTTCCTCTTTTAGAAAGCATTTTTTTCCCCTTTTGCTTATTTTTCCTTATTATTATCAATAAAAATGGAAGAAAAATAGAATTATTTCGTAGATGTGGCTCTTCATTCCTTGAACAACAAACATGTAGATTTTATTGGTGTTTTGTTTCATGCTTTTCCCATTTTAAGCCCAAAAATCCCATTTTTCCTCTTGAAACCATGCTTTTCGGGTTTCTTTTCCATTTCTTTCCCACACTTTAAGTGTATCTTTTCTGAGGTTTTATTATGAAAGACTAAAACCAATAGCAAACAACATCTCCATCTATTTCAGTCCATAAGAACATTGTCAACCCCATCAAATGCGAAAAAAGAGCCATTTTCTTTGTGAAAATACCATTATCGTGTATTTTTTTATTATTTCAGATTTTGAAACTTGTTGCGGGTCTGCAAGCTAGGCCCCATTTGATGCTCAGCTTGACTCCACACTGCCATCTTTAGCTCACCTTCGGTTTGGAAGCAATCCGGTACTGCACTGGACGAGCATTCACAAATCGAGCTTCATTCTTCTTCACAACACGCAAGAACTGCCCCTTGCAGGAGAGAAAGGGAGGAGAGAGAAAGACTGAAATCTGATCTCCACAACTAGGGAGCCATTTGACGTACAATCTAGAGCGATGGGGAGCGAAGATCAAGTGTAGATCATGTATCAGATCGATTGGGAGGGTTGCTTACAACCCCCATAACCTCTGTCAATGATTGGGAAGAAGGTGCCTTCATCTGCACGGCGCAAAAAAATGGAAGAAATCTGATGTATTTGCTGCATTATTCATATAGGATGACATTAAGTTAGATAAAGGGAAGTACATCACGAGTGTAAGGCTCAGTGTCTTCTCTCATAGCAGCAATTATGCGTTAGTGTATGGGAACATGAAAAGAATGGATTTGCACAAAGCACAATGCTATTTTTCAATTGGTTGAGCACTTAATCATATACACATTTGCATCAAGCATCGTTAAATGGTATCAATTACAAGCTCTTGGATGCATAGCACTTGGTTTCTTTAGGACTTGACCCATGTAGAGAGAGTGAGGAACCCGGCTGTAGGTCTAGATGGTGGGTCCAACGGGATGGATGAGCAAGGATAAGTGCATTCCTGGAATGATAAATATATTGTCACTAAGAGGGGAGTTTGTTTCGAATGTGTTTATATGTCGAAGCATCGCATCGAGGGGCCAATCCCCAAGATGTAGGAGAGTTGCAGTAGGGCCCACCATCTAGGAGCATCATTATACACTCACAGACACATCCATAATTTTCCATAATTTTCCTCGTCCGTTCCCTATTTTTTCCTCTTTTAGAAAGCATTTTTTTCTCCTTTTCCTTATTTTTCCTTATTTATTATCAATAAAAATAGAATTATTTCATAGATGTGGCTCTTCTTTCCTTGAACAACAAACATGTAGATCTTATTGGTGTTTTGTTTCATGCTTTTCCCATTTTAAGCCCAAAAATCCCATTTTTCCTCTTAAAACCATGCTTTTCAGTTTTTTTCCATTTCTTTCCCACACTTTAAGTGTATATTTTCTGAGTTTTTTATTATGAAAGACTAAAACCAATAGCAAACAACATCTCCATCTATTTCACTCCATAAGAACATTGTTAACCCCATCAAATGCGAAAAAAGAGACATTTTCTTTGTGAAAATGCCATTATCGTGTATTTTTTTATTATTTCGGATTTTGAAACTTGTTGCGGGTCTGCAAGCGAGGCCCCATTTGATGCTCAGCTTGACTCCACACTGCCATCTTTAGCTCACCTTCGGTTTGGAAGCAATCCGGTACCGCACTGGACGAGCATTCACAAATCGAGCTTCATTCTTCTTCACAACACGCAAGAACTGCCCCTTGCAGGAGAGAAATACTGAAATCTGATCTCCACAACTAGGGAGCCATTTGAGGTACAATCTAGAGCGATGGGGAGCGAAGATCAAGTGTAGATCATGTATCAGATCGATTGGGAGGGTTGCTTACAACCCCCATAGCCTCTGTCAATGATTGGGAAGAAGGTGCCTTCATCTGCACGGCGCAAAAAAATGGAAGAAATCTGATGTATTTGCTACATTATTCATATAGGATGACATTAAGTTAGATAAAGGGAAGTACATCACGAGTGTAAGGCTCAGTGTCTTCTCTCATAGCAGCAATTACGCGTTAGTGTATGGGAACATGAAAAGAATGGATTTGCACAATGCACAATGCTATTTTTCAATTGGTTGAGCACTTAATCATATACACATTTGCATCAAGCATCGTTAAATGGTATCAATTACAAGCTCTTGGATGCATAGCACTTGGTTTCTTTAGGACTTGACCCATGTAGAGAGAGTGAGCAACCCGGCTGTAGGTCTAGATGGTGGGTCCAATAAGATGGATGAGCGAGGATAAGTGCATTCCTGGAATGATAAATATATTGTCACTAAGAGGGGAGTTTGTTTCGAATGTGTCTATATGTCGAAGCATCGCATCGAGGGGCCAATCCCCAAGATGTCGGAGAGTTGCAGTAGGGCCCACCATCTAGGAGCATCATTATACACTCACAGACACATCCATAATTTTCCTCATCCATTCCCTATTTTTTCCTCTTTTAGAAAGCATTTTTTTCCCCTTTTGCTTATTTTTCCTTATTATTATCAATAAAAATGGAAGAAAAATAGAATTATTTCGTAGATGTGGCTCTTCATTCCTTGAACAACAAACATGTAGATTTTATTGGTGTTTTGTTTCATGCTTTTCCCATTTTAAGCCCAAAAATCCCATTTTTCCTCTTAAAACCATGCTTTTCGGGTTTCTTTTCCATTTCTTTCCCACACTTTAAGTGTATATTTTCTGAGGTTTTATTATGAAAGACTAAAACCAATAGGAAACAACATCTCCATCTATTTCAATCCATAAGAACATTGTCAACCCCATCAAATGCGAAAAAAGAGCCATTTTCTTTGTGAAAATACCATTATCGTGTATTTTTTTATTATTTCGGATTTTGAAACTTGTTGCGCGTCTGCAAGCCAGGCCCCATTTGATGCTCAGCTTGACTCCACACTGCCATCTTTAGCTCACCTTCGGTTTGGAAGCAATCCGGTACGGCACTGGACGAGCATTCACAAATCGAGCTTCATTCTTCTTCACAACACGCAAGAACTGCCCCTTGCAGGAGAGAAATACTGAAATCTGATCTCCACAACTAGGGAGCCATTTGAGGTACAATCTAGAGCGATGGGGAGCGAAGATCAAGTGTAGATCATGTATCAGATCGATTGGGAGGGTTGCTTACAACCCCCATAGCCTCTGTCAATGATTGGGAAGAAGGTGCCTTCATCTGCACGGCGCAAAAAAATGGAAGAAATCTGATGTATTTGCTACATTATTCATATAGGATGACATTAAGTTAGATAAAGGGAAGTACATCACGAGTGTAAGGCTCAGTGTCTTCTCTCATAGCAGCAATTACGCGTTAGTGTATGGGAACATGAAAAGAATGGATTTGCACAATGCACAATGCTATTTTTCAATTGGTTGAGCACTTAATCATATACACATTTGCATCAAGCATCGTTAAATGGTATCAATTACAAGCTCTTGGATGCATAGCGCTTGGTTTCTTTAGGACTTGACCCATGTAGAGAGAGTGAGCAACCCGGCTGTAGGTCTAGATGGTGGGTCCAATGGGATGGATGAGCGAGGATAAGTGCATTCCTGGAATGATAAATATATTGTCACTAAGAGGGGAGTTTGTTTCGAATGTGTCTATATGTCGAAGCATCGCATCGAGGGGCCAATCCCCAAGATGTCGGAGAGTTGCAGTAGGGCCCACCATCTAGGAGCATCATTATACACTCACAGACACGTCCATAATTTTCCATAATTTTCCTCATCCATTCCCTATTTTTTCCTCTTTTAGAAAGCATTTTTTTCCCCTTTTGCTTATTTTTCCTTATTATTATCAATAAAAATGGAAGAAAAATAGAATTATTTCGTAGATGTGGCTCTTCATTCCTTGAACAACAAACATGTAGATTTTATTGGTGTTTTGTTTCATGCTTTTCCCATTTTAAGCCCAAAAATCCCATTTTTCCTCTTAAAACCATGCTTTTCGGGTTTCTTTTCCATTTCTTTCCCACACTTTAAGTGTATCTTTTCTGAGGTTTTATTATGAAAGACTAAAACCAATAGCAAACAACATCTCCATCTATTTCAGTCCATAAGAACATTGTCAACCCCATCAAATGCGAAAAAAGAGCCATTTTCTTTGTGAAAATACCATTATCGTGTATTTTTTTATTATTTCGGATTTTGAAACTTGTTGCGGGTCTGCAAGCCAGGCCCCATTTGATGCTCAGCTTGACTCCACACTGCCATCTTTAGCTCACCTTCGGTTTGGAAGCAATCCGGTACTGCACTGGACGAGCATTCACAAATCGAGCTTCATTCTTCTTCACAACACGCAAGAACTGCCCCTTGCAGGAGAGAAAGGGAGGAGAGAGAAAGACTGAAATCTGATCTCCACAACTAGGGAGCCATTTGACGTACAATCTAGAGCGATGGGGAGAGAAGATCAAGTGTAGATCATGTATCAGATCGATTGGGAGGGTTGCTTACAACCCCCATAACCTCTGTCAATGATTGGGAAGAAGGTGCCTTCATCTGCACGGCGCAAAAAAATGGAAGAAATCTGATGTATTTGCTGCATTATTCATATAGGATGACATTAAGTTAGATAAAGGGAAGTACATCACGAGTGTAAGGCTCAGTGTCTTCTCTCATAGCAGCAATTATGCGTTAGTGTATGGGAACATGAAAAGAATGGATTTGCACAATGCACAATGCTATTTTTCAATTGGTTGAGCACTTAATCATATACACATTTGCATCAAGCATCGTTAAATGGTATCAATTACAAGCTCTTGGATGCATAGCACTTGGTTTCTTTAGGACTTGACCCATGTAGAGAGAGTGAGCAACCCGGCTGTAGGTCTAGATGGTGGGTCCAACGGGATGGATGAGCAAGGATAAGTGCATTCCTGGAATGATAAATATATTGTCACTAAGAGGGGAGTTTGTTTCGAATGTGTTTATATGTCGAAGCATCGCATCGAGGGGCCAATCCCCAAGATGTAGGAGAGTTGCAGTAGGGCCCACCATCTAGGAGCATCATTATACACTCACAGACACATCCATAATTTTCCATAATTTTCCTCGTCCGTTCCCTATTTTTTCCTCTTTTAGAAAGCATTTTTTTCTCCTTTTCCTTATTTTTCCTTATTTATTATCAATAAAAATGGAATAAAAATAGAATTATTTCATAGATGTGGCTCTTCTTTCCTTGAACAACAAACATGTAGATCTTATTGGTGTTTTGTTTCATGCTTTTCCCATTTTAAGCCCAAAAATCCCATTTTTCCTCTTAAAACCATGCTTTTCAGTTTTTTTCCATTTCTTTCCCACACTTTAAGTGTATATTTTCTGAGGTTTTTATTATGAAAGACTAAAACCAATAGCAAACAACATCTCCATCTATTTCACTCCATAAGAACATTGTTAACCCCATCAAATGCGAAAAAAGAGCCATTTTCTTTGTGAAAATGCCATTATCGTGTATTTTTTTATTATTTCGGATTTTGAAACTTGTTGCGGGTCTGCAAGCCAGGCCCCATTTGATGCTCAGCTTGACTCCACACTGCCACCTTTAGCTCACCTTCGGTTTGGAAGCAATCCGGTACCGCACTGGACGAGCATTCACAAATCGAGCTTCATTCTTCTTCACAACACGCAAGAACTGCCCCTTGCAGGAGAGAAATACTGAAATCTGATCTCCACAACTAGGGAGCCATTTGAGGTACAATCTAGAGCGATGGGGAGCGAAGATCAAGTGTAGATCATGTATCAGATCGATTGGGAGGGTTGCTTACAACCCCCATATCCTCTGTCAATGATTGGGAAGAAGGTGCCTTCATCTGCACGGCGCAAAAAAATGGAAGAAATCTGATGTATTTGCTACATTATTCATATAGGATGACATTAAGTTAGATAAAGGGAAGTACATCACGAGTGTAAGGCTCAGTGTCTTCTCTCATAGCAGCAATTACGCGTTAGTGTATGGGAACATGAAAAGAATGGATTTGCACAATGCACAATGCTATTTTTCAATTGGTTGAGCACTTAATCATATACACATTTGCATCAAGCATCGTTAAATGGTATCAATTACAAGCTCTTGGATGCATAGCACTTGGTTTCTTTAGGACTTGACGCATGTAGAGAGAGTGAGCAACCCGGCTGTAGGTCTAGATGGTGGGTCCAATGGGATGGATGAGCGAGGATAAGTCCATTCCTGGAATGATAAATATATTGTCACTAAGAGGGGAGTTTGTTTCGAATGTGTCTATATGTCGAAGCATCGCATCGAGGGGCCAATCCCCAAGATGTCGGAGAGTTGCAGTAGGGCCCACCATCTAGGAGCATCATTATACACTCACAGACACATCCATAATTTTCCATAATTTTCCTCATCCATTCCCTATTTTTTCCTCTTTTAGAAAGCATTTTTTTCCCCTTTTGCTTATTTTTCCTTATTATTATCAATAAAAATGGAAGAAAAATAGAATTATTTCGTAGATGTGGCTCTTCATTCCTTGAACAACAAACATGTAGATTTTATTGGTGTTTTGTTTCATGCTTTTCCCATTTTAAGCCCAAAAATCCCATTTTTCCTCTTAAAACCATGCTTTTCGGGTTTCTTTTCCATTTCTTTCCCACACTTTAAGTGTATCTTTTCTGAGGTTTTATTATGAAAGACTAAAACCAATAGCAAACAACATCTCCATCTATTTCAGTCCATAAGAACATTGTCAACCCCATCAAATGCGAAAAAAGAGCCATTTTCTTTGTGAAAATACCATTATCGTGTATTTTTTTATTATTTCGGATTTTGAAACTTGTTGCGGGTCTGCAAGCCAGGCCCCATTTGATGCTCAGCTTGACTCCACACTGCCATCTTTAGCTCACCTTCGGTTTGGAAGCAATCCGGTACTGCACTGGACGAGCATTCACAAATCGAGCTTCATTCTTCTTCACAACACGCAAGAACTGCCCCTTGCAGGAGAGAAAGGGAGGAGAGAGAAAGACTGAAATCTGATCTCCACAACTAGGGAGCCATTTGAGGTACAATCTAGAGCGATGGGGAGCGAAGATCAAGTGTAGATCATGTATCAGATCGATTGGGAGGGTTGCTTACAACCCCCATAACCTCTGTCAATGATTGGGAAGAAGGTGCCTTCATCTGCACGGCGCAAAAAAATGGAAGAAATCTGATGTATTTGCTGCATTATTCATATAGGATGACATTAAGTTAGATAAAGGGAAGTACATCACGAGTGTAAGGCTCAGTGTCTTCTCTCATAGCAGCAATTATGCGTTAGTGTATGGGAACATGAAAAGAATGGATTTGCACAATGCACAATGCTATTTTTCAATTGGTTGAGCACTTAATCATATACACATTTGCATCAAGCATCGTTAAATGGTATCAATTACAAGCTCTTGGATGCATAGCACTTGGTTTCTTTAGGACTTGACCCATGTAGAGAGAGTGAGGAACCCGGCTGTAGGTCTAGATGGTGGCTCCAACGGGATGGATGAGCAAGGATAAGTGCATTCCTGGAATGATAAATATATTGTCACTAAGAGGGGAGTTTGTTTCGAATGTGTTTATATGTCGAAGCATCGCATCGAGGGGCCAATCCCCAAGATGTAGGAGAGTTGCAGTAGGACCCACCATCTAGGAGCA
Source organism: Lygodium microphyllum (assembly GCF_053477565.2). NCBI lineage: Eukaryota > Viridiplantae > Streptophyta > Polypodiopsida > Schizaeales > Lygodiaceae > Lygodium > Lygodium microphyllum. The sequence goes on from NC_141137.1 coordinate 177,171,162, forward strand.
TCATTATACACTCACAGACACATCCATAATTTTCCATAATTTTCCTCGTCCGTTCCCTATTTTTTCCTCTTTTAGAAAGCATTTTTTTCTCCTTTTCCTTATTTTTCCTTATTTATTATCAATAAAAATGGAATAAAAATAGAATTATTTCATAGATGTGGCTCTTCTTTCCTTGAACAACAAACATGTAGATCTTATTGGTGTTTTGTTTCATGCTTTTCCCATTTTAAGCCCAAAAATCCCATTTTTCCTCTTAAAACCATGCTTTTCAGTTTTTTTCCATTTCTTTCCCACACTTTAAGTGTATATTTTCTGAGGTTTTTTTTATGAAAGACTAAAACCAATAGCAAACAACATCTCCATCTATTTCAGTCCATAAGAACATTGTTAACCCCATCAAATGCAAAAAAAGAGCCATTTTCTTTGTGAAAATGCCATTATCGTGTATTTTTTTATTATTTCGGATTTTGAAACTTATTGTGGGTCTGCAAGCCAGGCCCCATTTGATGCTCAGCTTGACTCCACACTGCCATCTTTAGCTCACCTTCGGTTTGGAAGCAATCCGGTACCGCACTGGACGAGCATTCACAAATCGAGCTTCATTCTTCTTCACAACACGCAAGAACTGCCCCTTGCAGGAGAGAAATACTGAAATCTGATCTCCACAACTAGGGAGCCATTTGAGGTACAATCTAGAGCGATGGGGAGCGAAGATCAAGTGTAGATGATGTATCAGATCGATTGGGAGGGTTGCTTACAACCCCCATAGCCTCTGTCAATGATTGGGAAGAAGGTGCCTTCATCTGCACGGCGCAAAAAAATGGAAGAAATCTGATGTATTTGCTGCATTATTCATATAGATGACATTAAGTTAGATAAAGGGAAGTACATCACGAGTGTAAGGCTCAGTGTCTTCTCTCATAGCAGTAATTACGCGTTAGTGTATGGGAACATGAAAAGAATGGATTTGCACAATGCACAATGCTATTTTTCAATTGGTTGAGCACTTAATCATATACACATTTGCATCAAGCATCGTTAAATGGTATCAATTACAAGCTCTTGGATGCATAGCACTTGGTTTCTTTAGGACTTGACCCATGTAGAGAGAGTGAGCAACCCGGCTGTAGGTCTAGATGGTGGGTCCAATGGGATGGATGAGCAAGGATAAGTGCATTCCTGGAATGATAAATATATTGTCACTAAGAGGGGAGTTTGTTTCGAATGTGTTTATATGTCGAAGCATCGCATCGAGGGGCCAATCCCCAAGATGTCGGAGAGTTGCAGTAGGGCCCACCATCTAGGAGCATCATTATACACTCACAGACACATCCATAATTTTCCATAATTTTCCTCATCCATTCCCTATTTTTTCCTCTTTTAGAAAGCATTTTTTTCCCCTTTTGCTTATTTTTCCTTATTATTATCAATAAAAATGGAAGAAAAATAGAATTATTTCGTAGATGTGGCTCTTCATTCCTTGAACAACAAACATGTAGATTTTATTGGTGTTTTGTTTCATGCTTTTCCCATTTTAAGCCCAAAAATCCCATTTTTCCTCTTAAAACCATGCTTTTCGGGTTTCTTTTCCATTTCTTTCCCACACTTTAAGTGTATCTTTTCTGAGGTTTTATTATGAAAGACTAAAACCAATAGCAAACAACATCTCCATCTATTTCAGTCCATAAGAACATTGTCAACCCCATCAAATGCGAAAAAAGAGCCATTTTCTTTGTGAATATACCATTATCGTGTATTTTTTTATTATTTCGGATTTTGAAACTTGTTGCGGGTCTGCAAGCCAGGCCCCATTTGATGCTCAGCTTGACTCCACACTGCCATCTTTAGCTCACCTTCGGTTTGGAAGCAATCCGGTACTGCACTGGACGAGCATTCACAAATCGAGCTTCATTCTTCTTCACAACACGCAAGAGCTGCCCCTTGCAGGAGAGAAAGGGAGGAGAGAGAAAGACTGAAATCTGATCTCCACAACTAGGGAGCCATTTGAGGTACAATCTAGAGCGATGGGGAGCGAAGATCAAGTGTAGATCATGTATCAGATCGATTGGGAGGGTTGCTTACAACCCCCATAACCTCTGTCAATGATTGGGAAGAAGGTGCCTTCATCTGCACGGCGCAAAAAAATGGAAGAAATCTGATGTATTTGCTGCATTATTCATATAGGATGACATTAAGTTAGATAAAGGGAAGTACATCACGAGTGTAAGGCTCAGTGTCTTCTCTCATAGCAGCAATTATGCGTTAGTGTATGGGAACATGAAAAGAATGGATTTGCACAATGCACAATGCTATTTTTCAATTGGTTGAGCACTTAATCATATACACATTTGCATCAAGCATCGTTAAATGGTATCAATTACAAGCTCTTGGATGCATAGCACTTGGTTTCTTTAGGACTTGACCCATGTAGAGAGAGTGAGGAACCCGGCTGTAGGTCTAGATGGTGGCTCCAACGGGATGGATGAGCAAGGATAAGTGCATTCCTGGAATGATAAATATATTGTCACTAAGAGGGGAGTTTGTTTCGAATGTGTTTATATGTCGAAGCATCGCATCGAGGGGCCAATCCCCAAGATGTAGGAGAGTTGCAGTAGGACCCACCATCTAGGAGCATCATTATACACTCACAGACACATCCATAATTTTCCATAATTTTCCTCGTCCGTTCCCTATTTTTTCCTCTTTTAGAAAGCATTTTTTTCTCCTTTTCCTTATTTTTCCTTATTTATTATCAATAAAAATGGAATAAAAATAGAATTATTTCATAGATGTGGCTCTTCTTTCCTTGAACAACAAACATGTAGATCTTATTGGTGTTTTGTTTCATGCTTTTCCCATTTTAAGCCCAAAAATCCCATTTTTCCTCTTAAAACCATGCTTTTCAGTTTTTTTCCATTTCTTTCCCACACTTTAAGTGTATATTTTCTGAGGTTTTTTTTATGAAAGACTAAAACCAATAGCAAACAACATCTCCATCTATTTCAGTCCATAAGAACATTGTTAACCCCATCAAATGCAAAAAAAGAGCCATTTTCTTTGTGAAAATGCCATTATCGTGTATTTTTTTATTATTTCGGATTTTGAAACTTATTGTGGGTCTGCAAGCCAGGCCCCATTTGATGCTCAGCTTGACTCCACACTGCCATCTTTAGCTCACCTTCGGTTTGGAAGCAATCCGGTACCGCACTGGACGAGCATTCACAAATCGAGCTTCATTCTTCTTCACAACACGCAAGAACTGCCCCTTGCAGGAGAGAAATACTGAAATCTGATCTCCACAACTAGGGAGCCATTTGAGGTACAATCTAGAGCGATGGGGAGCGAAGATCAAGTGTAGATGATGTATCAGATCGATTGGGAGGGTTGCTTACAACCCCCATAGCCTCTGTCAATGATTGGGAAGAAGGTGCCTTCATCTGCACGGCGCAAAAAAATGGAAGAAATCTGATGTATTTGCTGCATTATTCATATAGATGACATTAAGTTAGATAAAGGGAAGTACATCACGAGTGTAAGGCTCAGTGTCTTCTCTCATAGCAGTAATTACGCGTTAGTGTATGGGAACATGAAAAGAATGGATTTGCACAATGCACAATGCTATTTTTCAATTGGTTGAGCACTTAATCATATACACATTTGCATCAAGCATCGTTAAATGGTATCAATTACAAGCTCTTGGATGCATAGCACTTGGTTTCTTTAGGACTTGACCCATGTAGAGAGAGTGAGCAACCCGGCTGTAGGTCTAGATGGTGGGTCCAATGGGATGGATGAGCAAGGATAAGTGCATTCCTGGAATGATAAATATATTGTCACTAAGAGGGGAGTTTGTTTCGAATGTGTTTATATGTCGAAGCATCGCATCGAGGGGCCAATCCCCAAGATGTCGGAGAGTTGCAGTAGGGCCCACCATCTAGGAGCATCATTATACACTCACAGACACATCCATAATTTTCCATAATTTTCCTCATCCATTCCCTATTTTTTCCTCTTTTAGAAAGCATTTTTTTCCCCTTTTGCTTATTTTTCCTTATTATTATCAATAAAAATGGAAGAAAAATAGAATTATTTCGTAGATGTGGCTCTTCATTCCTTGAACAACAAACATGTAGATTTTATTGGTGTTTTGTTTCATGCTTTTCCCATTTTAAGCCCAAAAATCCCATTTTTCCTCTTAAAACCATGCTTTTCGGGTTTCTTTTCCATTTCTTTCCCACACTTTAAGTGTATCTTTTCTGAGGTTTTATTATGAAAGACTAAAACCAATAGCAAACAACATCTCCATCTATTTCAGTCCATAAGAACATTGTCAACCCCATCAAATGCGAAAAAAGAGCCATTTTCTTTGTGAATATACCATTATCGTGTATTTTTTTATTATTTCGGATTTTGAAACTTGTTGCGGGTCTGCAAGCCAGGCCCCATTTGATGCTCAGCTTGACTCCACACTGCCATCTTTAGCTCACCTTCGGTTTGGAAGCAATCCGGTACTGCACTGGACGAGCATTCACAAATCGAGCTTCATTCTTCTTCACAACACGCAAGAGCTGCCCCTTGCAGGAGAGAAAGGGAGGAGAGAGAAAGACTGAAATCTGATCTCCACAACTAGGGAGCCATTTGAGGTACAATCTAGAGCGATGGGGAGCGAAGATCAAGTGTAGATCATGTATCAGATCGATTGGGAGGGTTGCTTACAACCCCCATAACCTCTGTCAATGATTGGGAAGAAGGTGCCTTCATCTGCACGGCGCAAAAAAATGGAAGAAATCTGATGTATTTGCTGCATTATTCATATAGGATGACATTAAGTTAGATAAAGGGAAGTACATCACGAGTGTAAGGCTCAGTGTCTTCTCTCATAGCAGCAATTATGCGTTAGTGTATGGGAACATGAAAAGAATGGATTTGCACAATGCACAATGCTATTTTTCAATTGGTTGAGCACTTAATCATATACACATTTGCATCAAGCATCGTTAAATGGTATCAATTACAAGCTCTTGGATGCATAGCACTTGGTTTCTTTAGGACTTGACCCATGTAGAGAGAGTGAGGAACCCGGCTGTAGGTCTAGATGGTGGCTCCAACGGGATGGATGAGCAAGGATAAGTGCATTCCTGGAATGATAAATATATTGTCACTAAGAGGGGAGTTTGTTTCGAATGTGTTTATATGTCGAAGCATCGCATCGAGGGGCCAATCCCCAAGATGTAGGAGAGTTGCAGTAGGACCCACCATCTAGGAGCATCATTATACACTCACAGACACATCCATAATTTTCCATAATTTTCCTCGTCCGTTCCCTATTTTTTCCTCTTTTAGAAAGCATTTTTTTCTCCTTTTCCTTATTTTTCCTTATTTATTATCAATAAAAATGGAATAAAAATAGAATTATTTCATAGATGTGGCTCTTCTTTCCTTGAACAACAAACATGTAGATCTTATTGGTGTTTTGTTTCATGCTTTTCCCATTTTAAGCCCAAAAATCCCATTTTTCCTCTTAAAACCATGCTTTTCAGTTTTTTTCCATTTCTTTCCCACACTTTAAGTGTATATTTTCTGAGGTTTTTATTATGAAAGACTAAAACCAATAGCAAACAACATCTCCATCTATTTCAGTCCATAAGAACATTGTTAACCCCATCAAATGCAAAAAAAGAGCCATTTTCTTTGTGAAAATGCCATTATCGTGTATTTTTTTATTATTTCGGATTTTGAAACTTATTGTGGGTCTGCAAGCCAGGCCCCATTTGATGCTCAGCTTGACTCCACACTGCCATCTTTAGCTCACCTTCGGTTTGGAAGCAATCCGGTACCGCACTGGACGAGCATTCACAAATCGAGCTTCATTCTTCTTCACAACACGCAAGAACTGCCCCTTGCAGGAGAGAAATACTGAAATCTGATCTCCACAACTAGGGAGCCATTTGAGGTACAATCTAGAGCGATGGGGAGCGAAGATCAAGTGTAGATGATGTATCAGATCGATTGGGAGGGTTGCTTACAACCCCCATAGCCTCTGTCAATGATTGGGAAGAAGGTGCCTTCATCTGCACGGCGCAAAAAAATGGAAGAAATCTGATGTATTTGCTGCATTATTCATATAGATGACATTAAGTTAGATAAAGGGAAGTACATCACGAGTGTAAGGCTCAGTGTCTTCTCTCATAGCAGTAATTACGCGTTAGTGTATGGGAACATGAAAAGAATGGATTTGCACAATGCACAATGCTATTTTTCAATTGGTTGAGCACTTAATCATATACACATTTGCATCAAGCATCGTTAAATGGTATCAATTACAAGCTCTTGGATGCATAGCACTTGGTTTCTTTAGGACTTGACCCATGTAGAGAGAGTGAGCAACCCGGCTGTAGGTCTAGATGGTGGGTCCAATGGGATGGATGAGCAAGGATAAGTGCATTCCTGGAATGATAAATATATTGTCACTAAGAGGGGAGTTTGTTTCGAATGTGTTTATATGTCGAAGCATCGCATCGAGGGGCCAATCCCCAAGATGTCGGAGAGTTGCAGTAGGGCCCACCATCTAGGAGCATCATTATACACTCACAGACACATCCATAATTTTCCATAATTTTCCTCATCCATTCCCTATTTTTTCCTCTTTTAGAAAGCATTTTTTTCCCCTTTTGCTTATTTTTCCTTATTATTATCAATAAAAATGGAAGAAAAATAGAATTATTTCGTAGATGTGGCTCTTCATTCCTTGAACAACAAACATGTAGATTTTATTGGTGTTTTGTTTCATGCTTTTCCCATTTTAAGCCCAAAAATCCCATTTTTCCTCTTAAAACCATGCTTTTCGGGTTTCTTTTCCATTTCTTTCCCACACTTTAAGTGTATCTTTTCTGAGGTTTTATTATGAAAGACTAAAACCAATAGCAAACAACATCTCCATCTATTTCAGTCCATAAGAACATTGTCAACCCCATCAAATGCGAAAAAAGAGCCATTTTCTTTGTGAATATACCATTATCGTGTATTTTTTTATTATTTCGGATTTTGAAACTTGTTGCGGGTCTGCAAGCCAGGCCCCATTTGATGCTCAGCTTGACTCCACACTGCCATCTTTAGCTCACCTTCGGTTTGGAAGCAATCCGGTACTGCACTGGACGAGCATTCACAAATCGAGCTTCATTCTTCTTCACAACACGCAAGAGCTGCCCCTTGCAGGAGAGAAAGGGAGGAGAGAGAAAGACTGAAATCTGATCTCCACAACTAGGGAGCCATTTGAGGTACAATCTAGAGCGATGGGGAGCGAAGATCAAGTGTAGATCATGTATCAGATCGATTGGGAGGGTTGCTTACAACCCCCATAACCTCTGTCAATGATTGGGAAGAAGGTGCCTTCATCTGCACGGCGCAAAAAAATGGAAGAAATCTGATGTATTTGCTGCATTATTCATATAGGATGACATTAAGTTAGATAAAGGGAAGTACATCACGAGTGTAAGGCTCAGTGTCTTCTCTCATAGCAGCAATTATGCGTTAGTGTATGGGAACATGAAAAGAATGGATTTGCACAATGCACAATGCTATTTTTCAATTGGTTGAGCACTTAATCATATACACATTTGCATCAAGCATCGTTAAATGGTATCAATTACAAGCTCTTGGATGCATAGCACTTGGTTTCTTTAGGACTTGACCCATGTAGAGAGAGTGAGGAACCCGGCTGTAGGTCTAGATGGTGGCTCCAACGGGATGGATGAGCAAGGATAAGTGCATTCCTGGAATGATAAATATATTGTCACTAAGAGGGGAGTTTGTTTCGAATGTGTTTATATGTCGAAGCATCGCATCGAGGGGCCAATCCCCAAGATGTAGGAGAGTTGCAGTAGGACCCACCATCTAGGAGCATCATTATACACTCACAGACACATCCATAATTTTCCATAATTTTCCTCGTCCGTTCCCTATTTTTTCCTCTTTTAGAAAGCATTTTTTTCTCCTTTTCCTTATTTTTCCTTATTTATTATCAATATAAATGGAATAAAAATAGAATTATTTCATAGATGTGGCTCTTCTTTCCTTGAACAACAAACATGTAGATCTTATTGGTGTTTTGTTTCATGCTTTTCCCATTTTAAGCCCAAAAATCCCATTTTTCCTCTTAAAACCATGCTTTTCAGTTTTTTTCCATTTCTTTCCCACACTTTAAGTGTATATTTTCTGAGGTTTTTATTATGAAAGACTAAAACCAATAGCAAACAACATCTCCATCTATTTCAGTCCATAAGAACATTGTTAACCCCATCAAATGCAAAAAAAGAGCCATTTTCTTTGTGAAAATGCCATTATCGTGTATTTTTTTATTATTTCGGATTTTGAAACTTATTGCGGGTCTGCAAGCCAGGCCCCATTTGATGCTCAGCTTGACTCCACACTGCCATCTTTAGCTCACCTTCGGTTTGGAAGCAATCCGGTACCGCACTGGACGAGCATTCACAAATCGAGCTTCATTCTTCTTCACAACACGCAAGAACTGCCCCTTGCAGGAGAGAAATACTGAAATCTGATCTCCACAACTAGGGAGCCATTTGAGGTACAATCTAGAGCGATGGGGAGCGAAGATCAAGTGTAGATGATGTATCAGATCGATTGGGAGGGTTGCTTACAACCCCCATAGCCTCTGTCAATGATTGGGAAGAAGGTGCCTTCATCTGCACGGCGCAAAAAAATGGAAGAAATCTGATGTATTTGCTGCATTATTCATATAGATGACATTAAGTTAGATAAAGGGAAGTACATCACGAGTGTAAGGCTCAGTGTCTTCTCTCATAGCAGTAATTACGCGTTAGTGTATGGGAACATGAAAAGAATGGATTTGCACAATGCACAATGCTATTTTTCAATTGGTTGAGCACTTAATCATATACACATTTGCATCAAGCATCGTTAAATGGTATCAATTACAAGCTCTTGGATGCATAGCACTTGGTTTCTTTAGGACTTGACCCATGTAGAGAGAGTGAGCAACCCGGCTGTAGGTCTAGATGGTGGATCCAATGGGATGGATGAGCAAGGATAAGTGCATTCCTGGAATGATAAATATATTGTCACTAAGAGGGGAGTTTGTTTCGAATGTGTTTATATGTCGAAGCATCGCATCGAGGGGCCAATCCCCAAGATGTCGGAGAGTTGCAGTAGGGCCCACCATCTAGGAGCATCATTATACACTCACAGACACATCCATAATTTTCCATAATTTTCCTCATCCATTCCCTATTTTTTCCTCTTTTAGAAAGCATTTTTTTCCCCTTTTGCTTATTTTTCCTTATTATTATCAATAAAAATGAAAGAAAAATAGAATTATTTCGTAGATGTGGCTCTTCATTTCTTGAACAACAAACATGTAGATTTTATTGGTGTTTTGTTTCATGCTTTTCCCATTTTAAGCCCAAAAATCCCATTTTTCCTCTTAAAAGCATGCTTTTCGGGTTTCTTTTCCATTTCTTTCCCACACTTTAAGTGTATCTTTTCTGAGGTTTTATTATGAAAGACTAAAACCAATAGCAAACAACATCTCCATCTATTTCAGTCCATAAGAACATTGTCAACCCCATCAAATGCGAAAAAAGAGCCATTTTCTTTGTGAAAATACCATTATCGTGTATTTTTTTATTATTTCGGATTTTGAAACTTGTTGCGGGTCTGCAAGCCAGGCCCCATTTGATGCTCAGCTTGACTCCACACTGCCATCTTTAGCTCACCTTCGGTTTGGAAGCAATCCGGTACTGCACTGGACGAGCATTCACAAATCGAGCTTCATTCTTCTTCACAACACGCAAGAACTGCCCCTTGCAGGAGTGAAAGAGAGGAGAGAGAAAGACTGAAATCTGATCTCCACAACTAGGGAGCCATTTGAGGTACAATCTAGAGTGATGGGGAGCGAAGATCAAGTGTAGATCATGTATCAGATCGATTGGGAGGGTTGCTTACAACCCCCATAGCCTCTGTCAATGATTGGGAAGAAGGTGCCTTCATCTGCACGGCGCAAAAAAATGGAAGAAATCTGATGTATTTGCTGCATTATTCATATAGATGACATTAAGTTAGATAAAGGGAAGTACATCACGAGTGTAAGGCTCAGTGTCTTCTCTCATAGCAGTAATTACGCGTTAGTGTATGGGAACATGAAAAGAATGGATTTGCACAATGCACAATGCTATTTTTCAATTGGTTGAGCACTTAATCATATACACATTTGCATCAAGCATCGTTAAATGGTATCAATTACAAGCTCTTGGATGCATAGCACTTGGTTTCTTTAGGACTTGACCCATGTAGAGAGAGTGAGCAACCCGGCTGTAGGTCTAGATGGTGGGTCCAATGGGATGGATGAGCGAGGATAAGTGCATTCCTGGAATGATAAATATATTGTCACTAAGAGGGGAGTTTGTTTCGAATGTGTCTATATGTCGAAGCATCGCATCGAGGGGCCAATCCCCAAGATGTCGGAGAGTTGCAGTAGGGCCCACCATCTAGGAGCATCATTATACACTCACAGACACGTCCATAATTTTCCATAATTTTCCTCATCCATTCCCTATTTTTTCCTCTTTTAGAAAGCATTTTTTTCCCCTTTTGCTTATTTTTCCTTATTATTATCAATAAAAATGGAAGAAAAATAGAATTATTTCGTAGATGTGGCTCTTCATTACTTGAACAACAAACATGTAGATTTTATTGGTGTTTTGTTTCATGCTTTTCCCATTTTAAGCCCAAAAATCCCATTTTTCCTCTTAAAACCATGCTTTTCGGGTTTCTTTTCCATTTCTTTCCCACACTTTAAGTGTATCTTTTCTGAGGTTTTATTATGAAAGACTAAAACCAATAGCAAACAACATCTCCATCTATTTCAGTCCATAAGAACATTGTCAACCCCATCAAATGCGAAAAAAGAGCCATTTTCTTTGTGAAAATACCATTATCGTGTATTTTTTTATTATTTCGGATTTTGAAACTTGTTGCGGGTCTGCAAGCCAGGCCCCATTTGATGCTCAGCTTGACTCCACACTGCCATCTTTAGCTCACCTTCGGTTTGGAAGCAATCCGGTACTGCACTGGACGAGCATTCACAAATCGAGCTTCATTCTTCTTCACAACACGCAAGAACTGCCCCTTGCAGGAGTGAAAGAGAGGAGAGAGAAAGACTGAAATCTGATCTCCACAACTAGGGAGCCATTTGAGGTACAATCTAGAGTGATGGGGAGCGAAGATCAAGTGTAGATCATGTATCAGATCGATTGGGAGGGTTGCTTACAACCCCCATAGCCTCTGTCAATGATTGGGAAGAAGGTGCCTTCATCTGCACGGCGCAAAAAAATGGAAGAAATCTGATGTATTTGCTGCATTATTCATATAGATGACATTAAGTTAGATAAAGGGAAGTACATCACGAGTGTAAGGCTCAGTGTCTTCTCTCATAGCAGTAATTACGCGTTAGTGTATGGGAACATGAAAAGAATGGATTTGCACAATGCACAATGCTATTTTTCAATTGGTTGAGCACTTAATCATATACACATTTGCATCAAGCATCGTTAAATGGTATCAATTACAAGCTCTTGGATGCATAGCACTTGGTTTCTTTAGGACTTGACCCATGTAGAGAGAGTGAGCAACCCGGCTGTAGGTCTAGATGGTGGGTCCAATGGGATGGATGAGCGAGGATAAGTGCATTCCTGGAATGATAAATATATTGTCACTAAGAGGGAAGTTTGTTTCGAATGTGTCTATATGTCGAAGCATCGCATTGAGGGGCCAATCCCCAAGATGTCGAAGAGTTGCAGTAGGGCCCACCATCTAGGAGCATCATTATACACTCACAGACACATCCATAATTTTCCATAATTTTCCTCATCCATTCCCTATTTCTTCCTCTTTTAGAAAGTATTTTTTTCCCCTTTTGCTTATTTTTCCTTATTATTATCAATAAAAATGGAAGAAAAATAGAATTATTTCGTAGATGTGACTCTTCATTCCTTGAACAACAAACATGTAGATTTTATTGGTGTTTTGTTTCATGCTTTTCCCATTTTAAGCCCAAAAATCCCATTTTTCCTCTTAAAAACATGCTTTTCGGGTTTCTTTTCCATTTCTTTCCCACACTTTAAGTGTATCTTTTCTGAGGTTTTATTATGAAAGACTAAAACCAATAGCAAAAAACATCTCCATCTATTTCAGTCCATAAGAACATTGTCAACCCCATCAAATGCGAAAAAAGAGCCATTTTCTTTGTGAAAATACCATTATCGTGTATTTTTTTATTATTTCGGATTTTGAAACTTGTTGCGGGTCTGCAAGCCAGGCCCCATTTGATGCTCAGCTTGACTCCACACTGCCATCTTTAGCTCACCTTCGGTTTGGAAGCAATCCGGTACTGCACTGGACGAGCATTCACAAATCGAGCTTCATTCTTCTTCACAACACGCAAGAACTGCCCCTTGCAGGAGAGAAAGAGAGGAGAGAGAAAGACTGAAATCTGATCTCCACAACTAGGGAGCCATTTGAGGTACAATCTAGAGCGATGGGGAGCGAAGATCAAGTGTAGATCATGTATCAGATCGATTGGGAGGGTTGCTTACAACCCCCATAGCCTCTGTCAATGATTGGGAAGAAGGTGCCTTCATCTGCACGGCGCAAAAAAATGGAAGAAATCTGATGTATTTGCTACATTATTCATATAGGATGACATTAAGTTAGATAAAGGGAAGTACATCACGAGTGTAAGGCTCAGTGTCTTCTCTCATAGCAGCAATTACGCGTTAGTGTATGGGAACATGAAAAGAATGGATTTGCACAATGCACAATGCTATTTTTCAATTGGTTGAGCACTTAATCATATACACATTTGCATCAAGCATCGTTAAATGGTATCAATTACAAGCTCTTGGATGCATAGCACTTGGTTTCTTTAGGACTTGACCCATGTAGAGAGAGTGAGCAACCCGGCTGTAGGTCTAGATGGTGGGTCCAATGGGATGGATGAGCGAGGATAAGTGCATTCCTGGAATGATAAATATATTGTCACTAAGAGGGGAGTTTGTTTCGAATGTGTCTATATGTCGAAGCATCGCATCGAGGGGCCAATCCCCAAGATGTCGGAGAGTTGCAGTAGGGCCCACCATCTAGGAGCATCATTATACACTCACAGACACGTCCATAATTTTCCATAATTTTCCTCATCCATTCCCTATTTTTTCCTCTTTTAGAAAGCATTTTTTTCCCCTTTTGCTTATTTTTCCTTATTATTATCAATAAAAATGGAAGAAAAATAGAATTATTTCGTAGATGTGGCTCTTCATTACTTGAACAACAAACATGTAGATTTTATTGGTGTTTTGTTTCATGCTTTTCCCATTTTAAGCCCAAAAATCCCATTTTTCCTCTTAAAACCATGCTTTTCGGGTTTCTTTTCCATTTCTTTCCCACACTTTAAGTGTATCTTTTCTGAGGTTTTATTATGAAAGACTAAAACCAATAGCAAACAACATCTCCATCTATTTCAGTCCATAAGAACATTGTCAACCCCATCAAATGCGAAAAAAGAGCCATTTTCTTTGTGAAAATACCATTATCGTGTATTTTTTTATTATTTCGGATTTTGAAACTTGTTGCGGGTCTGCAAGCCAGGCCCCATTTGATGCTCAGCTTGACTCCACACTGCCATCTTTAGCTCACCTTCGGTTTGGAAGCAATCCGGTACTGCACTGGACGAGCATTCACAAATCGAGCTTCATTCTTCTTCACAACACGCAAGAACTGCCCCTTGCAGGAGTGAAAGAGAGGAGAGAGAAAGACTGAAATCTGATCTCCACAACTAGGGAGCCATTTGAGGTACAATCTAGAGTGATGGGGAGCGAAGATCAAGTGTAGATCATGTATCAGATCGATTGGGAGGGTTGCTTACAACCCCCATAGCCTCTGTCAATGATTGGGAAGAAGGTGCCTTCATCTGCACGGCGCAAAAAAATGGAAGAAATCTGATGTATTTGCTGCATTATTCATATAGATGACATTAAGTTAGATAAAGGGAAGTACATCACGAGTGTAAGGCTCAGTGTCTTCTCTCATAGCAGTAATTACGCGTTAGTGTATGGGAACATGAAAAGAATGGATTTGCACAATGCACAATGCTATTTTTCAATTGGTTGAGCACTTAATCATATACACATTTGCATCAAGCATCGTTAAATGGTATCAATTACAAGCTCTTGGATGCATAGCACTTGGTTTCTTTAGGACTTGACCCATGTAGAGAGAGTGAGCAACCCGGCTGTAGGTCTAGATGGTGGGTCCAATGGGATGGATGAGCGAGGATAAGTGCATTCCTGGAATGATAAATATATTGTCACTAAGAGGGAAGTTTGTTTCGAATGTGTCTATATGTCGAAGCATCGCATTGAGGGGCCAATCCCCAAGATGTCGAAGAGTTGCAGTAGGGCCCACCATCTAGGAGCATCATTATACACTCACAGACACATCCATAATTTTCCATAATTCTCCTCATCCATTCCCTATTTCTTCCTCTTTTAGAAAGTATTTTTTTCCCCTTTTGCTTATTTTTCCTTATTATTATCAATAAAAATGGAAGAAAAATAGAATTATTTCGTAGATGTGACTCTTCATTCCTTGAACAACAAACATGTAGATTTTATTGGTGTTTTGTTTCATGCTTTTCCCATTTTAAGCCCAAAAATCCCATTTTTCCTCTTAAAACCATGCTTTTCGGGTTTCTTTTCCATTTCTTTCCCACACTTTAAGTGTATCTTTTCTGAGGTTTTATTATGAAAGACTAAAACCAATAGCAAAAAACATCTCCATCTATTTCAGTCCATAAGAACATTGTCAACCCCATCAAATGCGAAAAAAGAGCCATTTTCTTTGTGAAAATACCATTATCGTGTATTTTTTTATTATTTCGGATTTTGAAACTTGTTGCGGGTCTGCAAGCCAGGCCCCATTTGATGCTCAGCTTGACTCCACACTGCCATCTTTAGCTCACCTTCGGTTTGGAAGCAATCCGGTACTGCACTGGACGAGCATTCACAAATCGAGCTTCATTCTTCTTCATAACACGCAAGAACTGCCCCTTGTAGGAGAGAAAGGGAGGAGAGAGAAAGACTGAAATCTGATCTCCACAACTAGGGAGCCATTTGAGGTACAATCTAGAGCGATGGGCAGCGAAGATCAAGTGTAGATCATGTATCAGATCGATTGGGAGGGTTGCTTACAACCCCCATAACCTCTGTCAATGATTGGGAAGAAGGTGCCTTCATCTGCACGGCGCAAAAAAATGGAAGAAATCTGATGTATTTGCTGCATTATTCATATAGGATGACATTAAGTTAGATAAAGGGATGTACATCACGAGTGTAAGGCTCAGTGTCTTCTCTCATAGCAGCAATTATGCGTTAGTGTATGGGAACATGAAAAGAATGGATTTGCACAATGCACAATGCTATTTTTCAATTGGTTGAGCACTTAATCATATACACATTTGCATCAAGCATCGTTAAATGGTATCAATTACAAGCTCTTGGATGCATAGCACTTGGTTTCTTTAGGACTTGACCCATGTAGAGAGAGTGAGCAACCCGGCTGTAGGTCTAGATGGTGGGTCCAACGGGATGGATGAGCAAGGATAAGTGCATTCCTGGAATGATAAATATATTGTCACTAAGAGGGGAGTTTGTTTCGAATGTGTTTATATGTCGAAGCATCGCATCGAGGGGCCAATCCCCAAGATGTAGGAGAGTTGCAGTAGGGCCCACCATCTAGGAGCATCATTATACACTCACAGACACATCCATAATTTTCCATAATTTTCCTCGTCCGTTCCCTATTTTTTCCTCTTTTAGAAAGCATTTTTTTCCCCTTTTCCTTATTTTTCCTTATTTATTATCAATAAAAATGGAATAAAAATAGAATTATTTCATAGATGTGGCTCTTCTTTCCTTGAACAACAAACATGTAGATCTTATTGGTGTTTTGTTTCATGCTTTTCCCATTTTAAGCCCAAAAATCCCATTTTTCCTCTTAAAACCATCCTTTTCAGTTTTTTTCCATTTCTTTCCCACACTTTAAGTGTATATTTTCTGAGGTTTTTATTATGAAAGACTAAAACCAATAGCAAACAACATCTCCATCTATTTCACTCCATAAGAACATTGTTAACCCCATCAAATGCGAAAAAAGAGCCATTTTCTTTGTGAAAATGCCATTATCGTGTATTTTTTTATTATTTCGGATTTTGAAACTTGTTGCGGGTCTGCAAGCCAGGCCCCATTTGACGCTCAGCTTGACTCCACACTGCCATCTTTAGCTCACCTTCGGTTTGGAAGCAATCCGGTACCGCACTGGACGAGCATTCACAAATCGAGCTTCATTCTTCTTCACAACACGCAAGAACTGCCCCTTGCAGGAGAGAAATACTGAAATCTGATCTCCACAACTAGGGAGCCATTTGAGGTACAATCTAGAGCGATGGGGAGCGAAGATCAAGTGTAGATCATGTATCAGATCGATTGGGAGGGTTGCTTACAACCCCCATAGCCTCTGTCAATGATTGGGAAGAAGGTGCCTTCATCTGCACGGCGCAAAAAAATGGAAGAAATCTGATGTATTTGCTGCATTATTCATATAGGATGACATTAAGTTAGATAAACGGAAGTACATCACGAGTGTAAGGCTCAGTGTCTTCTCTCATAGCAGTAATTACGCGTTAGTGTATGGGAACATGAAAAGAATGGATTTGCACAATGCACAATGCTATTTTTCAATTGGTTGAGCACTTAATCATATACACATTTGCATCAAGCATCGTTAAATGGTATCAATTACAAGCTCTTGGATGCATAGCACTTGGTTTCTTTAGGACTTGACCCATGTAGAGAGAGTGAGCAACCCGGCTGTAGGTCTAGATGGTGGGTCCAATGGGATGGATGAGCGAGGATAAGTGCATTCCTGGAATGATAAATATATTGTCACTAAGAGGGGAGTTTGTTTCGAATGTGTCTATATGTCGAAGCATCGCATCGAGGGGCCAATCCCCAAGATGTCGGAGAGTTGCAGTAGGGCCCACCATCTAGGAGCATCATTATACACTCACAGACACATCCATAATTTTCTATAATTTTCCTCATCCATTCCCTATTTTTTCCTCTTTTAGAAAGCATTTTTTTCCCCTTTTGCTTATTTTTCCTTATTATTATCAATAAAAATGGAAGAAAAATAGAATTATTTCGTAGATGTGGCTCTTCATTCCTTGAACAACAAACATGTAGATTTTATTGGTGTTTTGTTTCATGCTTTTCCCATTTTAAGCCCAAAAATCCCATTTTTTCTCTTAAAACCATGCTTTTCGGGTTTCTTTTCCATTTCTTTCCCACACTTTACGTGTATCTTTTCTGAGGTTTTATTATGAAAGACTAAAACCAATAGCAAACAACATCTCCATCTATTTCAGTCCATAAGAACATTGTCAACCCCATCAAATGCGAAAAAAGAGCCATTTTCTTTGTGAAAATACCATTATCGTGTATTTTTTTATTATTTCGGATTTTGAAACTTGTTGCGGGTCTGCCAGCCAGGCCCCATTTGATGCTCAGCTTGACTCCACACTGCCATCTTTAGCTCACCTTCGGTTTGGAAGCAATCCGGTACTGCACTGGACGAGCATTCACAAATCGAGCTTCATTCTTCTTCACAACACGCAAGAACTGCCCCTTGCAGGAGAGAAAGGGAGGAGAGAGAAAGAATGAAATCTGATCTCCACAACTAGGGAGCCATTTGAGGTACAATCTAGAGCGATGGGGAGCGAAGATCAAGTGTAGATCATGTATCAGATCGATTGGGAGGGTTGCTTACAACCCCCATAACCTCTGTCAATGATTGGGAAGAAGGTGCCTTCATCTGCACGGCGCAAAAAAATGGAAGAAATCTGATGTATTTGCTGCATTATTCATATAGGATGACATTAAGTTAGATAAACGGAAGTACATCACGAGTGTAAGGCTCAGTGTCTTCTCTCATAGCAGTAATTACGCGTTAGTGTATGGGAACATGAAAAGAATGGATTTGCACAATGCACAATGCTATTTTTCAATTGGTTGAGCACTTAATCATATACACATTTGCATCAAGCATCGTTAAATGGTATCAATTACAAGCTCTTGGATGCATAGCACTTGGTTTCTTTAGGACTTGACCCATGTAGAGAGAGTGAGCAACCCGGCTGTAGGTCTAGATGGTGGGTCCAATGGGATGGATGAGCGAGGATAAGTGCATTCCTGGAATGATAAATATATTGTCACTAAGAGGGGAGTTTGTTTCGAATGTGTCTATATGTCGAAGCATCGCATCGAGGGGCCAATCCCCAAGATGTCGGAGAGTTGCAGTAGGGCCCACCATCTAGGAGCATCATTATACACTCACAGACACATCCATAATTTTCTATAATTTTCCTCATCCATTCCCTATTTTTTCCTCTTTTAGAAAGCATTTTTTTCCCCTTTTGCTTATTTTTCCTTATTATTATCAATAAAAATGGAAGAAAAATAGAATTATTTCGTAGATGTGGCTCTTCATTCCTTGAACAACAAACATGTAGATTTTATTGGTGTTTTGTTTCATGCTTTTCCCATTTTAAGCCCAAAAATCCCATTTTTTCTCTTAAAACCATGCTTTTCGGGTTTCTTTTCCATTTCTTTCCCACACTTTACGTGTATCTTTTCTGAGGTTTTATTATGAAAGACTAAAACCAATAGCAAACAACATCTCCATCTATTTCAGTCCATAAGAACATTGTCAACCCCATCAAATGCGAAAAAAGAGCCATTTTCTTTGTGAAAATACCATTATCGTGTATTTTTTTATTATTTCGGATTTTGAAACTTGTTGCGGGTCTGCCAGCCAGGCCCCATTTGATGCTCAGCTTGACTCCACACTGCCATCTTTAGCTCACCTTCGGTTTGGAAGCAATCCGGTACTGCACTGGACGAGCATTCACAAATCGAGCTTCATTCTTCTTCACAACACGCAAGAACTGCCCCTTGCAGGAGAGAAAGGGAGGAGAGAGAAAGAATGAAATCTGATCTCCACAACTAGGGAGCCATTTGAGGTACAATCTAGAGCGATGGGGAGCGAAGATCAAGTGTAGATCATGTATCAGATCGATTGGGAGGGTTGCTTACAACCCCCATAACCTCTGTCAATGATTGGGAAGAAGGTGCCTTCATCTGCACGGCGCAAAAAAATGGAAGAAATCTGATGTATTTGCTGCATTATTCATATAGGATGACATTAAGTTAGATAAACGGAAGTACATCACGAGTGTAAGGCTCAGTGTCTTCTCTCATAGCTGTAATTACGCGTTAGTGTATGGGAACATGAAAAGAATGGATTTGCACAATGCACAATGCTATTTTTCAATTGGTTGAGCACTTAATCATATACACATTTGCATCAAGCATCGTTAAATGGTATCAATTACAAGCTCTTGGATGCATAGCACTTGGTTTCTTTAGGACTTGACCCATGTAGAGAGAGTGAGCAACCCGGCTGTAGGTCTAGATGGTGGGTCCAATGGGATGGATGAGCGAGGATAAGTGCATTCCTGGAATGATAAATATATTGTCACTAAGAGGGGAGTTTGTTTCGAATGTGTTTATATGTCGAAGCATCGCATCGAGGGGCCAATCCCCAAGATGTAGGAGAGTTGCAGTAGGACCCACCATCTAGGAGCATCATTATACACTCACAGACACATCCATAATTTTCCATAATTTTCCTCGTCTGTTCCCTATTTTTTCCTCTTTTAGAAAGCATTTTTTTCTCCTTTTCCTTATTTTTCCTTATTTATTATCAATAAAAATCGAATAGAAATAGAATTATTTCATAGATGTGGCTCTTCTTTCCTTGAACAACAAACATGTAGATCTTATTGGTGTTTTGTTTCATGCTTTTCCCATTTTAAGCCCAAAAATCCCATTTTTCCTCTTAAAACCATGCTTTTCCGTTTTTTTCCATTTCTTTCCCACACTTTAAGTGTATATTTTTTGAGGTTCTTATTATGAAAGACTAAAACCAATAGCAAACAACATCTCCATCTATTTCAATCCATAAGAACATTGTTAACCCCATCAAATGCGAAAAAAGAGCCATTTTCTTTGTGAAAATGCCATTATCGTGTATTTTTTTATTATTTCGGATTTTGAAACTTGTTGCGGGTCTGCAAGCCAGGCCCCATTTGATGCTCAGCTTGACTCCACACTGCCATCTTTAGCTCACCTTCGGTTTGGAAGCAATCCGGTACTGCACTGGACGAGCATTCACAAATCGAGCTTCATTCTTCTTCACAACACGCAAGAACTGCCCCTTGCAGGAGAGAAAGGGAGGAGAGAGAAAGACTGAAATCTGATCTCCACAACTAGGGAGCCATTTGAGGTACAATCTAGAGCGATGGGGAGCGAAGATCAAGTGTAGATCATGTATCAGATCGATTGGGAGGGTTGCTTACAACCCCCATAACCTCTGTCAATGATTGGGAAGAAGGTGCCTTCATCTGCACGGCGCAAAAAAATGGAAGAAATCTGATGTATTTGCTGCATTATTCATATAGATGACATTAAGTTAGATAAAGGGAAGTACATCACGAGTGTAAGGCTCAGTGTCTTCTCTCATAGCAGTAATTACGCGTTAGTGTATGGGAACATGAAAAGAATGGATTTGCACAATGCACAATGCTATTTTTCAATTGGTTGAGCACTTAATCATATACACATTTGCATCAAGCATCGTTAAATGGTATCAATTACAAGCTCTTGGATGCATAGCACTTGGTTTCTTTAGGACTTGACCCATGTAGAGAGAGTGAGCAACCCGGCTGTAGGTCTAGATGGTGGGTCCAATGGGATGGATGAGCGAGGATAAGTGCATTCCTGGAATGATAAATATATTGTCACTAAAAGGGGAGTTTGTTTCGAATGTGTCTATATGTCGAAGCATCGCATCGAGGGGCCAATCCCCAAGATGTCGGAGAGTTGCAGTAGGGCCCACCATCTAGGAGCATCATTATACACTCACAGACACATCCATAATTTTCCATAATTTTCCTCATCCATTCCCTATTTTTTCCTCTTTTAGAAAGCATTTTTTTCCCCTTTTGCTTATTTTTCCTTATTATTATCAATAAAAATGGAAGAAAAATAGAATTATTTCGTAGATGTGGCTCTTCATTCCTTGAACAACAAACATGTAGATTTTATTGGTGTTTTGTTTCATGCTTTTCCCATTTTAAGCCCAAAAATCCCATTTTTCCTCTTAAAACCATGCTTTTCGGGTTTCTTTTCCATTTCTTTCCCACACTTTAAGTGTATCTTTTCTGAGGTTTTATTATGAAAGACTAAAACCAATAGCAAACAACATCTCCATCTATTTCAGTCCATAAGAACATTGTCAACCCCATCAAATGCGAAAAAAGAGCCATTTTCTTTGTGAAAATACCATTATCGTGTATTTTTTTATTATTTCGGATTTTGAAACTTGTTGCGGGTCTGCAAGCCAGGCCCCATTTGATGCTCAGCTTGACTCCACACTGCCATCTTTAGCTCACCTTCGGTTTGGAAGCAATCCCGTACTGCACTGGACGAGCATTCACAAATCGAGCTTCATTCTTCTTCACAACACGCAAGAACTGCCCCTTGCAGGAGAGAAAGGGAGGAGAGAGAAAGACTGAAATCTGATCTCCACAACTAGGGAGCCATTTGACGTACAATCTAGAGCGATGGGGAGCGAAGATCAAGTGTAGATCATGTATCAGATCGATTGGGAGGGTTGCTTACAACCCCCATAACCTCTGTCAATGATTGGGAAGAAGGTGCCTTCATCTGCACGGTGCAAAAAAATGGAAGAAATCTGATGTATTTGCTGCATTATTCATATAGGATGACATTAAGTTAGATAAACGGAAGTACATCACGAGTGTAAGGCTCAGTGTCTTCTCTCATAGCAGCAATTATGCGTTAGTGTATGGGAACATGAAAAGAATGGATTTGCACAATGCACAATGCTATTTTTCAATTGGTTGAGCACTTAATCATATACACATTTGCATCAAGCATCGTTAAATGGTATCAATTACAAGCTCTTGGATGCATAGCACTTGGTTTCTTTAGGACTTGACCCATGTAGAGAGAGTGAGGAACCCGGCTGTAGGTCTAGATGGTGGGTCCAACGGGATGGATGAGCAAGGATAAGTGCATTCCTGGAATGAAAAATATATTGTCACTAAGAGGGGAGTTTGTTTCGAATGTGTTTATATGTCGAAGCATCGCATCGAGGGGCCAATCCCCAAGATGTAGGAGAGTTGCAGTAGGGCCCAACATCTAGGAGCATCATTATACACTCACAGACACATCCATAATTTTCCATAATTTTCCTCGTCCGTTCCCTATTTTTTCCTCTTTTAGAAAGCATTTTTTTCTCCTTTTCCTTATTTTTCCTTATTTATTGTCAATAAAAATGGAATAAAAATAGAATTATTTCATAGATGTGGCTCTTCTTTCCTTGAACAACAAACATGTAGATCTTATTGGTGTTTTGTTTCATGCTTTTCCCATTTTAAGCCCAAAAATCCCATTTTTCCTCTTAAAACCATGCTTTTCAGTTTTTTTCCATTTCTTTCCCACACTTTAAGTGTATATTTTCTGAGGTTTTTATTATGAAAGACTAAAACCAATAGCAAACAACATCTCCATCTATTTCACTCCATAAGAACATTGTTAACCCCATCAAATACGAAAAAAGAGCCATTTTCTTTGTGAAAATGACATTATCGTGTATTTTTTTATTATTTCGGATTTTGAAACTTGTTGCGGGTCTGCAAGCCAGGCCCCATTTGATGCTCAGCTTGACTCCACACTGCCATCTTTAGCTCACCTTCGGTTTGGAAGCAATCCGGTACCGCACTGGACGAGCATTCACAAATCGAGCTTCATTCTTCTTCACAACACGCAAGAACTGCCCCTTGCAGGAGAGAAAGGGAGGAGAGAGAAAGACTGAAATCTGATCTCCACAACTAGGGAGCCATTTGAGGTACAATCTAGAGCGATGGGGAGCGAAGATCAAGTGTAGATCATGTATCAGATCGATTGGGAGGGTTGCTTACAACCCCCATAGCCCCTGTCAATGATTGGGAAGAAGGTGCCTTCATCTGCACGGCGCAAAAAAATGGAAGAAATCTGATGTATTTGCTGCATTATTCATATAGGATGACATTAAGTTAGATAAACGGAAGTACATCACGAGTGTAAGGCTCAGTGTCTTCTCTCATAGCTGTAATTACGCGTTAGTGTATGGGAACATGAAAAGAATGGATTTGCACAATGCACAATGCTATTTTTCAATTGGTTGAGCACTTAATCATATACACATTTGCATCAAGCATCGTTAAATGGTATCAATTACAAGCTCTTGGATGCATAGCACTTGGTTTCTTTAGGACTTGACCCATGTAGAGAGAGTGAGCAACCCGGCTGTAGGTCTAGATGGTGGGTCCAATGGGATGGATGAGCGAGGATAAGTGCATTCCTGGAATGATAAATATATTGTCACTAAGAGGGGAGTTTGTTTCGAATGTGTTTATATGTCGAAGCATCGCATCGAGGGGCCAATCCCCAAGATGTCGGAGAGTTGCAGTAGGGCCCACCATCTAGGAGCATCATTATACACTCACAGACACATCCATAATTTTCCATAATTTTCCTCATCCATTCCCTATTTTTTCCTCTTTTAGAAAGCATTTTTTTCCCCTTTTGCTTATTTTTCCTTATTATTATCAATAAAAATGAAAGAAAAATAGAATTATTTCATAGATGTGGCTCTTCTTTCCTTGAACAACAAACATGTAGATCTTATTGGTGTTTTGTTTCATGCTTTTCCCATTTTAAGCCCAAAAATCCCATTTTTCCTCTTAAAACCATGCTTTTCAGTTTTTTTCCATTTCTTTCCCGCACTTTAAGTGTATATTTTCTGAGGTTTTTATTATGAAAGACTAAAACCAATAGCAAACAACATCTCCATCTATTTCACTCCATAAGAACATTGTTAACCCCATCAAATGCGAAAAAATAGCCATTTTCTTTGTGAACATGCCATTATCGTGTATTTTTTTATTATTTCGGATTTTGAAACTTGTTGCGGGTCTGCAAGCCAGGCCCCATTTGATGCTCAACTTGACTCCACACTGCCACCTTTAGCTCACCTTCGGTTTGGAAGCAATCCGGTACCGCACTGGACGAGCATTCACAAATCGAGCTTCATTCTTCTTCACAACACGCAAGAACTGCCCCTTGCAGGAGAGAAATACTGAAATCTGATCTCCACAACTAGGGAGCCATTTGAGGTACAATCTAGAGCGATGGGGATGGTGGTCCAATGGGATGGATGAGCGAGGATAAGTGCATTCCTGGAATGATAAATATATTGTCACTAAGAGGGGAGTTTGTTTCGAATGTGTTTATATGTCGAAGCATCGCATCGAGGGGCCAATCCCCAAGATGTCGGAGAGTTGCAGTAGGGCCCACCATCTAGGAGCATCATTATACACTCACAGACACATCCATAATTTTCCATAATTTTCCTCATCCATTCCCTATTTTTTCCTCTTTTAGAAAGCATTTTTTTCCCCTTTTGCTTATTTTTCCTTATTATTATCAATAAAAATGAAAGAAAAATAGAATTATTTCATAGATGTGGCTCTTCTTTCCTTGAACAACAAACATGTAGATCTTATTGGTGTTTTGTTTCATGCTTTTCCCATTTTAAGCCCAAAAATCCCATTTTTCCTCTTAAAACCATGCTTTTCAGTTTTTTTCCATTTCTTTCCCGCACTTTAAGTGTATATTTTCTGAGGTTTTTATTATGAAAGACTAAAACCAATAGCAAACAACATCTCCATCTATTTCACTCCATAAGAACATTGTTAACCCCATCAAATGCGAAAAAATAGCCATTTTCTTTGTGAACATGCCATTATCGTGTATTTTTTTATTATTTCGGATTTTGAAACTTGTTGCGGGTCTGCAAGCCAGGCCCCATTTGATGCTCAACTTGACTCCACACTGCCACCTTTAGCTCACCTTCGGTTTGGAAGCAATCCGGTACCGCACTGGACGAGCATTCACAAATCGAGCTT
This sequence comes from Lygodium microphyllum, assembly GCF_053477565.2. Lineage (NCBI taxonomy): Eukaryota > Viridiplantae > Streptophyta > Polypodiopsida > Schizaeales > Lygodiaceae > Lygodium > Lygodium microphyllum. The sequence continues at coordinate 177,196,405 of NC_141137.1, forward strand.
CATTCTTCTTCACAACACGCAAGAACTGCCCCTTGCAGGAGAGAAATACTGAAATCTGATCTCCACAACTAGGGAGCCATTTGAGGTACAATCTAGAGCGATGGGGATGGTGGTCCAATGGGATGGATGAGCGAGGATAAGTGCATTCCTGGAATGATAAATATATTGTCACTAAGAGGGGAGTTTGTTTCGAATGTGTCTATATGTCGAAGCATCGCATCGAGGGGCCAATCCCCAAGATGTCGGAGAGTTGCAGTAGGGCCCACCATCTAGGAGCATCATTATACACTCACAGACACATCCATAATTTTCCATAATTTTCCTCATCCATTCCCTATTTTTTCCTCTTTTAGAAAGCTTTTTTTTCCCCTTTTGCTTATTTTTCCTTATTATTATCAATAAAAATGGAAGAAAAATAGAATTATTTCGTAGATGTGTCTCTTCATTCCTTGAACAACAAACATGTAGATCTTATTGGTGTTTTGTTTCATGCTTTTCCCATTTTAAGCCCAAAAATCCCATTTTTCCTCTTAAAACCATGCTTTTCAGTTTTTTTCCATTTCTTTCCCACACTTTAAGTGTATATTTTCTGAGGTTTTTATTATGAAAGACTAAAACCAATAGCAAACAACATCTCCATCTATTTCACTCCATAAGAACATTGTTAACCCCATCAAATGCGAAAAAAGAGCCATTTTCTTTGTGAAAATGCCATTATCGTGTATTTTTTTATTATTTCGGATTTTGAAACTTGTTGCGGGTCTGCAAGCCAGGCCCCATTTGATGCTCAGCTTGACTCCACACTGCCATCTTTAGCTCACCTTCGGTTTGGAAGCAATCCGGTACTGCACTGGACGAGCATTCACAAATCGAGCTTCATTCTTCTTCACAACACGCAAGAGCTGCCCCTTGCAGGAGAGAAAGGGAGGAGAGAGAAAGACTGAAATCTGATCTCCACAACTAGGGAGCCATTTGAGGTACAATCTAGAGCGATGGGGAGCGAAGATCAAGTGTAGATCATGTATCAGATCGATTGGGAGGGTTGCTTACAACCCCCATAGCCTCTGTCAATGATTGGGAAGAAGGTGCCTTCATCTGCACGGCGCAAAAAAATGGAAGAAATCTGATGTATTTGCTGCATTATTCATATAGATGACATTAAGTTAGATAAAGGGAAGTACATCACGAGTGTAAGGCTCAGTGTCTTCTCTCATAGCAGTAATTACGCGTTAGTGTATGGGAACATGAAAAGAATGGATTTGCACAATGCACAATGCTATTTTTCAATTGGTTGAGCACTTAATCATATACACATTTGCATCAAGCATCGTTAAATGGTATCAATTACAAGCTCTTGGATGCATAGCACTTGGTTTCTTTAGGACTTGACCCATGTAGAGAGAGTGAGCAACCCGGCTGTAGGTCTAGATGGTGGGTCCAATGGGATGGATGAGCGAGGATAAGTGCATTCCTGGAATGATAAATATATTGTCACTAAGAGGGGAGTTTGTTTCGAATGTGTCTATATGTCGAAGCATCGCATCGAGGGGCCAATCCCCAAGATGTCGGAGAGTTGCAGTAGGGCCCACCATCTAGGAGCATCATTATACACTCACAGACACATCCATAATTTTCCATAATTTTCCTCATCCATTCCCTATTTTTTCCTCTTTTAGAAAGCATTTTTTTCCCCTTTTGCTTATTTTTCCTTATTATTATCAATAAAAATGGAAGAAAAATAGAATTATTTCGTAGATGTGGCTCTTCATTCCTTGAACAACAAACATGTAGATTTTATTGGTGTTTTGTTTCATGCTTTTCCCATTTTAAGCCCAAAAATCCCATTTTTCCTCTTAAAACCATGCTTTTCGGGTTTCTTTTCCATTTCTTTCCCACACTTTAAGTGTATCTTTTCTGAGGTTTTATTATGAAAGACTAAAACCAATAGCAAACAACATCTCCATCTATTTCAGTCCATAAGAACATTGTCAACCCCATCAAATGCGAAAAAAGAGCCATTTTCTTTGTGAAAATACCATTATCGTGTATTTTTTTATTATTTCGGATTTTGAAACTTGTTGCGGGTCTGCAAGCCAGGCCCCATTTGATGCTCAGCTTGACTCCACACTGCCATCTTTAGCTCACCTTCGGTTTGGAAGCAATCCGGTACTGCACTGGACGAGCATTCACAAATCGAGCTTCATTCTTCTTCACAACACGCAAGAGCTGCCCCTTGCAGGAGAGAAAGGGAGGAGAGAGAAAGACTGAAATCTGATCTCCACAACTAGGGAGCCATTTGAGGTACAATCTAGAGCGATGGGGAGCGAAGATCAAGTGTAGATCATGTATCAGATCGATTGGGAGGGTTGCTTACAACCCCCATAACCTCTGTCAATGATTGGGAAGAAGGTGCCTTCATCTGCACGGCGCAAAAAAATGGAAGAAATCTGATGTATTTGCTGCATTATTCATATAGATGACATTAAGTTAGATAAAGGGAAGTACATCACGAGTGTAAGGCTCAGTGTCTTCTCTCATAGCAGTAATTACGCGTTAGTGTATGGGAACATGAAAAGAATGGATTTGCACAATGCACAATGCTATTTTTCAATTGGTTGAGCACTTAATCATATACACATTTGCATCAAGCATCGTTAAATGGTATCAATTACAAGCTCTTGGATGCATAGCACTTGGTTTCTTTAGGACTTGACCCATGTAGAGAGAGTGAGCAACCCGGCTGTAGGTCTAGATGGTGGGTCCAATGGGATGGATGAGCGAGGATAAGTGCATTCCTGGAATGATAAATATATTGTCACTAAGAGGGGAGTTTGTTTCGAATGTGTCTATATGTCGAAGCATCGCGTCGAGGGGCCAATCCCCAAGATGTCGGAGAGTTGCAGTAGGGCCCACCATCTAGGAGCATCATTATACACTCACAGACACATCCATAATTTTCCATAATTTTCCTCATCCATTCCCTATTTTTTCCTCTTTTAGAAAGCATTTTTTTCCCCTTTTGCTTATTTTTCCTTATTATTATCAATAAAAATGGAAGAAAAATAGAATTATTTCGTAGATGTGGCTCTTCATTCCTTGAACAACAAACATGTAGATTTTATTGGTGTTTTGTTTCATGCTTTTCCCATTTTAAGCCCAAAAATCCCATTTTTCCTCTTAAAACCATGCTTTTCGGGTTTCTTTTCCATTTCTTTCCCACACTTTAAGTGTATCTTTTCTGAGGTTTTATTATGAAAGACTAAAACCAATAGCAAACAACATCTCCATCTATTTCAGTCCATAAGAACATTGTCAACCCCATCAAATGCGAAAAAAGAGCCATTTTCTTTGTGAAAATACCATTATCGTGTATTTTTTTATTATTTCGGATTTTGAAACTTGTTGCGGGTCTGCAAGCCAGGCCCCATTTGATGCTCAGCTTGACTCCACACTGCCATCTTTAGCTCACCTTCGGTTTGGAAGCAATCCGGTACTGCACTGGACGAGCATTCACAAATCGAGCTTCATTCTTCTTCACAACACGCAAGAACTGCCCCTTGCAGGAGAGAAAGGGAGGAGAGAGAAAGACTGAAATCTGATCTCCACAACTAGGGAGCCATTTGAGGTACAATCTAGAGCGATGGGGAGCGAAGATCAAGTGTAGATCATGTATCAGATCGATTGGGAGGGTTGCTTACAACCCCCATAACCTCTGTCAATGATTGGGAAGAAGGTGCCTTCATCTGCACGGCGCAAAAAAATGGAAGAAATCTGATGTATTTGCTGCATTATTCATATAGGATGACATTAAGTTAGATAAACGGAAGTACATCACGAGTGTAAGGCTCAGTGTCTTCTCTCATAGCTGTAATTACGCGTTAGTGTATGGGAACATGAAAAGAATGGATTTGCACAATGCACAATGCTATTTTTCAATTGGTTGAGCACTTAATCATATACACATTTGCATCAAGCATCGTTAAATGGTATCAATTACAAGCTCTTGGATGCATAGCACTTGGTTTCTTTAGGACTTGACCCATGTAGAGAGAGTGAGGAACCCGGCTGTAGGTCTAGATGGTGGGTCCAATGGGATGGATGAGCAAGGATAAGTGCATTCCTGGAATGATAAATATATTGTCACTAAGAGGGGAGTTTGTTTCGAATGTGTTTATATGTCGAAGCATCGCATCGAGGGGCCAATCCCCAAGATGTAGGAGAGTTGCAGTAGGACCCACCATCTAGGAGCATCATTATACACTCACAGACACATCCATAATTTTCCATAATTTTCCTCGTCTGTTCCCTATTTTTTCCTCTTTTAGAAAGCATTTTTTTCTCATTTTCCTTATTTTTCCTTATTTATTATCAATAAAAATCGAATAGAAATAGAATTATTTCATAGATGTGGCTCTTCTTTCCTTGAACAACAAACATGTAGATCTTATTGGTGTTTTGTTTCATGCTTTTCCCATTTTAAGCCCAAAAATCCCATTTTTCCTCTTAAAACCATGCTTTTCAGTTTTTTTCCATTTCTTTCCCACACTTTAAGTGTATATTTTTTGAGGTTCTTATTATGAAAGACTAAAACCAATAGCAAACAACATCTCCATCTATTTCAGTCCATAAGAACATTGTTAACCCCATCAAATGCGAAAAAAGAGCCATTTTCTTTGTGAAAATGCCATTATCGTGTATTTTTTTATTATTTCGGATTTTGAAACTTGTTGCGGGTCTGCAAGCCAGGCCCCATTTGATGCTCAGCTTGACTCCACACTGCCATCTTTAGCTCACCTTCGGTTTGGAAGCAATCCGGTACCGCACTGGACGAGCATTCACAAATCGAGCTTCATTCTTCTTCACAACACGCAAGAACTGCCCCTTGCAGGAGAGAAATACTGAAATCTGATCTCCACAACTAGGGAGCCATTTGAGGTACAATCTAGAGCGATGGGGAGCGAAGATCAAGTGTAGATGATGTATCAGATCGATTGGGAGGGTTGCTTACAACCCCCATAGCCTCTGTCAATGATTGGGAAGAAGGTGCCTTCATCTGCACGGCGCAAAAAAATGGAAGAAATCTGATGTATTTGCTGCATTATTCATATAGATGACATTAAGTTAGATAAAGGGAAGTACATCACGAGTGTAAGGCTCAGTGTCTTCTCTCATAGCAGTAATTACGCGTTAGTGTATGGGAACATGAAAAGAATGGATTTGCACAATGCACAATGCTATTTTTCAATTGGTTGAGCACTTAATCATATACACATTTGCATCAAGCATCGTTAAATGGTATCAATTACAAGCTCTTGGATGCATAGCACTTGGTTTCTTTAGGACTTGACCCATGTAGAGAGAGTGAGCAACCCGGCTGTAGGTCTAGATGGTGGGTCCAATGGGATGGATGAGCGAGGATAAGTGCATTCCTGGAATGATAAATATATTGTCACTAAGAGGGGAGTTTGTTTCGAATGTGTCTATATGTCGAAGCATCGCATCGAGGGGCCAATCCCCAAGATGTCGGAGAGTTGCAGTAGGGCCCACCATCTAGGAGCATCATTATACACTCACAGACACATCCATAATTTTCCATAATTTTCCTCATCCATTCCCTATTTTTTCCTCTTTTAGAAAGCATTTTTTTCCCCTTTTGCTTATTTTTCCTTATTATTATCAATAAAAATGGAAGAAAAATAGAATTATTTCGTAGATGTGGCTCTTCATTCCTTGAACAACAAACATGTAGATTTTATTGGTGTTTTGTTTCATGCTTTTCCCATTTTAAGCCCAAAAATCCCATTTTTCCTCTTAAAACCATGCTTTTCGGGTTTCTTTTCCATTTCTTTCCCACACTTTAAGTGTATCTTTTCTGAGGTTTTATTATGAAAGACTAAAACCAATAGCAAAAAACATCTCCATCTATTTCAGTCCATAAGAACATTGTCAACCCCATCAAATGCGAAAAAAGAGCCATTTTCTTTGTGAAAATACCATTATCGTGTATTTTTTTATTATTTCGGATTTTGAAACTTGTTGCGGGTCTGCAAGCCAGGCCCCATTTGATGCTCAGCTTGACTCCACACTGCCATCTTTAGCTCACCTTCGGTTTGGAAGCAATCCGGTACTGCACTGGACGAGCATTCACAAATCGAGCTTCATTCTTCTTCACAACACGCAAGAGCTGCCCCTTGCAGGAGAGAAAGGGAGGAGAGAGAAAGACTGAAATCTGATCTCCACAACTAGGGAGCCATTTGAGGTACAATCTAGAGCGATGGGGAGCGAAGATCAAGTGTAGATCATGTATCAGATCGATTGGGAGGGTTGCTTACAACCCCCATAGCCTCTGTCAATGATTGGGAAGAAGGTGCCTTCATCTGCACGGCGCAAAAAAATGGAAGAAATCTGATGTATTTGCTGCATTATTCATATAGGATGACATTAAGTTAGATAAACGGAAGTACATCACGAGTGTAAGGCTCAGTGTCTTCTCTCATAGCTGTAATTACGCGTTAGTGTATGGGAACATGAAAAGAATGGATTTGCACAATGCACAATGCTATTTTTCAATTGGTTGAGCACTTAATCATATACACATTTGCATCAAGCATCGTTAAATGGTATCAATTACAAGCTCTTGGATGCATAGCACTTGGTTTCTTTAGGACTTGACCCATGTAGAGAGAGTGAGCAACCCGGCTGTAGGTCTAGATGGTGGGTCCAATGGGATGGATGAGCGAGGATAAGTGCATTCCTGGAATGATAAATATATTGTCACTAAGAGGGGAGTTTGTTTCGAATGTGTTTATATGTCGAAGCATCGCATCGAGGGGCCAATCCCCAAGATGTAGGAGAGTTGCAGTAGGACCCACCATCTAGGAGCATCATTATACACTCACAGACACATCCATAATTTTCCATAATTTTCCTCGTCTGTTCCCTATTTTTTCCTCTTTTAGAAAGCATTTTTTTCTCCTTTTCCTTATTTTTCCTTATTTATTATCAATAAAAATCGAATAGAAATAGAATTATTTCATAGATGTGGCTCTTCTTTCCTTGAACAACAAACATGTAGATCTTATTGGTGTTTTGTTTCATGCTTTTCCCATTTTAAGCCTAAAAATCCCATTTTTCCTCTTAAAACCATGCTTTTCAGTTTTTTTCCATTTCTTTCCCACACTTTAAGTGTATATTTTTTGAGGTTCTTATTATGAAAGACTAAAACCAATAGCAAACAACATCTCCATCTATTTCAGTCCATAAGAACATTGTTAACCCCATCAAATGCGAAAAAAGAGCCATTTTCTTTGTGAAAATGCCATTATCGTGTATTTTTTTATTATTTCGGATTTTGAAACTTGTTGCGGGTCTGCAAGCCAGGCCCCATTTGATGCTCAGCTTGACTCCACACTGCCATCTTTAGCTCACCTTCGGTTTGGAAGCAATCCGGTACCGCACTGGACGAGCATTCACAAATCGAGCTTCATTCTTCTTCACAACACGCAAGAACTGCCCCTTGCAGGAGAGAAATACTGAAATCTGATCTCCACAACTAGGGAGCCATTTGAGGTACAATCTAGAGCGATGGGGAGCGAAGATCAAGTGTAGATGATGTATCAGATCGATTGGGAGGGTTGCTTACAACCCCCATAGCCTCTGTCAATGATTGGGAAGAAGGTGCCTTCATCTGCACGGCGCAAAAAAATGGAAGAAATCTGATGTATTTGCTGCATTATTCATATAGATGACATTAAGTTAGATAAAGGGAAGTACATCACGAGTGTAAGGCTCAGTGTCTTCTCTCATAGCAGTAATTACGCGTTAGTGTATGGGAACATGAAAAGAATGGATTTGCACAATGCACAATGCTATTTTTCAATTGGTTGAGCACTTAATCATATACACATTTGCATCAAGCATCGTTAAATGGTATCAATTACAAGCTCTTGGATGCATAGCACTTGGTTTCTTTAGGACTTGACCCATGTAGAGAGAGTGAGCAACCCGGCTGTAGGTCTAGATGGTGGGTCCAATGGGATGGATGAGCGAGGATAAGTGCATTCCTGGAATGATAAATATATTGTCACTAAGAGGGGAGTTTGTTTCGAATGTGTCTATATGTCGAAGCATCGCATCGAGGGGCCAATCCCCAAGATGTCGGAGAGTTGCAGTAGGGCCCACCATCTAGGAGCATCATTATACACTCACAGACACATCCATAATTTTCCATAATTTTCCTCATCCATTCCCTATTTTTTCCTCTTTTAGAAAGCATTTTTTTCCCCTTTTGCTTATTTTTCCTTATTATTATCAATAAAAATGGAAGAAAAATAGAATTATTTCGTAGATGTGGCTCTTCATTCCTTGAACAACAAACATGTAGATTTTATTGGTGTTTTGTTTCATGCTTTTCCCATTTTAAGCCCAAAAATCCCATTTTTCCTCTTAAAACCATGCTTTTCGGGTTTCTTTTCCATTTCTTTCCCACACTTTAAGTGTATCTTTTCTGAGGTTTTATTATGAAAGACTAAAACCAATAGCAAACAACATCTCCATCTATTTCAGTCCATAAGAACATTGTCAACCCCATCAAATGCGAAAAAAGAGCCATTTTCTTTGTGAAAATACCATTATCGTGTATTTTTTTATTATTTCGGATTTTGAAACTTGTTGCGGGTCTGCAAGCCAGGCCCCATTTGATGCTCAGCTTGACTCCACACTGCCATCTTTAGCTCACCTTCGGTTTGGAAGCAATCCGGTACTGCACTGGACGAGCATTCACAAATCGAGCTTCATTCTTCTTCACAACACGCAAGAGCTGCCCCTTGCAGGAGAGAAAGGGAGGAGAGAGAAAGACTGAAATCTGATCTCCACAACTAGGGAGCCATTTGAGGTACAATCTAGAGCGATGGGGAGCGAAGATCAAGTGTAGATCATGTATCAGATCGATTGGGAGGGTTGCTTACAACCCCCCTAGCCTCTGTCAATGATTGGGAAGAAGGTGCCTTCATCTGCACGGCGCAAAAAAATGGAAGAAATCTGATGTATTTGCTGCATTATTCATATAGGATGACATTAAGTTAGATAAACGGAAGTACATCACGAGTGTAAGGCTCAGTGTCTTCTCTCATAGCTGTAATTACGCGTTAGTGTATGGGAACATGAAAAGAATGGATTTGCACAATGCACAATGCTATTTTTCAATTGGTTGAGCACTTAATCATATACACATTTGCATCAAGCATCGTTAAATGGTATCAATTACAAGCTCTTGGATGCATAGCACTTGGTTTCTTTAGGACTTGACCCATGTAGAGAGAGTGAGCAACCCGGCTGTAGGTCTAGATGGTGGGTCCAATGGGATGGATGAGCGAGGATAAGTGCATTCCTGGAATGATAAATATATTGTCACTAAGAGGGGACTTTGTTTCGAATGTGTTTATATGTCGAAGCATCGCATCGAGGGGCCAATCCCCAAGATGTAGGAGAGTTGCAGTAGGACCCACCATCTAGGAGCATCATTATACACTCACAGACACATCCATAATTTTCCATAATTTTCCTCGTCTGTTCCCTATTTTTTCCTCTTTTAGAAAGCATTTTTTTCTCCTTTTCCTTATTTTTCCTTATTTATTATCAATAAAAATCGAATAGAAATAGAATTATTTCATAGATGTGGCTCTTCTTTCCTTGAACAACAAACATGTAGATCTTATTGGTGTTTTGTTTCATGCTTTTCCCATTTTAAGCCCAAAAATCCCATTTTTCCTCTTAAAACCATGCTTTTCAGTTTTTTTCCATTTCTTTCCCACACTTTAAGTGTATATTTTTTGAGGTTCTTATTATGAAAGACTAAAACCAATAGCAAACAACATCTCCATCTATTTCAGTCCATAAGAACATTGTTAACCCCATCAAATGCGAAAAAAGAGCCATTTTCTTTGTGAAAATGCCATTATCGTGTATTTTTTTATTATTTCGGATTTTGAAACTTGTTGCGGGTCTGCAAGCCAGGCCCCATTTGATGCTCAGCTTGACTCCACACTGCCATCTTTAGCTCACCTTCGGTTTGGAAGCAATCCGGTACCGCACTGGACGAGCATTCACAAATCGAGCTTCATTCTTCTTCACAACACGCAAGAACTGCCCCTTGCAGGAGAGAAATACTGAAATCTGATCTCCACAACTAGGGAGCCATTTGAGGTACAATCTAGAGCGATGGGGAGCGAAGATCAAGTGTAGATGATGTATCAGATCGATTGGGAGGGTTGCTTACAACCCCCATAGCCTCTGTCAATGATTGGGAAGAAGGTGCCTTCATCTGCACGGCGCAAAAAAATGGAAGAAATCTGATGTATTTGCTGCATTATTCATATAGATGACATTAAGTTAGATAAAGGGAAGTACATCACGAGTGTAAGGCTCAGTGTCTTCTCTCATAGCAGTAATTACGCGTTAGTGTATGGGAACATGAAAAGAATGGATTTGCACAATGCACAATGCTATTTTTCAATTGGTTGAGCACTTAATCATATACACATTTGCATCAAGCATCGTTAAATGGTATCAATTACAAGCTCTTGGATGCATAGCACTTGGTTTCTTTAGGACTTGACCCATGTAGAGAGAGTGAGCAACCCGGCTGTAGGTCTAGATGGTGGGTCCAATGGGATGGATGAGCGAGGATAAGTGCATTCCTGGAATGATAAATATATTGTCACTAAGAGGGGAGTTTGTTTCGAATGTGTCTATATGTCGAAGCATCGCATCGAGGGGCCAATCCCCAAGATGTCGGAGACTTGCAGTAGGGCCCACCATCTAGGAGCATCATTATACACTCACAGACACATCCATAATTTTCCATAATTTTCCTCATCCATTCCCTATTTTTTCCTCTTTTAGAAAGCATTTTTTTCCCCTTTTGCTTATTTTTCCTTATTATTATCAATAAAAATGGAAGAAAAATAGAATTATTTCGTAGATGTGGCTCTTCATTCCTTGAACAACAAACATGTAGATTTTATTGGTGTTTTGTTTCATGCTTTTCCCATTTTAAGCCCAAAAATCCCATTTTTCCTCTTAAAACCATGCTTTTCGGGTTTCTTTTCCATTTCTTTCCCACACTTTAAGTGTATCTTTTCTGAGGTTTTATTATGAAAGACTAAAACCAATAGCAAACAACATCTCCATCTATTTCAGTCCATAAGAACATTGTCAACCCCATCAAATGCGAAAAAAGAGCCATTTTCTTTGTGAAAATACCATTATCGTGTATTTTTTTATTATTTCGGATTTTGAAACTTGTTGCGGGTCTGCAAGCCAGGCCCCATTTGATGCTCAGCTTGACTCCACACTGCCATCTTTAGCTCACCTTCGGTTTGGAAGCAATCCGGTACTGCACTGGACGAGCATTCACAAATCGAGCTTCATTCTTCTTCACAACACGCAAGAGCTGCCCCTTGCAGGAGAGAAAGGGAGGAGAGAGAAAGACTGAAATCTGATCTCCACAACTAGGGAGCCATTTGAGGTACAATCTAGAGCGATGGGGAGCGAAGATCAAGTGTAGATCATGTATCAGATCGATTGGGAGGGTTGCTTACAACCCCCATAGCCTCTGTCAATGATTGGGAAGAAGGTGCCTTCATCTGCACGGCGCAAAAAAATGGAAGAAATCTGATGTATTTGCTGCATTATTCATATAGGATGACATTAAGTTAGATAAACGGAAGTACATCACGAGTGTAAGGCTCAGTGTCTTCTCTCATAGCTGTAATTACGCGTTAGTGTATGGGAACATGAAAAGAATGGATTTGCACAATGCACAATGCTATTTTTCAATTGGTTGAGCACTTAATCATATACACATTTGCATCAAGCATCGTTAAATGGTATCAATTACAAGCTCTTGGATGCATAGCACTTGGTTTCTTTAGGACTTGACCCATGTAGAGAGAGTGAGCAACCCGGCTGTAGGTCTAGATGGTGGGTCCAATGGGATGGATGAGCGAGGATAAGTGCATTCCTGGAATGATAAATATATTGTCACTAAGAGGGGACTTTGTTTCGAATGTGTTTATATGTCGAAGCATCGCATCGAGGGGCCAATCCCCAAGATGTAGGAGAGTTGCAGTAGGACCCACCATCTAGGAGCATCATTATACACTCACAGACACATCCATAATTTTCCATAATTTTCCTCGTCTGTTCCCTATTTTTTCCTCTTTTAGAAAGCATTTTTTTCTCCTTTTCCTTATTTTTCCTTATTTATTATCAATAAAAATCGAATAGAAATAGAATTATTTCATAGATGTGGCTCTTCTTTCCTTGAACAACAAACATGTAGATCTTATTGGTGTTTTGTTTCATGCTTTTCCCATTTTAAGCCCAAAAATCCCATTTTTCCTCTTAAAACCATGCTTTTCAGTTTTTTTCCATTTCTTTCCCACACTTTAAGTGTATATTTTTTGAGGTTCTTATTATGAAAGACTAAAACCAATAGCAAACAACATCTCCATCTATTTCAGTCCATAAGAACATTGTTAACCCCATCAAATGCGAAAAAAGAGCCATTTTCTTTGTGAAAATGCCATTATCGTGTATTTTTTTATTATTTCGGATTTTGAAACTTGTTGCGGGTCTGCAAGCCAGGCCCCATTTGATGCTCAGCTTGACTCCACACTGCCATCTTTAGCTCACCTTCGGTTTGGAAGCAATCCGGTACCGCACTGGACGAGCATTCACAAATCGAGCTTCATTCTTCTTCACAACACGCAAGAACTGCCCCTTGCAGGAGAGAAATACTGAAATCTGATCTCCACAACTAGGGAGCCATTTGAGGTACAATCTAGAGCGATGGGGAGCGAAGATCAAGTGTAGATGATGTATCAGATCGATTGGGAGGGTTGCTTACAACCCCCATAGCCTCTGTCAATGATTGGGAAGAAGGTGCCTTCATCTGCACGGCGCAAAAAAATGGAAGAAATCTGATGTATTTGCTGCATTATTCATATAGATGACATTAAGTTAGATAAAGGGAAGTACATCACGAGTGTAAGGCTCAGTGTCTTCTCTCATAGCAGTAATTACGCGTTAGTGTATGGGAACATGAAAAGAATGGATTTGCACAATGCACAATGCTATTTTTCAATTGGTTGAGCACTTAATCATATACACATTTGCATCAAGCATCGTTAAATGGTATCAATTACAAGCTCTTGGATGCATAGCACTTGGTTTCTTTAGGACTTGACCCATGTAGAGAGAGTGAGCAACCCGGCTGTAGGTCTAGATGGTGGGTCCAATGGGATGGATGAGCGAGGATAAGTGCATTCCTGGAATGATAAATATATTGTCACTAAGAGGGGAGTTTGTTTCGAATGTGTTTATATGTCGAAGCATCGCATCGAGGGGCCAATCCCCAAGATGTAGGAGACTTGCAGTAGGGCCCACCATCTAGGAGCATCATTATACACTCACAGACACATCCATAATTTTCCATAATTTTCCACGTCCGTTCCCTATTTTTTCCTCTTTTAGAAAGCATTTTTTTCTCCTTTTTCTTATTTTTCCTTATTTATTATCAATAAAAATGGAATAAAAATAGAATTATTTCATAGATGTGGCTCTTCATTCCTTGAACAACAAACATGTAGATCTTATTGGTGTTTTGTTTCATGCTTTTCCCATTTTAAGCCCAAAAATCCCATTTTTCCTCTTAAAAGCATGCTTTTCCGTTTTTTTCCATTTCTTTCCCACACTTTAAGTGTATATTTTCTGAGGTTTTTATTATGAAAGACTAAAACCAATAGCAAACAACATCTCCATCTATTTCACTCCATAACAACATTGTTAACCCCATCAAATGCGAAAAAATAGCCATTTTCTTTGTGAAAATGCCATTATCGTGTATTTTTTTATTATTTCGGATTTTGAAACTTATTGCGGGTCTGCAAGCCAGGCCCCATTTGATGCTCAGCTTGACTCCACACTGCCATCTTTAGCTCACCTTCGGTTTGGAAGCAATCCGGTACCGCACTGGACGAGCATTCACAAATCGAGCTTCATTCTTCTTCACAACACGCAAGAACTGCCCCTTGCAGGAGAGAAATACTGAAATCTGATCTTCACAACTAGGGATCCATTTGAGGTACAATCTAGAGCGATGGGGAGCGAAGATCAAGTGTAGATCATGTATCAGATCGATTGGGAGGGTTGCTTACAACCCCCATAGCCTCTGTCAATGATTGGGAAGAAGGTGCCTTCATCTGCACGGCGCAAAAAAATGGAAGAAATCTGATGTATTTGCTCCATTATTCATATAGGATGACATTAAGTTAGATAAAGGGAAGTACATCACGAGTGTAAGGCTCAGTGTCTTCTCTCATAGCAGCAATTACGCGTTAGTGTATGGGAACATGAAAAGAATGGATTTGCACAATGCACAATGCTATTTTTCAATTGGTTGAGCACTTAATCATATACACATTTGCATCAAGCATCGTTAAATGGTATCAATTACAAGCTCTTGGATGCATAGCACTTGGTTTCTTTAGGACTTGACCCATGTAGAGAGAGTGAGCAACCCGGCTGTAGGTCTAGATGGTGGGTCCAATAAGATGGATGAGCTAGGATAAGTGCATTCCTGGAATGATAAATATATTGTCACTAAGAGGGGAGTTTGTTTCGAATGTGTCTATATGTCGAAGCATCGCATCGAGGGGCCAATCCCCAAGATGTCGGAGAGTTGCAGTAGGGCCCACCATCTAGGAGCATCATTATACACTCACAGACACATCCATAATTTTCCTCATCCATTCCCTATTTTTTCCTCTTTTAGAAAGCATTTTTTTCCCCTTTTGCTTATTTTTCCTTATTATTATCAATAAAAATGGAAGAAAAATAGAATTATTTCGTAGATGTGGCTCTTCATTCCTTGAACAACAAACATGTAGATTTTATTGGTGTTTTGTTTCATGCTTTTCCCATTTTAAGCCCAAAAATCCCATTTTTCCTCTTAAAACCATGCTTTTCGGGTTTCTTTTTCATTTCTTTCCCACACTTTAAGTGTATATTTTCTGAGGTTTTATTATGAAAGACTAAAACCAATAGCAAACAACATCTCCATCTATTTCAGTCCATAAGAACATTGTCAACCCCATCAAATGCGAAAAAAGAGCCATTTTCCTTGTGAAAATACCATTATCGTGTATTTTTTTATTATTTCGGATTTTGAAACTTGTTGCGGGTCTGCAAGCCAGGCCCCATTTGATGCTCAGCTTGACTCCACACTGCCATCTTTAGCTCACCTTCGGTTTGGAAGCAATCCGGTACTGCACTGGACGAGCATTCACAAATCGAGCTTCATTCTTCTTCACAACACGCAAGAACTGCCCCTTGCAGGAGAGAAAGGGAGGAGAGAGAAAGACTGAAATCTGATCTCCACAACTAGGGAGCCATTTGACGTACAATCTAGAGCGATGGGGAGCGAAGATCAAGTGTAGATCATGTATCAGATCGATTGGGAGGGTTGCTTACAACCCCCATAACCTCTGTCAATGATTGGGAAGAAGGTGCCTTCATCTGCACGGCGCAAAAAAATGGAAGAAATCTGATGTATTTGCTGCATTATTCATATAGGATGACATTAACTTAGATAAAGGGAAGTACATCACGAGTGTAAGGCTCAGTGTCTTCTCTCATAGCAGCAATTATGCGTTAGTGTATGGGAACATGAAAAGAATGGATTTGCACAAAGCACAATGCTATTTTTCAATTGGTTGAGCACTTAATCATATACACATTTGCATCAAGCATCGTTAAATGGTATCAATTACAAGCTCTTGGATGCATAGCACTTGGTTTCTTTAGGACTTGACCCATGTAGAGAGAGTGAGGAACCCGGCTGTAGGTCTAGATGGTGGGTCCAACGGGATGGATGAGCAAGGATAAGTGCATTCCTGGAATGATAAATATATTGTCACTAAGAGGGGAGTTTGTTTCGAATGTGTTTATATGTCGAAGCATCGCATCGAGGGGCCAATCCCCAAGATGTAGGAGAGTTGCAGTAGGGCCCACCATCTAGGAGCATCATTATACACTCACAGACACATCCATAATTTTCCATAATTTTCCTCGTCCGTTCCCTATTTTTTCCTCTTTTAGAAAGCATTTTTTTCTCCTTTTCCTTATTTTTCCTTATTTATTATCAATAAAAATAGAATTATTTCGTAGATGTGGCTCTTCATTCCTTGAACAACAAACATGTAGATCTTATTGGTGTTTTGTTTCATGCTTTTCCCATTTTAAGCCCAAAAATCCCATTTTTCCTCTTAAAACCATGCTTTTCGGGTTTCTTTTCCATTTCTTTCCCACACTTTAAGTGTATCTTTTCTGAGGTTTTATTATGAAAGACTAAAAACAATAGCAAACAACATCTCCATCTATTTCAGTCCATAAGAACATTGTCAACCCCATCAAATGCGAAAAAAGAGCCATTTTCTTTGAGAAAATACCATTATCGTGTATTTTTTTATTATTTCGGATTTTGAAACTTGTTGCGGGTCTGCAAGCCAGGCCCCATTTGATGCTCAGCTTGACTCCACACTGCCATCTTTAGCTCACCTTCGGTTTGGAAGCAATCCGGTACCGCATTGGACGAGCATTCACAAATCGAGCTTCATTCTTCTTCACAACACGCAAGAACTGCCCCTTGCAGGAGAGAAATACTGAAATCTGATCTCCACAACTAGGGAGCCATTTGAGGTACAATCTAGAGCGATGGGGAGCGAAGATCAAGTGTAGATCATGTATCAGATCGATTGGGAGGGTTGCTTACAACCCCCATAGCCTCTGTCAATGATTGGGAAGAAGGTGCCTTCATCTGCACGGCGCAAAAAAATGGAAGAAATCTGATGTATTTGCTACATTATTCATATAGGATGACATTAAGTTAGATAAAGGGAAGTACATCACGAGTGTAAGGCTCAGTGTCTTCTCTCATAGCAGCAATTACGCGTCAGTGTATGGGAACATGAAAAGAATGGATTTGCACAATGCACAATGCTATTTTTCAATTGGTTGAGCACTTAATCATATACACATTTGCATCAAGCATCGTTAAATGGTATCAATTACAAGCTCTTGGATGCATAGCACTTGGTTTCTTTAGGACTTGACCCATGTAGAGAGAGTGAGCAACCCGGCTGTAGGTCTAGATGGTGGGTCCAATGGGATGGATGAGCGAGGATAAGTGCATTCCTGGAATGATAAATATATTGTCACTAAGAGGGGAGTTTGTTTCGAATGTGTCTATATGTCGAAGCATCGCATCGAGGGGCCAATCCCCAAGATGTCGGAGAGTTGCAGTAGGGCCCACCATCTAGGAGCATCATTATACACTCACAGACACATCCATAATTTTCCTCATCCATTCCCTATTTTTTCCTCTTTTAGAAAGCATTTTTTTCCCCTTTTGCTTATTTTTCCTTATTATTATCAATAAAAATGGAAGAAAAATAGAATTATTTCGTAGATGTGGCTCTTCATTCCTTGAACAACAAACATGTAGATTTTATTGGTGTTTTGTTTCATGCTTTTCCCATTTTAAGCCCAAAAATCCCATTTTTCCTCTTAAAACCATGCTTTTCGGGTTTCTTTTCCATTTCTTTCCCACACTTTAAGTGTATATTTTCTGAGGTTTTATTATGAAAGACTAAAACCAATAGGAAACAACATCTCCATCTATTTCAATCCATAAGAACATTGTCAACCCCATCAAATGCGAAAAAAGAGCCATTTTCTTTGTGAAAATACCATTATCGTGTATTTTTTTATTATTTCGGATTTTGAAACTTGTTGCGCGTCTGCAAGCCAGGCCCCATTTGATGCTCAGCTTTACTCCACACTGCCATCTTTAGCTCACCTTCGGTTTGGAAGCAATCCGGTACCGCACTGGACGAGCATTCACAAATCGAGCTTCATTCTTCTTCACAACACGCAAGAACTGCCCCTTGCAGGAGAGAAATACTGAAATCTGATCTCCACAACTAGGGAGCCATTTGAGGTACAATCTAGAGCGATGGGGAGCGAAGATCAAGTGTAGATCATGTATCAGATCGATTGGGAGGGTTGCTTACAACCCCCATAGCCTCTGTCAATGATTGGGAAGAAGGTGCCTTCATCTGCACGGCGCAAAAAAATGGAAGAAATCTGATGTATTTGCTACATTATTCATATAGGATGACATTAAGTTAGATAAAGGGAAGTACATCACGAGTGTAAGGCTCAGTGTCTTCTCTCATAGCAGCAATTACGCGTTAGTGTATGGGAACATGAAAAGAATGGATTTGCACAATGCACAATGCTATTTTTCAATTGGTTGAGCACTTAATCATATACACATTTGCATCAAGCATCGTTAAATGGTATCAATTACAAGCTCTTGGATGCATAGCACTTGGTTTCTTTAGGACTTGACCCATGTAGAGAGAGTGAGCAACCCGGCTGTAGGTCTAGATGGTGGGTCCAATGGGATGGATGAGCGAGGATAAGTGCATTCCTGGAATGATAAATATATTGTCACTAAGAGGGGAGTTTGTTTCGAATGTGTCTATATGTCGAAGCATCGCATCGAGGGGCCAATCCCCAAGATGTCGGAGAGTTGCAGTAGGGCCCACCATCTAGGAGCATCATTATACACTCACAGACACATCCATAATTTTCCTCATCCGTTCCCTATTTTTTCCTCTTTTAGAAAGCATTTTTTTCCCCTTTTGCTTATTTTTCCTTATTATTATCAATAAAAATGGAAGAAAAATAGAATTATTTCGTAGATGTGGCTCTTCATTCCTTGAACAACAAACATGTAGATTTTATTGGTGTTTTGTTTCATGCTTTTCCCATTTTAAGCCCAAAAATCCCATTTTTCCTCTTAAAACCATGCTTTTCGGGTTTCTTTTCCATTTCTTTCCCACACTTTAAGTGTATCTTTTCTGAGGTTTTATTATGAAAGACTAAAACCAATAGCAAACAACATCTCCATCTATTTCAGTCCATAAGAACATTGTCAACCCCATCAAATGCGAAAAAAGAGCCATTTTCTTTGTGAAAATACCATTATCGTGTATTTTTTTATTATTTCGGATTTTGAAACTTGTTGCGGGTCTGCAAGCCAGGCCCCATTTGATGCTCAGCTTGACTCCACACTGCCATCTTTAGCTCACCTTCGGTTTGGAAGCAATCCGGTACTGCACTGGACGAGCATTCACAAATCGAGCTTCATTCTTCTTCACAACACGCAAGAACTGCCCCTTGCAGGAGAGAAAGGGAGGAGAGAGAAAGACTGAAATCTGATCTCCACAACTAGGGAGCCATTTGACGTACAATCTAGAGCGATGGGGAGCGAAGATCAAGTGTAGATCATGTATCAGATCGATTGGGAGGGTTGCTTACAACCCCCATAACCTCTGTCAATGATTGGGAAGAAGGTGCCTTCATCTGCACGGCGCAAAAAAATGGAAGAAATCTGATGTATTTGCTGCATTATTCATATAGGATGACATTAAGTTAGATAAACGGAAGTACATCACGAGTGTAAGGCTCAGTGTCTTCTCTCATAGCAGCAATTATGCGTTAGTGTATGGGAACATGAAAAGAATGGATTTGCACAATGCACAATGCTATTTTTCAATTGGTTGAGCACTTAATCATATACACATTTGCATCAAGCATCGTTAAATGGTATCAATTACAAGCTCTTGGATGCATAGCACTTGGTTTCTTTAGGACTTGACCCATGTAGAGAGAGTGAGCAACCCGGCTGTAGGTCTAGATGGTGGGTCCAACGGGATGGATGAGCAAGGATAAGTGCATTCCTGGAATGATAAATATATTGTCACTAAGAGGGGAGTTTGTTTCGAATGTGTTTATATGTCGAAGCATCGCATCGAGGGGCCAATCCCCAAGATGTAGGAGAGTTGCAGTAGGGCCCACCATCTAGGAGCATCATTATACACTCACAGACACATCCATAATTTTCCATAATTTTCCTCGTCCGTTCCCTATTTTTTCCTCTTTTAGAAAGCATTTTTTTCTCCTTTTCCTTATTTTTCCTTATTTATTATCAATAAAAATGGAATAAAAATAGAATTATTTCATAGATGTGGCTCTTCTTTCCTTGAACAACAAACATGTAGATCTTATTGGTGTTTTGTTTCATGCTTTTCCCATTTTAAGCCCAAAAATCCCATTTTTCCTCTTAAAACCAGGCTTTTCAGTTTTTTTCCATTTCTTTCCCACACTTTAAGTGTATATTTTCTGAGGTTTTTATTATGAAAGACTAAAACCAATAGCAAACAACATCTCCATCTATTTCACTCCATAAGAACATTGTTAACCCCATCAAATGCGAAAAAAGAGCCATTTTCTTTGTGAAAATGCCATTATCGTGTATTTTTTTATTATTTCGGATTTTGAAACTTGTTGCGGGTCTGCAAGCCAGGCCCCATTTGATGCTCAGCTTGACTCCACACTGCCACCTTTAGCTCACCTTCGGTTTGGAAGCAATCCGGTACCGCACTGGACGAGCATTCACAAATCGAGCTTCATTCTTCTTCACAACACGCAAGAACTGCCCCTTGCAGGAGAGAAATACTGAAATCTGATCTCCACAACTAGGGAGCCATTTGAGGTACAATCTAGAGCGATGGGGAGCGAAGATCAAGTGTAGATCATGTATCAGATCGATTGGGAGGGTTGCTTACAACCCCCATAGCCTCTGTCAATGATTGGGAAGAAGGTGCCTTCATCTGCACGGCGCAAAAAAATGGAAGAAATCTGATGTATTTGCTACATTATTCATATAGGATGACATTAAGTTAGATAAAGGGAAGTACATCACGAGTGTAAGGCTCAGTGTCTTCTCTCATAGCAGCAATTACGCGTCAGTGTATGGGAACATGAAAAGAATGGATTTGCACAATGCACAATGCTATTTTTCAATTGGTTGAGCACTTAATCATATACACATTTGCATCAAGCATCGTTAAATGGTATCAATTACAAGCTCTTGGATGCATAGCACTTGGTTTCTTTAGGACTTGACCCATGTAGAGAGAGTGAGCAACCCGGCTGTAGGTCTAGATGGTGGGTCCAATGGGATGGATGAGCGAGGATAAGTGCATTCCTGGAATGATAAATATATTGTCACTAAGAGGGGAGTTTGTTTCGAATGTGTCTATATGTCGAAGCATCGCATCGAGGGGCCAATCCCCAAGATGTCGGAGAGTTGCAGTAGGGCCCACCATCTAGGAGCATCATTATACACTCACAGACACATCCATAATTTTCCTCATCCATTCCCTATTTTTTCCTCTTTTAGAAAGCATTTTTTTCCCCTTTTGCTTATTTTTCCTTATTATTATCAATAAAAATGGAAGAAAAATAGAATTATTTCGTAGATGTGGCTCTTCATTCCTTGAACAACAAACATGTAGATTTTATTGGTGTTTTGTTTCATGCTTTTCCCATTTTAAGCCCAAAAATCCCATTTTTCCTCTTAAAACCATGCTTTTCGGGTTTCTTTTCCATTTCTTTCCCACACTTTAAGTGTATATTTTCTGAGGTTTTATTATGAAAGACTAAAACCAATAGGAAACAACATCTCCATCTATTTCAATCCATAAGAACATTGTCAACCCCATCAAATGCGAAAAAAGAGCCATTTTCTTTGTGAAAATACCATTATCGTGTATTTTTTTATTATTTCGGATTTTGAAACTTGTTGCGCGTCTGCAAGCCAGGCCCCATTTGATGCTCAGCTTTACTCCACACTGCCATCTTTAGCTCACCTTCGGTTTGGAAGCAATCCGGTACCGCACTGGACGAGCATTCACAAATCGAGCTTCATTCTTCTTCACAACACGCAAGAACTGCCCCTTGCAGGAGAGAAATACTGAAATCTGATCTCCACAACTAGGGAGCCATTTGAGGTACAATCTAGAGCGATGGGGAGCGAAGATCAAGTGTAGATCATGTATCAGATCGATTGGGAGGGTTGCTTACAACCCCCATAGCCTCTGTCAATGATTGGGAAGAAGGTGCCTTCATCTGCACGGCGCAAAAAAATGGAAGAAATCTGATGTATTTGCTACATTATTCATATAGGATGACATTAAGTTAGATAAAGGGAAGTACATCACGAGTGTAAGGCTCAGTGTCTTCTCTCATAGCAGCAATTACGCGTTAGTGTATGGGAACATGAAAAGAATGGATTTGCACAATGCACAATGCTATTTTTCAATTGGTTGAGCACTTAATCATATACACATTTGCATCAAGCATCGTTAAATGGTATCAATTACAAGCTCTTGGATGCATAGCACTTGGTTTCTTTAGGACTTGACCCATGTAGAGAGAGTGAGCAACCCGGCTGTAGGTCTAGATGGTGGGTCCAATGGGATGGATGAGCGAGGATAAGTGCATTCCTGGAATGATAAATATATTGTCACTAAGAGGGGAGTTTGTTTCGAATGTGTCTATATGTCGAAGCATCGCATCGAGGGGCCAATCCCCAAGATGTCGGAGAGTTGCAGTAGGGCCCACCATCTAGGAGCATCATTATACACTCACAGACACATCCATAATTTTCCTCATCCATTCCCTATTTTTTCCTCTTTTAGAAAGCATTTTTTTCCCCTTTTGCTTATTTTTCCTTATTATTATCAATAAAAATGGAAGAAAAATAGAATTATTTCGTAGATGTGGCTCTTCATTCCTTGAACAACAAACATGTAGATTTTATTGGTGTTTTGTTTCATGCTTTTCCCATTTTAAGCCCAAAAATCCCATTTTTCCTCTTAAAACCATGCTTTTCGGGTTTCTTTTCCATTTCTTTCCCACACTTTAAGTGTATCTTTTCTGAGGTTTTATTATGAAAGACTAAAACCAATAGCAAACAACATCTCCATCTATTTCAGTCCATAAGAACATTGTCAACCCCATCAAATGCGAAAAAAGAGCCATTTTCTTTGTGAAAATACCATTATCGTGTATTTTTTTATTATTTCGGATTTTGAAACTTGTTGCGGGTCTGCAAGCCAGGCCCCATTTGATGCTCAGCTTGACTCCACACTGCCATCTTTAGCTCACCTTCGGTTTGGAAGCAATCCGGTACTGCACTGGACGAGCATTCACAAATCGAGCTTCATTCTTCTTCACAACACGCAAGAACTGCCCCTTGCAGGAGAGAAAGGGAGGAGAGAGAAAGACTGAAATCTGATCTCCACAACTAGGGAGCCATTTGACGTACAATCTAGAGCGATGGGGAGCGAAGATCAAGTGTAGATCATGTATCAGATCGATTGGGAGGGTTGCTTACAACCCCCATAACCTCTGTCAATGATTGGGAAGAAGGTGCCTTCATCTGCACGGCGCAAAAAAATGGAAGAAATCTGATGTATTTGCTGCATTATTCATATAGGATGACATTAAGTTAGATAAACGGAAGTACATCACGAGTGTAAGGCTCAGTGTCTTCTCTCATAGCAGCAATTATGCGTTAGTGTATGGGAACATGAAAAGAATGGATTTGCACAATGCACAATGCTATTTTTCAATTGGTTGAGCACTTAATCATATACACATTTGCATCAAGCATCGTTAAATGGTATCAATTACAAGCTCTTGGATGCATAGCACTTGGTTTCTTTAGGACTTGACCCATGTAGAGAGAGTGAGCAACCCGGCTGTAGGTCTAGATGGTGGGTCCAACGGGATGGATGAGCAAGGATAAGTGCATTCCTGGAATGATAAATATATTGTCACTAAGAGGGGAGTTTGTTTCGAATGTGTTTATATGTCGAAGCATCGCATCGAGGGGCCAATCCCCAAGATGTCGGAGAGTTGCAGTAGGGCCCACCATCTAGGAGCATCATTATACACTCACAGACACATCCATAATTTTCCTCATCCATTCCCTATTTTTTCCTCTTTTAGAAAGCATTTTTTTCCCCTTTTGCTTATTTTTCCTTATTATTATCAATAAAAATGGAAGAAAAATAGAATTATTTCGTAGATGTGGCTCTTCATTCCTTGAACAACAAACATGTAGATTTTATTGGTGTTTTGTTTCATGCTTTTCCCATTTTAAGCCCAAAAATCCCATTTTTCCTCTTAAAACCATGCTTTTCGGGTTTCTTTTCCATTTCTTTCCCACACTTTAAGTGTATCTTTTCTGAGGTTTTATTATGAAAGACTAAAACCAATAGCAAACAACATCTCCATCTATTTCAGTCCATAAGAACATTGTCAACCCCATCAAATGCGAAAAAAGAGCCATTTTCTTTGTGAAAATACCATTATCGTGTATTTTTTAATTATTTCGGATTTTGAAACTTGTTGCGGGTCTGCAAGCCAGGCCCCATTTGATGCTCAGCTTGACTCCACACTGCCATCTTTAGCTCACCTTCGGTTTGGAAGCAATCCGGTACTGCACTGGACGAGCATTCACAAATCGAGCTTCATTCTTCTTCACAACACGCAAGAACTGCCCCTTGCAGGAGAGAAAGGGAGGAGAGAGAAAGACTGAAATCTGATCTCCACAACTAGGGAGCCATTTGACATACAATCTAGAGCGATGGGGAGCGAAGATCAAGTGTAGATCATGTATCAGATCGATTGGGAGGGTTGCTTACAACCCCCATAACCTCTGTCAATGATTGGGAAGAAGGTGCCTTCATCTGCACGGCGCAAAAAAATGGAAGAAATCTGATGTATTTGCTGCATTATTCATATAGGATGACATTAAGTTAGATAAACGGAAGTACATCACGAGTGTAAGGCTCAGTGTCTTCTCTCATAGCAGCAATTATGCGTTAGTGTATGGGAACATGAAAAGAATGGATTTGCACAATGCACAATGCTATTTTTCAATTGGTTGAGCACTTAATCATATACACATTTGCATCAAGCATCGTTAAATGGTATCAATTACAAGCTCTTGGATGCATAGCACTTGGTTTCTTTAGGACTTGACCCATGTAGAGAGAGTGAGCAACCCGGCTGTAGGTCTAGATGGTGGGTCCAACGGGATGGATGAGCAAGGATAAGTGCATTCCTGGAATGATAAATATATTGTCACTAAGAGGGGAGTTTGTTTCGAATGTGTTTATATGTCGAAGCATCGCATCGAGGGGCCAATCCCCAAGATGTAGGAGAGTTGCAGTAGGGCCCACCATCTAGGAGCATCATTATACACTCACAGACACATCCATAATTTTCCATAATTTTCCTCATCCATTCCCTATTTTTTCCTCTTTTAGAAAGCATTTTTTTCCCCTTTTGCTTATTTTTCCTTATTATTATCAATAAAAATGGAAGAAAAATAGAATTATTTCGTAGATGTGGCTCTTCATTCCTTGAACAACAAACATGTAGATTTTATTGGTGTTTTGTTTCATGCTTTTCCCATTTTAAGCCCAAAAATCCCATTTTTCCTCTTAAAACCATGCTTTTCGGGTTTCTTTTCCATTTCTTTCCCACACTTTAAGTGTATCTTTTCTGAGGTTTTATTATGAAAGACTAAAACCAATAGCAAACAACATCTCCATCTATTTCACTCCATAAGAACATTGTTAACCCCATCAAATGCGAAAAAAGAGACATTTTCTTTGTGAACATGCCATTATCGTGTATTTTTTAATTATTTCGGATTTTGAAACTTGTTGCGGGTCTGCAAGCCAGGCCCCATTTGATGCTCAACTTGACTCCACACTGCCACCTTTAGCTCACCTTCGGTTTGGAAGCAATCCGGTACCGCACTGGACGAGCATTCACAAATCGAGCTTCATTCTTATTCACAACACGCAAGAACTGCCCCTTGCAGGAGAGAAATACTGAAATCTGATCTCCACAACTAGGGAGCCATTTGAGGTACAATCTAGAGCGATGGGGAGCGAAGATCAAGTGTAGATCATGTATCAGATCGATTGGGAGGGTTGCTTACAACCCCCATAGCCTCTGTCAATGATTGGGAAGAAGGTGCCTTCATCTGCACGGCGCAAAAAAATGGAAGAAATCTGATGTATTTGCTACATTATTCATATAGGATGACATTAAGTTAGATAAAGGGAAGTACATCACGAGTGTAAGGCTCAGTGTCTTCTCTCATAGCAGCAATTACGCGTTAGTGTATGGGAACATGAAAAGAATGGATTTGCACAATGCACAATGCTATTTTTCAATTGGTTGAGCACTTAATCATATACACATTTGCATCAAGCATCGTTAAATGGTATCAATTACAAGCTCTTGGATGCATAGCACTTGGTTTCTTTAGGACTTGACCCATGTAGAGAGAGTGAGCAACCCGGCTGTAGGTCTAGATGGTGGGTCCAATGGGATGGATGAGCGAGGATAAGTGCATTCCTGGAATGATAAATATATTGTCACTAAGAGGGGAGTTTGTTTCGAATGTGTTTATATGTCGAAGCATCGCATCGAGGGGCCAATCCCCAAGATGTAGGAGAGTTGCAGTAGGGCCCACCATCTAGGAGCATCATTATACACTCACAGACACATCCATAATTTTCCATAATTTTCCTCGTCCGTTCCCTATTTTTTCCTCTTTTAGAAAGCATTTTTTTCTCCTTTTCGTTATTTTTCCTTATTTATTATCAATAAAAATGAAATAAAAATAGAATTATTTCATAGATGTGGCTCTTCTTTCCTTGAACAACAAACATGTAGATCTTATTGGTGTTTTGTTTCATGCTTATCCCATTTTAAGCCCAAAAATCCCATTTTTCCTCTTAAAACCATGCTTTTCAGTTTTTTTCCATTTCTTTCCCACACTTTAAGTGTATATTTTCTGAGGTTTTTATTATGAAAGACTAAAACCAATAGCAAAAAACATCTCCATCTATTTCAGTCCATAAGAACATTGTCAACCCCATCAAATGCGAAAAAAGAGCCATTTTCTTTTTGAAAATGCCATTATCGTGTATTTTTTTATTATTTCGGATTTTGAAACTTGTTGCGGGTCTGCAAGCCAGGCCCCATTTGATGCTCAGCTTGACTCCACACTGCCATCTTTAGCTCACCTTCGGTTTGGAAGCAATCCGGTGCCGCACTGGACGAGCATTCACAAATCAAGCTTCATTCTTCTTCACAACACACAAGAACTGCCCCTTGCAGGAGAGAAAGGGAGGAGAGAGAAAGATTGAAATCTGATCTCCACAACTAGGGAGCCATTTGACGTACAATCTAGAGCGATGGGGAGCGAAGATCAAGTGTAGATCATGTATCAAATCGATTGGGAGGGTTGCTTAGAACCCCCATAACCTCTGTCAATGATTGGGAAGAAGGTGCCTTCATCTACACGGCGCAAAAAAATGGAAGAAATCTGATGTATTTGCTGCATTATTCATATAGGATGACATTAAGTTAGATAAAGGGAAGTACATCACGAGTGTAAGGCTCAGTGTCTTCTCTCATAGCAGCAATTACACGTTAGTGTATGGGAACATGAAAAGAATGGATTTGCACAATGCACAATGCTATTTTTCAATTGGTTGAGCACTTAATCATATACACATTTGCATCAAGCATCGTATAATGGTATCAATTACAAGCTCTTGGATGCATAGCACTTGGTTTCTTTAGGACTTGACCCATGTAGAGAGAGTGAGCAACCCGGCTGTAGGTCTAGATGGTGGGTCCAACGGGATGGATGAGCGAGGATAAGTGCATTCGTGGAATGATAAATATATTGTCACTAAGAGGGGAGTTTGTTTCGAATGTGTCTATATGTCGAAGCATCGCATCGAGGGGCCAATCCCCAAGATGTAGGAGAGTTGCAGTAGGGCCCACCATCTAGGAGCATCATTATACACTCACAGACACATCCATAATTTTCCATAATTTTCCTCGTCCATTCCCTATTTTTTCCTCTTTTAGAAAGCATTTTTCCCCCTTTTGCTTATTTTTCCTTATTTATTATCAATAAAAATGGAATAAAAATAGAATTATTTCATAGATGTGGCTCTTCATTCCTTGAACAACAAACATGTAGATTTTATTGGTGTTTTGTTTCATGCTTTTCCCATTTTAAGCCCAAAAATCCCATTTTTCCTCTTAAAACCATGCTTTTCGGGTTTTTTTCAATTTCTTTCCCACACTTTAAGTGTATATTTTCTGAGGTTTTTATTATGAAAGACTAAAACCAATAGCAAACAACATCTCCATCTATTTCACTCCATAAGAACATTGTTAACCCCATCAAATGCGAAAAAAGAGCCATTTTCTTTGTAAAAATGCCATTATCGTGTATTTTTTTATTATTTCGGATTTTGAAACTTGTTGCGGGTCTGCAAGCCAAGCGCCATTTGATGCTCAGCTTGACTCCACACTGCCATCTTTAGCTCACCTTCGGTTTGGAAGCAATCTGGTACCGCACTGGACGAGCATTCACAAATCGAGCTTCATTCTTCTTCACAACACGCAAGAACTGCCCCTTGCAGGAGAGAAAGGGAGGAGAGAGAAAGACTGAAATCTGATCTCCACAACTAGGGAGCCATTTGAGGTACAATCTAGAGCGATGGGGAGCGAAGATCAAGTGTAGATCATGTATCAGATCGATTGGGAGGGTTGCTTACAACCCCCATAGCCTCTGTCAATGATTGGGAAGAAGGTGCCTTCATCTGCACGGCGCAGAAAAAATGGCGCCCACCCCCTCAAATTCTTTTTTTTTTGTTGGACCCAAAAGTCATGTCTTTTGGACTTATTAAGTCCCTTCCCACTTGCCTTTGGTTCTTGGCCTCCTAGGCACTCCCTCTTCCGCGTCCGATACCCGAATTGAAGTCTGAAAAATCTTGGGCATCTGTCTTGAAGTCCTCCAGTGTCGGGCATCTCCCAGGGTCCCGTTTGACATGCCAAATAATTATGAAAATTCATCAACTATCGTCAAGTGGGTCTTTTAAGCCTTTTCTGGGAATTGCCGCTTAAAATCATACTGATTGCCACTGCTGCCTTCAATGTAGTCTATTTTTTCCCTAAAATTTGGAAATTTTGGCTATTTTAAAGCACTTCTCAGTATCAAAAATCATATGTCATAAATGTAACCAGGTAATTGAATTTCCCAAATCTACTAGTAGGAAATTACACATCAAAAGAGAGAATTACCTAAATTCTTTTAAAATTTCCTACATAAGAGAATATGAGAATGTGATTTCCCACTTCTTATAGTAGGGAATTATAGATCACTCTAGTGAATTCATATGTTCTCTCAAACTCCCTACGTAAGAGAATGTAAGAATTTTGTTTCCTACTTCTAATAGTAGGGAATTATATGTACATATAGAGAATTACCTACATTCTTTCAAAACTCTCTATCTAGGAGAATATATGAAATTCAAGCATTGGTGTAGGTATTTAAGATCTAGCTTATTAAAAAAATTATAAATTTGTTAAAGTTGGAATTGACCATATGAAGATTGAAATAAAATATGGATCTAGAGCGTAGCACTGACTATGGAGGATGGAAGTCGGTAACAAGACTCAGAGTGACATAGACAAGAAGAAAAATTGTTGCTCAAGTGAATTAGGTTCCAAGATGTAGGCTTGGACTCATAAACACAATCTTGAGCTGAACATGATGAAGGCTAAAAATGAAGTACAAAGTGCTAATAGCATATATCAAAAGTGAACCAAGTACATGTCTATAGCTTTTCAGCTTCTCGACTCTCCTCACTGTGCATATGGGATTTAGGACATCTCTTCCTGGAGCATACATCATTTGTTATTTCTCAACACCCCCCCTCAAATGATGACTCTCTACACTTGCTAGCTTTTGCCCCCCCTACATGATAACATGGCCTAGGAGACTAGCTCATAGGCACCCTAATCAAGTTAAAGCTTGAGACTTTACATCTTTGGCAAGGGTTTTGACAAAGCAAATCCACTATGGGAACAAATTCCTTAGAAGAATCTGTCAGAGTTGTTGATGGTAATGGAACTATCTTTTTCTTCTTCTTCATTCATGAATCGACTTTGGTGGTGGTCATTCTGCATCTGTTGTGCTCTTTTCTTGTGGAAGCATTGACTTACAATATGGCCAGTTTTACCACAATAATGGCATGCCATCTGACTTCTGTTGTTGGTGTTGAGTCCTCGACCTCTTCCGTTGGGTCCAGTAGCTCCTTTAGCGTATAGGAGATTTTCCCTTGGGTTGGTCTCTTTTACATATTTGCTTGATCAATAATCTAAAGTATCTTTTAACATGAGGTTTTTTAGTACTTGTGGCATCATGATCATCTTAGTATGCTATGTGAGTGCAAAAGGACTAGTTATTAATAAAAGTTAAAGGTAAGCTAACCAAAGAACATGGATTTTTTAAACCATTTTTTGAAAACAACCATTCGTATTATGTGTATATGGTCCCAAAATGTGTGAATCATCATTTAGAGTGAGTAGGAAAATATGATATGGGTGGATTTAACCTTTAGTGTTTATCTAATGTAAGGAGGTTCCTTCATGAGGCAAGAGACACACTCATCTTAGTTTTATATTTTCTCTCTCTTTTCTATGATAGGTATGTTAGATTAGTGGGGATGATGGGTAGTTAGGGTGTGCTTTCTTTAGTTTCTTTCTTCTTTCCTATAGCCATGGCATCCTTTCTCACTTTCTCATTGAGATTCTCTCCCATGTGAGAATGCATTATCAACACCTTACATTCCCCTCCAACAAATAATTTTGAACCTGAGTAGCTGCCATCATCTCTAGCCATGTACAAACACTAGCATTGTGTTATGGACCAATCCATGACACTCCCTCTATAGAATTGTGTGAGATTTAGACATTGTGATAGCAAGTGCCACTAGCCTACAATACTATAAGAAAACCTATTTTGAAGAACTATAATTGTATATTGGAGTTTCAGATCAAGGGGTTTTGCAAGCATTGGACCTTTACATACTCACATATGTTTGTGGCCATCATCAATAATACAATGCTTTACCTCTCCAACAAGTTTCATATAAGATTCAAGCACACAAGGGACATCTTTTATGAAGGATATCTATTGTGTGAAGAACAATTAGAGGTTCTAAGTGTTGCACACATGAAGAGAAATTGACTCAAATATGATTTGTTCCATGAAAGTCCTACCTTAGCTCAAGCAAGATAGAAAAAAAATTGGTGTATTAGTGCACAAATCAACTCTCCTGATTATGACGTTTGATTTCAAGTTGCCTAAATTTGTACCTGTAAGGATGGCATATAATATTCTTCTTAGCTCACCATACTAAAATATCCTAATGATATAATAGCACTTTATCAAATATACTTAAGCCTAGAAACAAGTCATAATAATTGCAGAGTTTGGTAATCAACCAATACTTCCAAAGGCAACAATATTCACTCAAAGCTCATCACATGCATTATCATTGATAATGCACAATGCATTTCAAAAACTCATTGTGCTTGCATGTATCTCATGACTTACTACAATTGGTCCTTTTCTAGCCTTCTTTCTTTCTCTATCTCAATGATGATTTCATGTGTTGATCTACTCGCATACACTATTCATACCCTTTGCTCATATTGTGCCAAGAGCTAATGGATTTCGGTTGAAAACTTACAACTCAATCCCTAGGCCACTACCTATTGGGAAAATCCTAATGCTGACATGGTCAATTTTTGTTCTTGTGTGACTAAGGTTTCAATGATGGTAATAAAGTTTGGTAGACTATGGATTATCTTGTGAAAGACACTTCGTCTAGGCACTTGTCTCACGAGGGTTCACTCTACTCACTTACTTCACATGTTTGTTTTGTTTCCTTTTCCCCCTTGAGTGGCAATTCTAAGTGTTCACTAAGGCTTAGTCATCTATATCTAGGCGCACTTTAGTTGGATGTGGCTAGGGACATACCTTGGTGTGCATAATTATGGGGATGAATGCACAACTACAATGTGGAATAAGAGGAAACAAGTGTGGTTAGTATGGCAATGTGTAACTAGGGTAATGTGTAGATGTTAAAGGGTGATGTATCCTAGGGTTTTGCATAATTGTGTATGGGTTATGACCTAGTTGATTATGAAAGATATGGAAACTCCTACGTTGAAGCTGCATATGTAATTGGGGAAAAATGGGTTTCTATTTAGTCTATGTATATAGTGAATTGACTTGGCATGTTAATCTCAATGTGATAGTGCCTATTTACAAGCCTAAGGTTAATTGGTATGCTATGGGGAGTGTGGGAGCCTATGATTTTCATGTACAACCAAGTGGGGATAGTGGACGAGTGAGAGCTTACCTTTGTGTCAAGCACGATTGACTTTTCCCAAGGAGATTCCTCCTCCTTGCCCTCAAGTTCTGTGCTACTCTCATTTGGGTAAGAACATCCTTCTTGTAATGATATCGAGAGAATTTTCACATCCATCACCAGTCACCAAGATCCTAGAACGCCTTACCATGGTGTACTATAGGTCTGGCAAGTTGGTATTTGAACTAAGTTTATAGTAGGTGAGGTCTCGTCTCCTCAGTTACAGTAAGGGCTATGCTTGGAATGCAGTGTGGTTGAGCAACCACTCTAATTGGAGGCTAAATGTTTGTTGCAATGTGCATGCAAGTTCCTACTTGAGATCTATGGTAATTTTCCCTAATGCTTGGGTATGATAGGGTGACCTAAGTCTTACTATGCTACCACAAGGAGTATGGGCCCTTGTGCATCAAGTGACAAGTGCTCTACATGCATTGTGGGTGTGACCTAAGTTTAAATGTGTAGCTATATATACCAATGTGAAAAATAGTCCTAGGATGCCTAGGGTGATGTAAGGCTTAGTCTTATGAGTGCCACATGCCTGAGTGCTTAGTTTTAGCAGTAATTCGGCAACTCAATGCCTAAGCTCAAATATGATTCTTGCACTAATAGTTCACCAAGTAGATTCTTAGTGATCCATTGTCCTAATGTGGTTGGTGTAATTTATGCTAACCTAGTGTTCTTTTGTTGTTTGCAAATACCTACACAATCTAGCACATAGTGGTGTATGCCTTATTATGTGCTTATGGAACTATGTGACATGTATGCCTAATGACTAAGTGGTGTGGGAACTAATGTCTATAGTGCAAACAATTGGTTTCCCTTATTGGTAGTGCACTTCAAGGAATTGTTTGGTATTTTATTGCCACATGGGTTCACTTTCTCCTTGATGTCCTTGACTCTTAACACCTTTTCCAAGCATGTTACTCAAACTTTTATGGTTTAATGGCACAATTATTGAGCTTTTGGGAGCTCATGACTAGCAAAATGAAGCCTAGGAAAAATTTGGTGAATGTTGCCAAATAGCAAGTGCTCAAGGGTCATTTACCTATTGGCTCATTCCCTATCTTATAGATAATTGCAAGATGTGATCTTATGGTGCCTTTCAAGGAAGTGTTTATGGCATAAGGCACATCTTGGCAAGGGAGAGGCAACCTTGCAGCTGCCATCCAAGTTCTCCCTTATGAAACTTGAAGTGAGACACAATATGCTTCCTTGAGGTGATCTAATTATGTTTATCTGAGGCAAGTTCATGTGCCTTGAATCATCTAGAGCAAGGAGCGTGAGAGTGGTTCATGCCTTGAGGTATTTGGACTTGGCAACTTACTATGGCTTATAGTAATTCTCTTTGATATGCTCAATTCTCATGGGGTTCACTATATGTATATCCTCTATATCACATGCATTCAAGGTTCACTTTGAGGATAAAAACTACTAGTGCCATATGAAGGTTCTTATTGCAGGATGTGATATGTTGTTGTAGTTGTCTGGACAAGATTATAGCTAGCAAAGAATAGCTAGATGTTGATGAGACTAGAGATTTCTTCTCTAGGTAAGAAATCCATCTTGCACTTATATCTATTAAGGATTGAAAAAACTCAATTCTTGGTTGTTTCTTGTTGGTTATTTGGTGTTGAATGAATATTTTGATACATGATTAGTTGGGTTTGGATGGTTTTTAAGAGTATTTTGGAGAGTATTAGTTTCAATTGATAATTATTGAGAAACTTATTGAAGTTTTGGTGTTGTTTGAACAATTTCGATGTGTTTTAATGAGTACATATTTGTCTTGATGTGTTTTGTTCTTAGGGGGATCACTATATGTAAACCCTCTATATCAAAATTTTACAAAAACATAATATATGGTGGTTTGTAACATTTTTTGTCACCTGTTTGGTCATGTGTATCTCCAATTGAACACTGCTCCACTAGATATGTTCCTAGTTAGATCAAAACTTGGTACTTGATAGTACCAAATTTGGTACTATGTAATGTTAGATTGTTAAAAGACCTATTATGAGAACTTTAGAGAAGCACAATATAAGCTACTTCAAAACACTAGTTTTCTTACTTTGGACCTATGTATTATCCATATCATACAATAGTACCAAACATGGCACTATCAGTTTTGAACTATGGTACCAAATTTAAGTTTGCGACTTATGGTACAAAATTCAATACTTATAGTTTCAAAGTGAATACTTACAATACCACAATTGACACTTGCAATTTCAAAATCGATAGTTATATTATCAAATTTGATACTTATAGTTTGAATTTTGGTACTTATAGTACCAAATTTTGAAACCTCTCAATTCCATATTTTGACACCTACAGTACCAATTTGGGTACTATATATTCTAAGATTATCCAAAAATAGAGAACTGAGAATTTTGGTCCACAACATTTTGTTCCACCTGTTTGGGTCAACTGTGATTCCAATCAAACACTAGTATACTAACTATGGTGCTAGTTAGAGCATAATTTGGTACCTGGTAGTGACGAATTTGGTACCGTGTAATATCTGATTGTTAAAAGACCTATTTACGAAAACTTTAGAGAAGCACAAATATATAAGCTACTCCAAAATACTAGTTCTATCACTTTGATTCTATAGGTTGTCTATGTCACACCACTACACCAAATATGATAGTATTAGTTTTGCTCTAGAATACCAAATTCGATACTATCAAGTTACCAAATTTTGTACTAAACAATGCTAAAATTGGTACTATGTAGTATCGGAGTTAGCAATGTGAAGTGTCACTGTGACATCAAGCCAGAATAATACAATTTCAAAAAAACGTGCAAGAGATATGCCAAAACACCACTCCTATCACTATATAAGACTATAAACATCAAAGACAATGTTAAAAATACATCAAACATGGTGCATTAGACAAGACATAAAATAAAAGAGGTGGATTTCCATTACAATATGTGTGAACATACATGTACAATGTATCATTCAATGTGAAGGGGTCAAATTGATAGGAGAATCCCTCCCACTAATTGAAATAATCAACAATGAGGGGGGAGATGTCATCTTCTAGATCAAATAGTGAGTGCTTGTGATTATATGACATTGGGTAGGTATCCTCAATCCAACCAATCAATCAAGGTTCAATTAGGTCTTGCAAGTACAAGGGATGTCTTGGATCATACAATGAAGGTTTACATGATCTAATGACCAAATAATCCCTGTTATCCTTTTTGAGAGACTTATTTCTACAATCATCTATGATAGTTATTATGGTAGATTTATATATTGGGTACTTCACTCAAAAAATCCTCAACAACTTCAAGAACGCAAGATTATTGCCAATCTTATCTAACACATACAAGATGTTGTGAATAGAAGGTAGCCACTTCTCACATTTCTCTTGGCAAAATATATCTATAGAAAAATAGTAGGCTAGAGCACCCATAATGCCACTATACCTATAAATAGAATGAGGTTAGGACATCACATGAAGTTATACCTTTAAATAGCACTGCTTTATAAAAACACCAAGAAAAAAACTTTTTCAAGATTTGCACTAGCTCTAGCATTCGATAAAAAATACCACACTATAATATCTGCTCTTGAGCTGAGAGATGAGCACTTCATGTGCATCATGCCTCCTCACACAGTATAAGTGGTTGTTGACAAACCTATGGGTGGCATGCATCAGTCACTAGTAAAAATTCAATTCAAGTGGTGGTTTTGTGTAGGTCTTCAAGATTAGAATTTCGATAAAAAAAGTTATTAGTCATTTGTCGTGAGAAATTACATCTTTTGGTAGCTCTATGGTAATCATTTCTCCTCTAGCAGAAGAAAACTACCAAACATAATGAAAAGATTATTCGATATACAATATACAAATAGTCTACTATCGAGCATTATTCAACCTATGATCAAAAAACAATCTTGTATCAAACATCTTCTAGGAAAAACCAAACTAGCTACTAGCAATATCAAAACTCTCAAACATCATGTAGATATACCAAATGAACTATCATGCAGTACCAAAACTACCAATCTACCTACCCAGACTTAGGTAGTTCGAAGTAGTGTAGTCATAACCAAAAGGTAGAAATAGATAGTATCAACCACTACCAAGAAAAGCCACAGGCAGTAGCAAGAAGCAACAAATGTACCAGAGAGTACAAAATTTACAAAAGAGAACCAAAACTACCAAAAGATGCACCAAAAATATCCAAAGACTTTACTAAAATGCATCAAAGGTACCAAAGAGAACTAGAAAATAATTTAGTATGAAAGATACCAAAATAAAACAGCTTGGTATGAATGATACCAAAGAGAACTAGAAAACAACTTAGTATGAAAGATACCAAAATGCACCGAATGTACCAAACTCCACAAAACACTTCAAATACCCAAAATCTCAAAATGTACCAAAGAGGACCAAAACTACCAAAATATACCAAAAAGAGCCAAAGTACAAAACAGGATCAAAACTACCAAAAAGCCAAGAAACGAGATTGGATGGAGTAGTGGATCTTTGAATCCGACATAAATACAAAACCCATAATCCAAGGAGCCACATAAGAATTGGATACCTTGATAGAATAGAAGAAATGAAACAAGATGATATCCTTGTGCCTAAGTTTTATATTGAAGGAACCATCCATGTGCACTCCTATCTAATGTGCTCACTCATAGTAAAGGGTGCTATGTTGTGTAATTTGCAAGAAAAAGCAAATAGCTATAAACTAAGAAGAGAAGAAGAAAGGAGATAATATTATTCTAAGAATGATGAATAAATGATGATGAAGAAGCCATTGTAGATGCCCTTCATGCTCCACACAAACCCTAATGTGCTCTAGATCCTTGATGAGGTCATTCATACATATGTGTATATATCAGTTAAATTCAAAATAAAGGGTTTTAAAAACACCAATTTTATACCTTTTTTTACATATAGAAGGGTGTCATATAAAGGGGTTACTTATAAATTGAATAAAAAAGAGTAAATTTTTATTCAAGAAAAAATCATGTAGAAGGATATTTATAGATAGGCATTGAATGCACATGATATAGAGGATATTTATATAGTGAACCTTTGAGTCTAGATCACAATGGTTCTTTTGTTGTAACTCTCTTTACCCACTTGATGTGCAAGAAAAACACATGATTATAGCAATAGCCCACCATCTTGCCCCTTCCACACCACGTGACAAAAATTATCCTTCTCTTCTGGTGGCATGTTTCTCTTTCATCCACCATTACTCATGGGCAGCCTACATTCTAACTCAAATGCATGGCAATTTATTCTTCCTTCTCATGCCTTCAATCATCACGCACCTCAAATGAGCACAAAAGAAATAAAGAGAAGATAAGGTTTCAATTTTAAAACAAACTTAAGGTTCAAACTCAATTACCTTATCTTTACCATGTGTCCAAAGCATAACATGCAAAAAGAGAAAATCTAAGGCTCATCAAGAATCCAAAGGATGCTTTCTTTATCTTCTTAAAGACAGGGGTGGGAGCACCTCAAAGATAAATCTGATGAGCAAGATTATGTATTGAAATATCGTTGTTGGGTTTACACCATTTTTGTATTTGAAGTGGAGGAACTTCCCGATTTCTACCTCATGATGATGGCGTTGTCATGCTGCTACGCACATATCATGTAAAACAAATCTAGAGTATGCTTTCTTATTGATTTAGAGAGCCAATGCCATTTTAGACATTAGTGTTAATATCCATGGTTCAAAATATTAGATTTTTGGACAAGTTTAGTCAATTTATGATATTTTAGATATTATCTCTTGTAAAAATCCATAAAACTATAGACAACTTCTAGATTAGGATGACATGTAAAAGAAAGCATGTAGAAGCATGTAGCTTTCAGCCAATTTGAGAGGATTTTATGTAAAATACCCCTTTCAGAGCCAATGGAAGCATCAGATTGGCGATCTAAGCAGTATAGAGGAAGGTATTATTTTATACACGTTTTTGTCTATTAGAGTTATATCTTCTCATAATGCAGAAAGAAATTGACAGCTTTCATCTCTGTTAGTATTCTCCTATATTTTTTAATTCTTTTTGGGAGTATTCTTCTACATCTTCAATTTCTTCGAAAACCTTCTTGATGGGACCTAAAATGGGCCTGCACTGGCTATGGCACTAGCTGGACCTCGTGCATACGAGAGACAACCCCACCACATGGCCTCGCGGGCTAGGAGCATCTAAAACTCACTTTGCACTAAATGCTTATGAAGATTTTGCATTTGTATCCAATATGTAGTCCAATGTTCACCTTCCCTTTTTCCTTAGAGGAAGATCCCATAACATATAGGCATAATGCCTCGTAATACACACATAGGGAAGCACCTCTCGGCAGATTGCCATGGCTCCATTGCAACTTTCCTACACCTCGAGGATTGGCCTCAAGATGCATCGCTAACACATATAACATTCACACAAACTCCACTCTTTCATAATTTAGCATTCCACGAGATTTTGATTTGCCTCACAAAACTTTCCCCAACGGAAGCACGCGTTTAGACCTACAGCTTGGGTTTCCTGTCCTCTTAGCATTGGCCAAAGTTTATCAATCAATTGCAATGTATCCCAGGAGATACCATGTGACATGGTTGATGCAAGGTGTATGACAATTGTGCACAACCATTTTATGATTAAATAAAACTAGCCATGTGAGGTGCGAAAAACAACCCTTTCATGAATTTTAACTAAACATTACATGTTGCGCTGCTTTAGGAACTAGCACCGAAACTTCCGTGCTACTAGTCGCCTATATTTAATTATGGAACGATCCCTAAATGCTATGCACAAAGAGCAAAATCAGAATTTGTATCTTTTTAGCAATTAGATCGTCGCACAAACTTCCTCCCCCCCCTCCTCCCACCGTTCAGGTGTTGCTGCGGTGTATAGGTGTAAATGGTTGTTTTGTATCATTTTTCTATGTAAAAAGCAATAAAAATGTACTATAACACAAAGGATGAGGCCAAATTGAGACTTAACCTCATGCTTTAACATTGCCAAACATTCACGCACATAAATCTTATTTTTCCATATTTTTTGAGCGTGAAAACCCCAATTTTCTCTATTTTTGCTATTGTTCCTATTTATTATTCATAAAAAATAGGTATTTTTTGATTTATTTGTATTGGCTTATTATTTTGACTGAAACTTAACGTTTTCTCTGATTTTATCCCATTTCCACTCTTTATTCCAACTTAGAATCGAAAAAAACCACTAATTTCCATTAAAAATGATATTTTACAAGTTTTAAAGAATTAATAATGGCTCTAAATCATTACAGGTTCTGTATTTCTGTAGTTATAACCCTCAAACATGATGCAAACAAGGTTCAAACAAAAATTCATTGCATATAAACAACATTTGGACCACAAAACAACAAAAAACAATCAAATTTCTTTGTAAAATTGGAGCATACCGCGTGTCTTGTGTGTTGCAGGTTTTTTAATAATTATTATGGGCATCCCACAGACCGACCAGCAACCATTATTCAGTGGTGAACCTCTTTCCTTATCCTCCACTTCATCTTGAAGCAATCTGATCACAGCCGGACAAGCATTCTTCAGCCCCTCTTCTTTTTGATTTCTTGCATATGAATGCCTCTATGCAAGAGAGAGAGGGAGGAGAGAGAAAGACTGGTTTTTGATCTCTTTACTCAGTGCATCATTTCTTGATCTGTTAATGGCGATGGAGGGCGAAGGATAGAAGCATCTCAGGGCCAAGAGGATTCCTCTTGCTTCCACCGATCAGAAAATGATGAAGAATGGGGGAAAAAATGGGGCGCAAAAAACTGGTGCCCCCCCCCTCCAACATTTCATTTCGTGGCTATCTTGGTTGTTAAGCTCTTTGTTAAGAGCTTTGAAGCTCTTAATCAAATTATCTAGTTCATACCTTTTGCTTTCACACTTCGACAAGTGGATTTTTCACTTTTGAGGGGGCAAACGACATCGGATTCGAGATCCATCTGGACGGGTGGTTCCATGACGTCAAAATCTACAAAGTTGGGCCCACTCATGCTCTTCTTGGCTTCCGGATCTAGTAGCTTCTTCACAACTCTGAACCTTGCGAGAATTAAATGGGGGATCAAATGACTCGGAATGGAGATTCGAGACTTGCGTTGGATTCTTGATACCATTTTACATCTAGATAAACTCCAACTCGGCCATCCACCACCATTTGATTTCCCATGAAATTTAGCACTAGCGCTTTAGGGACTTGCCACTTAAAATCGTACTAATTGCCACTGCCGCCTTCGACGAAGTCTAATTTTCCCATGATATTTGTAATTTTTGGCTATTTTAAAGCACTTTTTGACATAAATATCATGTGTGATTGGTGACCACGGGATAGGGCGACTCAACCCGTCGAATCCCACGAATAGATCTGCACATAAATAACAAAAAGGAGTATCAAGCTGATACAGAAAAGACACAATACAACACATCACAACTCATACCCTACCCCCTGACAAAACCAAGGCATGAAATCCATGAGGAGTAGGCCCAGCATAATTTGATAGAAGGCCCAAAGCCAATCACTAACCAACTGATCTAACACAGTCAAACTAAAAAGAATGATCAAAGAGGTCATCCTAAGTGGTGGTCTGAACTACCTACCTAACTAAGGACAACTCAACCAAGAGCTCCCACTAGGCAAGGACTCTTATAGCCTGATCAAGAAATATTTTCTTTTAGCACAGTTCTTCTTCTAGGATTTTATTTTTCCATACTTGGGCATGTAAAAAGGAGGGAGCTGAGCATAGTGACCCAAGGAGAACAGGGCATCGGCCTCGGGTCCTGTATTGGTACCCAAGAACCTACCAAGCCCTCGCAAGGCGCCACTTAATTCTTTTCTAACACTCACTTTTATTTTCACTCCAACCTTCTTATATTATCTTTTTTTATGGCAAGATGTCACTCCAAGGAAGGGCAAGGAATCGGCCGCGAATCTTGTCTCACCCCCAGGAACCTATCAGGCCTTCGAAAGGCAATAAACAACAGCTCAAGGATTTTTCTTTCTTTCCTTTTCTATTTTTATAGGGGTTAAAACCCCTTTTTACACACCTCCGTATATTCATATATATTTTCTTTTATATCTTTAGCATTTTGTCTCTTTTCATCATTATTTTAGTAGGCTTCTCTCACTACCTCACAACTAGTAGGAACTCCTAGAATGGTTGCCTAGCAGGTCAGCAAAACAGGGTCACTAGAACTCCCATTTGAAACAAGTCTTTTAATGTCGGGCAATGCCTTACAGGACACAATGACTACTCAAACCTCCCCCTGACATACAGAACCTGAACCTGGGACTTCATGCCTCAAGTGCCGGTCCCCAACAAACAAAAGAAAGTAACCCTCACCCGCACATATATCATTAATTGCTTAAGGGAAAAACTCAAAAAGGGAACGAAACCACCTGGAATGGCCACAAGAAGCTTTTTTGCAGCCAAGGCTCCCTCTAATGACTTCGTCAACCTGTATGGTGCAATCACATAAACAACAAAGCATTAAACGTACCTGCACCAAATAAAGATAGGACCCTCTTGGCCTAAAGAAATAGCACATGTCACTGCAAACTAACTGGCCCTCTTGGCCTAAAGAGATAGATTATTAAAACCTGAAAATAATTGGCCCTCTTGGCCTAAAGAAATCAGATATTAACTACTTAAAACAACTAGACCTCTTGGCCTAAAATGGATAGTTCATTCTAATCCATGCAATACATGATCTCCTTGGCATATACATCACATCCTATCAAACTAATCAGGATACCAAGGATAGCATAAAATAGGAGGACTAGCCTCATGCTCCTCATGCGAGTCAGCTAAAAGCTTGATCTACACTCTTTGTAGATCCACTAGTCCAAGCCTTTCTACTGATATCTCAGTAATAATGGCCATCTCTTCTTGGGTACTATAAGCTGAATGAATGACATCATTAGGTTGATATATCTCATCCCCTTGGTTGTCATTCAAACGGATCGCTTGTCCCAACTTTATAGTAACTCCTCCTACAAGGAGAATCATGGATTTATGATCATTCTACTCTTCTCTAATTGGACCATTACATATGTTAATGATACGATTTAAACTAGATAGAGCTTCAAGCCTGGACCCATCACATAGATGCATCTCAAGGCGGTGGACCCTATTGTCAGATGTTGCATTATGGCGTTTATTTGCATCCTCTTGGGAATCCATCAAAGCATTTCCACATGCGATTCCTAGCCCTTCATCTAACACACCAACAATATTTTTAGGGGTTTTGGGCCTCCAAACCCATCTCATTTTCCTTTTCATATTCTTAGACTGCCTCATCTGCCCACATTGGTCCAAGGGACTCACAGTGGATTTATCACCATTACCAGATGACCTCATAGCCTTATGGCTTCTATTTAGTACATGTGGACCTTTGGTATACCGCATCTTCTCTACATGAGATGTCTTTACTTGCCTTTGTCCACTCTGCAACAACTGCTTAGCCATAGGAACCATCGTTTTACTAAAAGAAATAGCATTTACTCGAAAGCATGATTTATCTATATATTGGAAAGGTATCTCAAGAGCCTTACTAGGAGCACAACTAGAACCACTCATAGAACGCTCATCTAAGCTTGTAGACCTAATGGTTCTATCAATTCCACTGTCACAACTACCTCTCTTGGAAGTGTTGCAAGCCTTCATGGGACTTACTGGGCTTGGAATCTTTTTGTCCCCAAAGGGTATATTATCCCTACTATTGCCATTTTCTGATTGGAGATTTTGGCTACCAAGGTTCCTCTCATGGGCTGCCTGTCAAGATTGTGGGAGAGAAGGAAGGAGTCTCACTTGTAGCTTTCTTACTTGCACAATGGGGGAATACACACAAGGGTGGAGGCTAAAAATAATTTTCCTCTTCTAAGTTGTGTAAGCCAAAAGAACTCACTTACAAAGAAATAGAAGAACCCTATCTATGGGTCTCAAACCA
The DNA here is from genome assembly GCF_053477565.2 of Lygodium microphyllum. Classification (NCBI taxonomy): domain Eukaryota; kingdom Viridiplantae; phylum Streptophyta; class Polypodiopsida; order Schizaeales; family Lygodiaceae; genus Lygodium; species Lygodium microphyllum. Next base: position 177,239,691 of record NC_141137.1, read on the forward strand.
AACTCAACTAACTAAGGTGGCATACTAACTGAACCACGAACTAGAGTAGATAAGGATAGCTGTCATCTAGCTATTATTCATGGGCGGTGTACCAACCGCATCTGCAACTAACAAGTCGGTGACATAAATGCACAACAGTGACCATGGCATATCATGAGTGGAGCTCGATATCTCAACACTCCCCCTTGAGCTCAATCCCAATTCCTGCACACCAAGCAGGTCTCTGAACTTGCGCAGCTTCTCTGTGCCCCCAATGCCTTCGTAAATATGTCGACTACCTAATCCTCTGTGCTGACATAAACTAGATCAATAAGACCTAGTAAAACTCTCTCTCGCACATAGTGATAATGCACCTCAATGTGCTTTGTTCTAGCATGATAGAGTGGGTTATTTGCCAAGTGTATACTACTCATGTTGTCACAATAAATGACAATGGCCCATCTGTAGACTGATGCATATCATAAAGTAGCTTATGCAACCAAGCTACCTCACATGCAGCCATTGCTGCACCCCTGTACTCAGCCTCTATGCTCGACAAGGCAACTATAGGTTGTTTCTTGCTGCTCCAAGTGACTGCAGCACTCCCGAAAGAAAACACATATCCACTAGTAGATCGTCTATCAGAAATACTACCAGTCCAATCAGCATCAGTGTATCCATGCAACTGTATCTGAACCCCAGTCTCATAAAATAGTCCATATTGCAATGTGGACTTCACATACTTAAGTATGCGTCTAGTCGCATCTAAATGCGATTTCCTTGGAGCGTGCATAAACTGACTTACCAATCCAACAGCATAGCTCAAATATGGCTTGGTAATAATCATATAAATCAAACTTCCTACTATGTGTCTGTACATAGTAGGGTCTTTCAGAAGCTCACATGCATCTGCACTTAGCTTTACATTCTGCTCCAAAGGAACTGAAATAGGCTTACAGCCTGTCATCCCATATTTGGATAGCATGTCCAATCCATACTGCCTCTGCAAGAGCCATATCCCACTTGGTGAACTAATCACCTCAATGCCCAATAAATAACGCAGCTCTCCCAAATCCTTCATCTCAAACTTCTTCTTCAATAGCATTTTCACATGAAGGATATCTTCATCACTGTCACCTGTCATAATCAAATCATCAACATAAATGACAAGTACCTTTCTCTGTTTTTCTCACATAAAGCGAGAAATCTGCCTTGGAAATCTGAAAGCCAATAGTGACAAGATACTATCCTATCTTGTCAGACCATGCTCTAGGTGCTTGCTTCAAGCCATACAAGGCTTTCTTCAACCTGCAAACAAACTCAGGATGAACAGCATGCACATAACCTGGTGGCTGCTCCATATAGACCTCTTCTTGCAAATCACCATGCAAGAATGCATTCTTTACATCCATCTGATGTAAAGGCCATCCCTTTGATGCAGCAATAGCAATGACTGCTCTTACGGTTGCCATCCTTGCAACCGGACTGAATGTTTCTTCATAATCAATGCCATATGTTTATGCATACCCCTTGACTACTAATCTTGCCTTGTATCTATTCACCGTACCATCTGCATTGTGTTTCACCTTATAAACCCACTTACAACTAATTGCATTATTATCTTCAAGCAAAGGTACCAATTCCCATGTAGCATTTGCTTCCAAGGCATCCATTTCTTCATCCATGGCTTTCTCCCATTTTTCTTTTCCCATGGCTTGCTCAAAAGAAGTGGGTTCTGGTTCCTGTATCACTTTGACTATATAGTCATAATGAATGGCTTTAAATCCATCATATTTCAGTCTATCCACAGGATACCTAGCTCTAGTAGACCTGTGCAAAGTAGGCTCACTTCGAGGTGCTCTCAAAACATCCCTGGTCTTCCTTACTCCAGGTATAATAATAGAAGCAATACTCAACTCATCATCAATGCTCTGTTCTGAGCCACTGGATTCACCATCCACATAAGAGTGACCTGCATTCACATCAAACATGGGCTGATCTACCTTCTCTTTTCCTTTTCCTGAAACCTACATACCCCTATCTGCATTGTTTTGAGGAGATTCTCCTGATCTCAATCTGCCTATCCATGGTGAAGAATGTGAACCACTACTAGAGGACACTCCAGGTCCACTAATATTTTGTGACTGCTGCTGTGAAATCTGTGCAGCATTCCCATTTTGTGCATCTACATCATAAATCACATTTACTGGTTTATACCAGCTACTTAGCTCATCAAAAACAACATCTCTGCTCACTGTAAACTTACGAGTAGAAGGGTTATAGCATCTATACCCTTTCTGCTTCTGCAGAGAGTAGCCAATAAAGATACACTTCTCAGCTTTTGGATCCAACTTGGATCTCAACTCATCTGGCACATGAACATAGGCAATGCAACCAAAAATTTTTAAATGAGAAATATCTGGTTTCCTACCAGTATACCTCTCCTCTGGAGTCATCCCACGTATTGCTGCAGTGGGAGTCCTGTTCATTATGTAGACTGCTGTAGCAACTGCTTCAGCCCAGTAAAAATCTAGCAAGTCTTTTTCTTTGAGCATGGCACGAGATACCTCTCCAATATGCTTGTTTTTCCTTTCTGCAATTCCATTTTGTTGTGGGTTATGACTGCATAAATATTGCTACTTTATGCCATGCTCCTGTAGGAACCTTGCAAACTCATTTGAGAGGTACTCTCTCCCTCCATCTGACCTTAGGCATTTTAATTGCAGACCTGTTTCTTTTTCAACCATAGCTTTAAGAGTTTTGAAATGCCCAAATACTTCACTTTTCTTTTTCATAAAATACACCCAAACTTTTCTGCTACAGTCATCAATAAAAGTGACAAAATAATGACAGCCTCCAATAGATGCAGCTTTAGTAGTCCACACATCAGAGTGGATTAATTCCAATGGCTTCTTACTCTCTTGAAAATATCTAGGAAATGATTTCCTTGCCTGTTTTCCAAATTGACAGGCTTCACATACCTTATGCATTTCTGTAACCTTGAATTTAGGCAATCCTGCAACAATATTTTGGGCCTGCATTAATTTAAGTCACTGTACATTAACATGACCAATGCGTTTATGCCAGATATCAATATTTGCAACTACACCGGAACCATACGCAAACATTGCTGCACTCAACTCAGAAATGTCTACATCCAACGTAAACATTCTGCCCTTCTTCTTTCCTTTTGCTATCAAGCGACCTTTATTTTTCATATCCTCAACAAAGAATCCATGAGGATTAAATCTGACATGTAAGCCCTGCTCAACCATTTGACCAACAGAAACCAGATTCTTGGTGATATTCGGGACATGAAATACATCTGACAGGTATTTCTTTTTCCCATCCTACATAGACAAAGTAAAATTTCCAATCTGCACAATAGGATGTGTAGTATCATCACCAGTCTCCACAAATCCTGGTTTTTTCATTTTCCTTGCATCCTGCATCCATTCTGCATGACCTGTCATGTGGTTTGATGCACATGAGTCAACATACCACACTTCATTGCTTTCTTCTGCACTTGTCACAGAATTGTTCATGTGCTGCACCATAAACAAATACTCATTTCTGTCATCACCCTGTCTATTAGAAGATGCATAATTCCCTTGTTGCAATTTTCCATTCATGATGTCATTCTACTTTTTATAGCAGTCTTTAGCCATATGACCCATTTTACCACAGTAGTAGCATTCAACATTGGTGTTTGCATTTTGGCCTCTTTGCCATCCACCATAACCTCTTTGGCTCCCCCTGCCTCTAGAGTTACCACGTCCTCCTCCATAGGACTAGTTTTCTTGAGCTTACTGCATATTCTAATTTCTACCACAGCCTCCAGATCGGCCTTCTCTACCTCTACCTCTACCTCTTCCAGCATTTGAGTAGAAGACAGTCTCTTTTGAAGTTCCTCGTGAAGAAGATGCACCACCATTTCTCTACTCCTCAGAAATTAGAAGAGCAATCAACTCCTCAAAATCAGGAAATCTTTCACACGGACGGAAATGGATGTTCAAAACTGTGCATAATCCTTTCCTAGACCATTCAAGGTCAGGGAAACTAAATCATCATCTTCCACTGGCGACCCAATGGAAGCAAGTGCATATGCAATCTTCTTCACCTTCATGTGGTAGTCATTGATGCTCATACTTTCTCTTTGCACATTGTGCAACTCTTGCTTGAGCTGCATTTTCCTGGCTTGCGTATTTGTGCTATACATTTTTGACAAAGTATCCCATGCCTCCTTTGGCGTACTTGCATCCTGAATATGCACAATCATAGAGTCTGAAATACTGATAGACAGCCAGTACATAACTTTTCTGGCTCTCTCATGCAATCCTTTAAATGCCTGCATTTGCTGTTGATTGGGAACCTCAGGAAGAACTGGTTCTTCTTCATTTCCTGCAACAAATTCCCAATATCCTTTTTCCATAAGGAAATTCGTCATTCTAAACTTCCATGCTTAGAAGTTGTTCTTGTCAAGATTTTCAGTGACAATCTGTGAAAGAGAATCAAACACCATTATAGAACACTGCAAAAAAATTCTGTCACTGTAAAAAACACAGCTTCAGCCTCACAAGGGCAAATCTGCAAAACAGACGAAAGTGGTAAGTGACCACACAGTCACTTCCTAGTGACGATTTTGCATCAACAGGCAACAAGGATGATTCTATAACTCGCAATGTCTCTGCGCACAGGCATACGATGCAATTTCTACAGTAATTTTTCACCGGCCTGTAGAACAATGGTCACACAGCATAAAACACGGCCTTTTTCTAAGTGCATGGAGAAAACTTCCACCTTCAAAACATGCCCCGAAATGGCCTCAAATAAAAAAAACAGAGCAACCACAGGCTAAAGCCCTCTCCCGTAGCATATACTGCCCTCTTGCTACACCGCAAAGGGCGTCTCAATCTGAGACAATGCACTCTTGCACTTTTTGGCTGTCCTACCTGCAGAGACTTGCTCCCAAAATAGAAAAATGAAAGCAACACTGGTCCTCTTACCAGAACACCGCGAACTTGGTTTGCTTTCTTGAGCTCCTTACCACGAACAAGGCTCTGATACCATGTCAAGATTGTGGGAGAAAAGGAAGGAGTCTCACTTGTAGCTTTCTTGCTTGCACAATGGGGGAATACACACAAGGGTGGAGGCTGAAAATAGTTTTCCTCTTCTTAGTTGTGTAAGCCAAAAGAACTCACTTACAAAGAAATAGAAGAACCCTATATATGGGTCTCAAACCAAACTCAACTAACTAAGGTGGCATACTAACTGAACCACGAACTAGAGTAGATAAGGATAGCTGTCATCTAGCTATTATTCATGGGCGGTGTACCAACCGCATCTGTAAACTAACAAGTCAGTGACATAAATGCACAACGGTCACCCTGGCATATCACGAGTGGAGATCGATATCTCAACACTGCCTTGGTATCAACAAGTGAGCTGTCTCCTTGTAGAAATGGCTGGAAGCTAGGATGCACTTGTACTGAGCAAGGAAAACTCCAAAAGTTTTTCCAACATCTCTGAATATGTCCCTCATAATCAATGGCATGAATCTTTGCTTTCCTTAACAACTTGGGATTCCGCAATCCCACTTGGATTTGCATGTTAATCGCTAAGCCACTCAAAAAGAGCTCACATAGCACAACACATGGCAATGCAGTAGCTCTTCTTGGCCAAAGTCTCAGAATATCATCAAAGGCTCTAGCATATTCTTTAACAGAAGGATAGGACTCTTGCCTAATTTGCATCAGCTGCCCTAGAACTCGGGTCATAGACACCTTCTTTTCATATTCATCTAAAAATCAATCACTCAACTCCTCAAAGGATTTAATAGACCCCCTTGGGAGGCTACAGTACCATTTTCTAGCCTCTCCCTTTAGGGTACTTGAGAATACGAGCATTCGATGAATATCATTGAACCCACTTGCAAGGCAATTTAGGCCATATTCTCGTAAATGCACCATCGGATTCGCATTAACCAGCCCATGAAACACTGGGAGATCCCTATAGGAGGAGGGCATTTAGTTCTTTTCTTCGGGATCAGCATTGGGCCATTAAAATCCTCGTAATCATAACCCAACTCTAATGTCTTAGGGTCTCCAACTTCTTCCATTTCCACCTTTACTGGTGTAGGGAGGTTAATATTGTCCTTAATATTCCTTTCTGCCAACTCATAAAGTGGTCTAGGGAGACCTATAGCTCTTAGCATGTCATTTCGATCCTTTCTTAGAGGATCTTCCATATCTTGCCCCTTCCTAGGTAGTTCCATGATAGCTTTATCTAGGAGCTTCCACCCCTCATCAAAAGCAAACTTATCCTTAGCACTTAGGACCTGGGGACTGTGTCTTTTAAGCAAAGGTTTCCCCTTTACATCTAGGGCTTCTAACATCCTTGTGATACTTCAAATTTTGGCATGATGCCCCACCACATGGGATGTTTCAGCCATAACTGCACTCCACTATGTGTCGAGTTTTTATGGTTAGCTTAGCATACTCCTAATGGAAATTATAAACTTAGGTCCCTTTACAACCTAGATTCAGAGACCACCACTTATAGGCAACTCCCGACAGATGCACCACTGATGGGACCTAAAATGGGCTAACACTGGCTATGGCACTAGCCGGACCTCATGCATACAACAAACAACCCCACCACATAGCCTCGTGGGCCAGGAGCGTCTAAAACCCACTTTGCACTAAATGCTTATGACCATTTTACGTTTGTATCCAATATGTAGTCCAAGGTTCACCTTCCCTTCTCCTTAGAGGAAGATCCCATAGCATATAGGCCTAATGCCTCATAATATAGTACACACATAGGGAAGCACCTCTTGGCAGATTGTCATGGCTCCATTGCGACTCTCCTACACCACGGGGATTGGCCCCAATATGCGTCACTAACACATATAACATTCGCACAAACTCCACTCTTTCATAATTCAGCGTTCTAGGAGATTTTGATTTGCCTCATAAAAATTTCTCCAATGGAAGCATCCATTTAAACCTACAGCTTGGGTTTCATGTCCTCTCAGTGTTGGTCAAAGTTTATCAATCAATTGCAATGCATTCCAAGAGATACCACGTGACATATGCTTGTTGCAAGGTGTATAACGATTGTGCACAACCATTTTATGATTAAAAAAAACCAGCCATGTGAGCTGTGAAAAACACCCCTTTCATGAATTTTAACTAAACGTTACGTGCTACACTGCTTTAGGGACTAGCATCGAAACTTACGTGCTACTAGTCGCCTATATTTAATTATGGAACGATCCCTAAATGCTATGCACAAAGAGGGAAATCAGAATTTGTATCTTTTCATCATTTATATCATCGCACAAACTTCCTCCCCCCCCCCCCCCCCCCCCCCATCGTTTAGGTGTTGTTAAGGTGCATAGGTCTAAACGGTTGTTTTGTATCATTTTTGTATATAAAAAATAATAAACACATACTATAACACAAAGGACGAGCCCAAACTGAGGCTTAACCTCATGTTTTTACCTTGCCAAACATTCATGCATATAAATATTATTTTTCTATATTTTTTGAGCGAGAAAATCCCAATTTCCTCTATTTTTTACTATTTTTCCTATTTATTATTCATAAAAAATAGGGATTTCTTGATTTATTTGTATTGGCTTATTATTTTAACTGAAACTTAACATTTTCTCTGATTTTATCCCATTTTCACTCCTTTATCCCAACTCAAAATCCAAAAAAACCACTAATTTCCATTAAAAATGACATTTTATGGGTTTTAAAAAATGAATTCTGGCTCTAAGTCATTACTCAAACATGATGCAAACAGGGTTCAAACAAAAATTCATTGCATATGAATAACATTTGGACCATGAAACAACAAAAAACTATCGAATTTCATTGTAAAATTGGAGCATACCGCGTGTCTTGCGTGTTGCGGGTTTTTTAATAATTATTCTACGCAGCCCACAGACCAACCAGCAACCATTCTTCAGTGGTGAACCTCTTTCCTCAGCCTTCACTTTATCTTGAAGCAATCTGATCATAGTCGGACAAGCATTCTTCAGCCCCTCTTCTTCTTGATTTCTTGCACGTCAATGCCTCTATGCAGGAGAGAGAGAGAAGGAGAGAGAAAGAGTGTGTTTTGATCTCTTTACTCATTGCATCATTTCTTCATTTGCTTATGGCGATGGAGGGCGAAGGATAGAAGCATCTCAGGGCCAAGAGGAATCCTCATGTTTCCACCGATCATGGCTATCTTGGTTGTTAAGCTCTTTGTTAATAGCTTTGAAGCTCTTAATCAAATTATCTAGTTCATGCCTTTTGCTTTCACACTTTGGCAAGTGGATTTTTCAGTTTTGAGGGGGCAAACGGCATCGGATTCGAGACCCATTTGGATAGGTGGTTCCGTGACGTCAAAATCTACAAAGCAAGGCCTAGTCACGCTCTTCTCGACTTCCGGATGTAGTAGCTGCTTCACAATCCCGAACCTTGCAGGGATTAAATGGGGACTCAAACGACCTTAGAATGGAGATCCGAAACTTGCGTTGAATTCTTGACACCATTTTACATCTAGGAAAACTCCAGCTTGGCCGTCCGCCATCGTTTGATTTCCCATGAAAAGTAGCACTAGCGCTTTAGGGACTTGCTGCTTAAAATCGTACTGCTTGCCACCGCCGCCTTCAACAAAGTCTATTTTTCCCCTGGTGTTCGTAATTTTTGGCTATTTTTAAGCACTTCTCGACATCAAAAATCATTTGTCACTTCTCTTCCATCTACTCCTATCCCTAAATCTACCTTGACCTTGTTGTCTCTTACCCTCGTGGTGGACTCTCAACACCAAACACACTGACATTGTGTTAGGGAAATTTTATGCTATCATCAAAGGTGAATTTTGAAAGATAATTGGGCTGATTTGGGGCTGATATATTCAGCCGTATTTAGAGAATTAGCAAGAGCATTGTTCTTTTAATTCATCTCTTACTCTGCAAAAGACATCTTGTCAAAATATGCAAGTATTATGTGCCCCTATGGCAGGGCAATGTTTGTAGATCATTGATAGATGCTTTGAGTTGAATTAATAGGAGATTTTTCTCTTATTTATTGGATGTGGTAACTTATCCTTATCAAGAGCTCAATTTGAAGGTCTCTTGAAGCAAGTCTCTTTGCCATACAAGCCTTGTAATTGACTCATAAGCTTTTGTCCCTAACATTCTACATTGAATGTAATCATGCAAAGTTGATTCATGCTATGGCATCATGTATGAATGATGGGATGCAGAGTTGTTTATGATATGTGACATCATATTGTACTTGATTTTATAATTGCTGATTGCTCTTACAGTCAAGAAAAAAATCTTGATTTGAGTTTGAACTTATGAGATAATACTCTTGTGATCTTTGCTAAGAACATGCAGTTGGAAGCTCTATTAACATCTTCAAGAACTTGTCTTGAAACCTTCAACCCTTCTCTTATCTCTACCATCTTCGGAGTCTAAGCTCTTGAACCCCCATACATTATTTTCTCTCAAACCCCCATGATTGACCGTGAAGTATCTCTTGAACCTTTAAATATTCACTTATCTCTTGATGACACATCTCCATCTATCTTATCTAGTTTTCTTGCAAAACCCCTATGGTGACCTTCAACCCTACGCACTGCGACATTGGTGAACCCGACGTGAAGGTCAGTGTAAGAGAACTCCAAGATGGGGCAATTCTTCACAAGAAGCTCTACAATAGTTGGTGCGCATACTGCAACAGACTGAGCAACAACAAATCCAAATGTTACAAGAACAACAACAAAGGGAAGATGAAGAGAAGATTGATTCCATAGCTATCATGGCCCTAGAGGAAGTTGGGCAGGAATTAAAATAATTTAATGGTCAAAATACATATGTTTTCATTCGCTTGTATGTTGAGAAAATGCTCTTCTTTGGTATACCACAACATGCATGGAGTTGCTATTTTGCTAGACTAGCCAAGCATGGTTTTCAAGGAAGAATCCATAGTCTTTTTCAGCAAGATGCAGATTGGGCTGCATTCAAAAAATCCCTATGCGAAGAATTCTTCTTAGAAGACTTTGGCCTAATAACGAAGAAAAGTTTCATTGATTGGGTTGAGAAACCTTAGCTACAACATCTTTATACCATGAGTTTGAAAGTAAATTTGGGCAACTTGATGTTGAAGACCAACAAAGTATGGAAGGTCAAAAGATTGAATTATTTCTTAAGGCTGTAGATCCCATTCTGCAAGAGAAGCTTGTTGATCACCTAGAAGATGCTACCTCCGAATCAGGAGTCAAGACTACATGGACAGATGTTACTAATGTAGTGAACATGATTGCTCAAAGAGAGCGGATGTGACTAAGATTGGGCTCTACTTCAACTTCAACAACTCCATTGATGGAGCTTGTTCCACCTTCAAAATCCCCTATTCCTTTGACTAATCAACCAACTCTTTCTTCTTCTGTCCTTCTAAAAATGATGTCATGGATAAACTCATTAAAAGCATGAGTGACTTTCATCTGAATCTTATAGAAATTAGTTCCAAGGTGGAGAATCTGGATGTCAAAGTTGAAGAATGAGCACAATCATCAACTCAAAGACCCATGAGAGAAGCCTTTTAGAGGCACTATATTTGGTGTAACAACCAACAAGCTGACAAGAGGGAATGTTCTGCCTTCCGTGAGGCTGAAGCACAAAAGCTCGTCTTTTGGAAAGATAGAAAAATTCATACAACTCAAACTGGTCTTCCACTGGAGCCAAATTTTGACAATGGTGGAATGAAGAAAAGATTAGAAGATTTAGTTGTAAAGAATGCTTATGCAACAATTGATGCAGCTACCTATGGGCTGCAAATTGAGCCATCTAAATCAAGTTTGAAAGCATATAAAGCTAATGTGCAATCTAAAGTATGGATGCAGGCACTAGATAAAATGAAACGAGGTAAAGCACCCAAAGAATATTTGGCTAACGCGAGCCAGGTGCATTCGAGGAATAACTGGTTGGAAAGAACTGATAGATTCTTTTTCTACCTTTGCACATTTGGCTGATGTCAATCATAAAGAAGTCTTGATTAAAGAAAAGAGAAGATGAACCAGGGCCTTCCGCTTCTGGCCCTCCCAAATGGATAACTAGAAGAATACCTAAACAACCAAAGCTTGCTGAAAATATAACCCCAAATCAAGAGATGAAAGATGCACCACAAACAAAGAAGATTGAAGAAAAGAAGAAAGGCAAGTAGCCAGGCTACAAATTGCAGTCTGATATAGAATCTGCAACCGATCTCAAACGAGTCTTAGAAGAACAAATTCTGGGAAGTAAAATTGAATTCACCTTAGGAAAAATTCTTGGAATTGCCAAACATAAAATCCATGGTGCAATTATTAATATAATCAAAAGAAAAAGACTATATGTTGATGATGAAGCTGAAGAATCAGTGCATGCTTTTTTGCAAGTTCTTCAAGTTTTTGTGCAGGATGAAGAGAATTCATATTGAAGTAGTTAAAGAATTAATTGCAGTAATTGAAGCTAAAGATAAAAAAAGCATGAATGCAAAAATTAAAGAAGTGAAAGCTGAAAATGTAATGGTCAGCTGCTCCAAACTAGTTGGGCAGCCCACCTCTAAAAAAGAAGTCCATCTACAATACATGCATGAGGAGGAAGCATCAGATTGGCTATCTGAGCAGTATAGAGGAAGGTATTATTTTATACACGTTTTTGTCTATTAGAGTTATATCTTCTCATAATGCAGAAAGTAATTGATAGCCTTCATCTCTGTTAGTATTCTCTTGCATTTTTTAATTCTTTTTGGAGTATTCTTTTACATCTTCAATTTCTTCGAAAACCTTCTTGATGGGACCTAAAATGGGCCTGCACTGGCTATGGCACTAGCTGGACCTCGTGCATACGAGAGACAACCCCACCACATTGTTGAGATATCGAGCTCCACTCATGATACACCAGGGTGACTGTTGTGTATTTATGTCACCGACGTGTCAGTTGCAGATGCGGTTGGTAGACTGCCCATGAATAATAGCTACATGATAGCTATCCTTATCTACTCTAGTTCGTGGCTCAGTTAGTATGCCACCTTAGTTAGTTGAGTTTGGTTTGAGACCCATACATAGGGTTCTTCTATTTCTTTGTACTAGAGTTCTTTTGGCTTACACAACTAAGAAGAGGAAAACTGTTTTCAGCCTCCACCCTTGTGTGTCTTCCCCCATTGTGCAAGCAAGAAAGCTTCAAGCGAGACTCCTTCCTTCTCTCCCACAATCTTGACATGGTATCAGAGCCTTGTTCGTGGTAAGGAGCTCAAGAAAGCAAGCCAAGCTCGCGGTGTTCTGGTAAGAGGAGCAGTGTTGCTTTCATTTTCTGTTTTGGGAGCAGATCTCTGCAGGTAGCACAGTCGGAAAGTGCAGGAGTGCATTATCTCAGGTTGAGACGCCCTTCGCGGTGAAGCAAGAGGGCAGTATATGCTGCGGGTAAGGGCTTTAGCCCTTGGCGACCTTGTTTTTTTGATTTGAGGCCATTTCGGGGCCTGTTTTGGAGGCGGAAGTTTTCTGCACGCACTCAGGAAAAGGCCCAGTTTTATGCTGTGCAGCCACTGTTCTACAGGTAAGTGAATAGTTACTGTGAAAATTGCATTGTATGCTTGTGCACAGAGACATTGGGAGTTACAGAATCATCCCTGTTGCCTGTTGATGCAAAATCGTCACTAGGAAGTGACTGTGTGGTCAAATACCACTTTCGCCAGTTTTGCAGATTTTCCCTTGTGAGGGTGAAGCTGTGGTTTTTGCAGTGACATAATTTTTTGCAGTCTTCTGTAATGGCATCTGATTCTCTTTCACAGATTGTCACTGAAAAGCTTGACAAGAACAACTTCCAAGCATGGAAGTTTAGAATGACGAATTTCCTTATGGGAAAAGGATATTGGGAATTTGTTGCAGGAAATGAAGAAGAACCAGTTCTTCCTGATGTTCCCAATCAACAGCAAATGCAGGCATTTAAAGCATGGCATGAGAGAGCCATGAAAGTTATGTATTGGCTGTCTATCAGCATTTCAGACTCTATGATTGTGCATATTCAAGATGCAAGTACGCCAAAGGAGGCATGGGATACTTTGTCAAAAATGTATAGCACAAATACGTAAGCCAGGAAAATGCAGCTCAAGCAAGAGTTGCACAATGTGCAAAGAGAAAATATGAGCATCAACGACTACCACATGAAAGTGAAGAAGATTGCAGATGCACTTGCTTCCATTGGGTCACCAGTGGAAAATGATGATTTAGTTTCTGTGACCTTGAATGGTCTAGGAAAGGATTATGCACAGTTTCGGACATCCATTTCAGTTCGTGAAAGATTTCCTGATTTTGAGGAGCTGATTGCTCTTCTAATTTCTGAGGAGCAAAGAAATGGTGGTGCATCTTCTTCAGGAGGAACTTCAAAAGAAGCTGTCTTCTACTCAAATGCTGGAAGAGGTAGAGGCAGAGGTAGAGGAGGCCGATTTGGAGGCCGTGGTAGAAATCAGAATATGCAGCAAACTCAAGAAAACCAGTCCTATGGAGGAGGACGTGGTAACTCTAGAGGCAGGGGGAGCCAAAGAGGTCGTGGTGGATGGCAAAGAGGCCAAAATGCAAACAGTAATGTTGAATGCTACTACTGTGGTAAAATGGGTCATATGGCTAAAGACTGCTATAAAAAGCAGAATGACATCATGAATGGAAAACTGCAACAAGGGAATTATGCATCTTCTAGTAGACAGGGTGATGACAGAAATGAGCACTTGTTTATGGTGCAGCACATGAACAATTCTGTGATAAGTGTAGAAGAAAGCAACGATGTATGGTATGTTGACTCAGGTGCATCAAACCACATGACAGGTCATGCAGAATGGATGGAGGATGCAAGGAAAATGAAAAAACCAGGATTTGTGGAGACTGGTGATGATACTGCACATCCTATTGTGCAGATTGGAAAAATTTCCTTGTCTATGCAGGATGGGAAAAAGAAATACCTGTCCGATGTATTTCATGTCCCGAATATCACCAAGAATCTGGTTTCTGTTGGTCAAATGGTTGAACAGGGCTTGCAGGTCAGATTTAATCCTCATGGATGCTTTGTTGAGGATATGAAAAATAAAGGTCGCTTGATAGCAAAAGGAAAGAAGAAGGGCAGAATGTTTACATTGGATGCAGACATGTCTGAATTGAGTGCAGCAATGTTTGCACATGGGACCGGTGTAGTTGCAGATATTGATATCTGGCATAAACGCATTGGTCATGTTAATGTACAGCGACTTAAATCAATGCAGGCCCAAAATATTGTTGCAGGTTTGCCGAAATTCAAGGTTGCAGAAATGCATAAGGTATGTGAAGCCTGTCAGTTTGGAAAACAGGTAAGGAAACCATTTCCTAGACATGTTCAAGAGAGTAAGAAGCCATTGGAATTAATCCACTCTGATGTGTGGACAACTAAAGCTGCATCTCTTGGAGGCTGTCATTATTTTGTTAGTTTTATTGATGACTATAGCAGAAAAGTTTGGGTGTATTTTATGAAAAAGAAAAGTGAAGTTTTTGGGCATTTCAAAACTCTTAAAGCTATGGTTGAAAAAGAAACAGGCTTGCAGATAAAATGCCTAAGGTCAGATGGAGGGGGAGAGTACCTCTCAAATGAGTTTGCAAGGTTCCTGCAGGAGCATGGCATAAAGCAGCAATATTCATGCAGTCATACCCCACAGCAAAATGGAATTGCAGAAAGAAAAAACAGACATATTGGAGAGGTGTCTCGTGCCATGCTCAATGAAAAAGACCTGCCAGATTTTTATTGGGCTGAAGCAGTTGCTACAGCAGTCTACATAATGAACAGGACTCCCACTGCTGCAATACATGGAATGACTCCAGAGGAGAGGTATACTGGTAGGAAACCAGATATTTCTCATTTAAAAATTTTTGGTTGCATTGCCTATGTACATGTGCCAGATGAGTTGAGATCCAAGTTGGATCCAAAAGCTGAGAAGTGCATCTTTATTGGTTACTCTCTGCAGCAAAAAGGGTATAGATGCTATAACCCTTCTACTCGTAAGTTTACAGTGAGCAGAGATGTTGTTTCTGATGAGATGAGTAGCTGGTATAAACCAGTAAATGTGATTGATGATGTAGATGCACAAAATGGTAATGTTGCACAAAATTCACAACAACAGTCACAAAATATTAGTGGACCTGGAGCGTCCTCTAGTAGTGGTTCACATTCTTCACCATGGACAGGCAGATTGAGATCAGGAGAATCTTCTCAAAGTAATGCAGATAGTGGTATGCAGGTATCACGAAAAGGAAAAGAGAAGGTTGATCAGCCCATGTTTGATGTGAATGCAGGTCACTCTTATGTGGATGGTGAATCCAGTGGCTCAGAACAGAGCATTGATGATGAGTTGGGTATTCCTTCTATTGTTACACCTGGAGTAAGGAAGACCAGGGATGTTTTGAGAGCACATGGGAGTGAACCTACTTTGCGCAGGTCAACCAGAGTTAGGTATCCTGTGGATAGGCTGAAATATGATGGATTTACAGCCATTCACTATGCATATATGGTCAAAGTGATACAAGAACCAGAACCCACTTCTTTTGAGCAAGCCATGGGAAAAGAAAAATGGGAGAAAGCCATGGATGAAGAAATGGATGCCTTGGAAGAAAATGCTACATGGGAATTGGTACCTTTGCCTAAAGGTAAGAATGCAATTGGATGTAAGTGGGTTTATAAGGTGAAGCACAATGCAGATGGTTCTGTGAACAGATACAAGGCAAGATTAGTAGTCAAGGGGTATGCACAAACATATGGTATTGACTATGAAGAAACATTCAGTCCGGTTGCAAGGATGGCAACCGTAAGAGCGGTCATTGCTATGGCTGCATCAAAGGGATGGTCTTTACATCAGATGGATGTAAAGAATGCCTTCTTGCATGGTGATTTGCAAGAAGAGGTCTATATGGAGCAGCCACCAGGTTATGTGCATGATGTTCATCCTGAGTCTATTTGCAGGTTGAAGAAAGCCTTGTATGGCTTGAAGCAAGCACCTAGAGCATGGTCTGACAAGATAGGACAGTATCTTGTCACTATTGGCTTTCAGATTTCCAAGGCAGATTTCTCACTTTATGTGAGAAAAACAGAGAAAGGTATTATGCTACTTGTCATTTATGTTGATGATTTGATTATGATAGGTGACAGTGATGAAGATATCCTTCATGTGAAAATGCTATTGAAGCAGAAGTTTGAGATGAAGGATTTGGGAGAGCTGCGTTATTTCTTGGGCATTGAGGTGATTAGATCACCAAGTGGGATACAACTCTTGCAGAGGCAGTATGGATTGAACATGCTATCCAAATATGGGATGACAGGCTGTAAGCCTATTTCAGTTCCTTTGGAGCAGAATGTGAAGCTGAGCACAGATACAGGTGAGCTTCTAGAAGACCCTACTATGTACAGACACATAGTAGGAAGTTTGATTTATATGACTATTACTA
Source organism: Lygodium microphyllum (assembly GCF_053477565.2). Lineage (NCBI taxonomy): Eukaryota > Viridiplantae > Streptophyta > Polypodiopsida > Schizaeales > Lygodiaceae > Lygodium > Lygodium microphyllum. The sequence continues at coordinate 177,256,173 of NC_141137.1, forward strand.
GGCCAGATTTGAGCTATGATGTTGGATTGGTAAGTCAGTTTATGCAGGCTCCAAGGAAACCACATTTGGATGCGGCTAGACGCATACTCATGTATGTGAAGTCCACATTGCAGTATGGACTATTTTATGAGATTGGGATTCAGATACAACTGCATGGATACACTGATGCTGATTGGGCTGGTAGTATTTCTGATAGACGATCTACCAGTGGATATGTGTTCTCTTTTGGGAGTGCTGCAGTCACTTGGAGCAGCAAGAAACAGCCTACAGTTGCCTTGTCGAGCACAGAGGCTGAGTACAGGGGTGCAGCAATGGCTGCATGTGAAATAGCTTGGTTGCATAAGCTACTTTATGATATGCATCAGTCTACAGATGGGCCAGTTGTCATTTATTGTGACAACATGAGTAGTATACACTTGGCAAATAACCCAGTCTATCGTGCTAGAACAAAGCACATTGAGGTGCATTATCACTATGTGCGAGAGAGGGTTTTACTAGGTCTTATTGATCTAGTTTATGTCAGCACAGAGGATCAGGTAGCTGACATATTCACGAAGGCATTGGGCGCAGAGAAGCTGCGTAAGTTCAGAGACCTGCTTGGTGTGCAGGAATTGGGATTGAGCTCGAGGGGGAGTGTTGAGATATCGAGCTCCACTCATGATACGCCAGGGTGACTGTTGTGTATTTATGTCACCGACGTGTCAATTGCAGATGCGGTTGGTAGACCGCCCATGAATAATAGCTACATGATAGCTATCCTTATCTACTCTAGTTCGTGGCTCAGTTAGTATCCCACCTTAGTTAGTTGAGTTTGGTTTGAGACCCATACATAGGGTTCTTCTATTTCTTTGTACTAGAGTTCTTTTGGCTTACACAACTAAGAAGAGGAAAACTGTTTTCAGCCTCCACCCTTGTGTGTCTTCCCCCATTGTGCAAGCAAGAAAGCTTCAAGCGAAACTCCTTCCTTCTCTCCCACAATCTTGACACACATGGCCTCGCGGGCTAGGAGCATCTAAAACTCACTTTGCACTAAATGCTTATGAAGATTTTACATTTGTATCCAATATGTAGTCCAATGTTCACCTTCCCTTTCTCCTTAGAGGAAGATCCCATTATATATAGGCATAATGCCTCGTAATACACACATATGGAAGCAGCTCTCGGCAGATTGCCATGGCTCCATTGCAACTTTCCTACACCTTGGGGATTGGCCCCAAGATGCATTGCTAACACATATAACATTCACACAAACTCCACTCTTTCATAATTTAGCATTCCACGAGATTTTGATTTGCCTCACAAAACTTTCCCCAATGGAAGCACGCGTTTAGACCTACAGCTTGGGTTTCCTGTCCTCTTAGCATTGGCCAAAGTTTATCAATCAATTGCAATGTATCCCAGGAGATACCATGTGACATGCTTGATGCAAGGTGTATGACAATTGTGCACAACCATTTTATGATTAAATAAAACCAGCCATGTGAGGTGCGAAAAACAACCCTTTCATGAATTTTAACTAAACGTTACATATTGCGCTGCTTTAGGAACTAGCACCGAAACTTTCGTGCTACTAGTCGCCTATATTTAATTATGGAACGATCCCTAAATGCTATGCACAAAGAGCAAAATCATAATTTGTATCTTTTTAGCAATTAGATCGTCGCACAAACTTCCTCCCCCCCCCCCCCCCTCCCCCACTGTTTAGGTGTTGCTGCGGTGTATAGGTGTAAATGGTTGTTTTGTATCATTTTTCTATGTAAAAAGCAATAAAAATATACTATAACACAAAGTATGAGGCCAAATTGAGACTTAACCTCATGCTTTAACATTGCCAAACATTCACGCACATAAATCTTATTTTTTCATACTTTTTGAGCGTGAAAATCCCAATTTCCTCTATTTTTGCTATTTTTCCTATTTATTATTCATAAAAATAGGTATTTTTTATTTATTTGTATTGGCTTATTATTTTGACTGAAACTTAACGTTTTCTCTGATTTTATCCCATTTTCACTCTTTTATTTCAACTTAAAATCGAAAAAAATCATTAATTTCCATTAAAAATGATATTTTACAGGTTTTAAAGAATTAATCATGGCTCTAAATCATTGTGGGTTCTGTATTTCTATAGTTACAACCCTCAAACATGATGCAAACAAGGTTCAAACAAAAATTCATTGCATATGAGCAACATTTGGACCGTGAAACAACAAAAAACAATCAAATTTCTTTGTAAAATTGGAGCATACCGCGTGTCTTACGTGTTGCGGGTTTTTTAATAATTATTATGGGCATCCCACAGATCGACCAGCAACCATTATTCAGTGGTGAACCTCTTTCCTTATCCTCCACTTCATCTTGAAGCAATCTGATCACAGCCGGACAAGCATTCTTCAGCTCCTCTTCTTTTTTATTTCTTGCATATGAATGCCTCTATACAAGAGAGGGAGGGAGGAGAGAGAAAGATTGGTTTTTGATCTCTTTACTCAGTGCATCATTTCTTGATCTGTTTATGGCGATGGAGGGTGAAGGATAGAAGCATCTCAGGGCCAAGCGGATTCCTCTTGCTTCCACCGATCAGAAAATGATGAAGAATGGGGGGGAAAAATGTGGCGCAAAAAACTGGCGCCCCCACCCCCCTCCCCCTCCAACATTTCATTTCGTGGCTATCTTGGTTGTTAAGCTCTTTGTTAAGAGCTTTGAAGCTCTTAATCAAATTATCTAGTTCATACCTTTTGCTTTCACACTTCGGCAAGTGGATTTTTCACTTTTGAGGGGGCAAACGACATCAGATTCGAGATCCATCTGGACGGGTGGTTCCATGACGTCAAAATCTACAAAGTTGGGCCCACTCATGCTCTTCTTGGCTTCCGGATCTAGTAGCTTCTTCACAACTCTGAACCTTGCGAGGATTAAATGGGGGATCAAATGACTCGGAATGGAGATCCGAGACTTGCGTTGGATTCCTGATACCATTTTACATCTACGTAAACTCCAGCTCGGCCATCCACCACCGTTTGATTTCCCATGAAATTTAGCACTAGCGCTTTAGGGACTTGCCGCTTAAAATCGTACTAATTGCCATTGCCGCCTTCGACGAAGTCTATTTTTCCCATGATATTTGTAATTTTTGGCTATTTTTAAGCACTTTTCGGCATAAAAATCATGTGTGATTGGTGACCACGGGATAGGGCGAGTCAACTTGTCGAATCCCACGAATAGATCTGCACATAAATAACAAAAAGGAGCATCAAGCTGATACAAAAAAGACACAATACAACACATCACAACTCATACCCTACCCCCTGACAAAACCAAGGCATGAAATCCACGAGGAGTAGGCCCAGCATAATCTAATAGAAGGCCCAAATCCAATCACTAACCAACTGATCTAACACAGTCAAACTAAAAAGAATGATCAAAGAGGTCATCCTAAGTGGTGGTCTGAACTACCTACCTAACTAAGGACAACTCAACCAGGAGCTTCCACTAGGCAAGGACTCTTATAGCCTGATCAAGAAATATTTTCTTTTAGCACAGTTCTTCTTCTAGGATTTTATTTTTCCATACTTGGGCATGTAAAAAGGAGGGAGCTAAGCATAGTGACCCAAGGAGAACAGGGCATCGGCCTCGGGTCCTGTATTGGTACCCAAGAACCTACCAAGCCCTCGCAAGGCGCCACTTAATTCTTTTCTAACACTCACTTTTATTTTCACTCCAACCTTCTTATATTATCTTTTTTTATGGCAAGATGTCACCCCAAGGAAGGGCAAGGTATCGGCCCCGAATCTTGTCTCATCCCAAGGAACCTATCAGGCCTTCGCAAGGCGATAAACAACAGCTCAAGGATTTTTCTTTCTTTCCTTTTCTATTTTTATAGGGGTTAAAACCCATTTTTACACACCTCCGTATATTCATATATATTGTCTTTTAGATCTTTAGCGTTTTGTCTCTTTCCATCATTATTTTAGTAGGCTTCTCTAACTGCCTCACAACTAGCAGGAACTCATAGAACGGTTGCCTAGCAGGTCAGCAGAACAGGGTCACAAGAACTCCCATTTGAAACAAGTCTTTTAATGTCGGGCAATGCCTTACAGGAGGCAATGACTACTCAGACCTCCCCCTGACATACAGAACCTGAACCTGGGACTTCATGCCTCAAGTGCCGGTCCCCAACAAACAAAAGAAAGTAACCCTCACCCACACATATATCATTAATTGCTTAAGGGAAAAACTCAAAAAGGGAACGAAACCACCTAGAATGGCCACAAGAAGCTTCTTCGCAGCCAAGGCTCCGTCTAATGACTTCGTCAACCTGTATGGTGCAATCACTAAAACAATAATCCATTAAATGTACCTACACCAAATAAAGATAGGGCCCTCTTGGCCTAAAGAAATAGCACATGTCACTGCAAACTAACTGGCCCTCTTGGCCTAAAGAGATAGATTATTAAAACCTGAAAATAACTGGCCCTCTTGGCCTAAAGAAATCATATATTAACTACTTAAAACAACTGGACCTCTTGGCCTAAAATGGATAGTTCATTCTAATCCATGCAATACATGATCTCCTTGGCATATACATCACATCCTATCAAACTAATCAGGATACCAAGGATAGCATAAAATAGGAGGACTAGCCTCATGCTCCTCATGCGAGTCAGCTTGATCTACACTCTTTGTAGATCCACTAGTCCAAGCCTTTCTACTGATATCTCAGTAATAATGGCCATCTCTTCTTGGGTACTATGAGCTAAATGAATGACATCATTAGGTTGATATATCTCATCCCCTTGGTTGTCATTCAAACGGATCGCTTGTCCCAACTTTATAGTAACTCCTCCTACAAGGAGAATCATGGATTTATGATCATTTAACTCTTCTCTAATTGGACCATTACATATGTTAATGATACGATTCAAACTAGATAGAGTTTCAAGCATGGACCCATCACAGAGATGCATCTCAAGGCGGTGGACCCTATTGTTAGATGTCGCATTATGGCGTTTATTTTCATCCTCTTGGGAATCCATCAAAGCATTTCCACATGCGATTCCTAGCCCTTCATCTAACATACCAACAATATTTTTAGGGGTTTTGGGCCTCCAAACCCATCTCATATTCCTTTTCATATTCTTAGACTGCCTCATCTGCCCACATTGGTCCAAGGGACTCACAGTGGATTTATCACCATTACCAGATGACCTCACAGCCTTATGGTTTCTATTTAGTACAGGTGGATCTTTGGTATGCCCCATCTTCTCTACATGAGATGTCTTTACTTGCCTTTGTCCACTCTGCAACAACTGCTTAGCCATAGGAACCATCGTTTTACTAAAAGAAATAGCATTTACTCGAAAGCATGATTTATCTATATATTGGAAAGGTCTCTCAAGAGCCTTACTAGGAGCACAACTAGAACCACTCATAGAACGCTCATCTAAGCTTGTAGACCTAATGGTTCTATCAATTCCATCGTCACAACTACCTCTCTTGGAAGTGTTGCAAGCCTTCATGGGACTTACTGGGCTTGGAATCTTTTTGTCCCCAAAGGGTATATTATCCCTACTATTTCCATTTTCTGATTGGAGATTTTGGCTACCAAGGTTCCTCTCATAGGCTGCCTGTCAAGATTGTGGGAGAGAAGGAAGGAGTCTCACTTGTAGCTTTCTTACTTGCACAATGGAGGAATACACACAAGGGTGGAGGCTGAAAACAATTTTCCTCTTCTTAGTTGTGTAAGCCAAAAGAACTCACTTACAAAGAGATAGAAAAACCCTTTATATGGGTCTCAAACCAAACTCAGCTAACTAAGGTGGCATACTAACTGAACACTGTCACCTGTCATAATCAAATCATCAACATAAATGACAAGTACCTTTCTCTGTTTTTCTCACATAAAGTGAGAAATCTACCTTGGAAATCTGAAAGCCAATAGTGACAAGATACTGTCCTATCTTGTCAGACCATGCTCTAGGTGCTTGCTTCAAGCCATACAAGGCTTTCTTCAACCTACAAACAAATTGAGGATGAACAACATGCACATAACCTGGTGGCTGCTCCATATAGACCTCTTCTTGCAAATCACCATGCAAGAATGCATTCTTTACATCCATCTGATGTAAATACCATCCCTTTGATGCAGCCATAGCAATGACTGCTCTTACGGTTGCCATCCTTGCAACCGGACTGAATGTTTCTTCATAATCAATGCCATATGTTTGTGCATACCCCTTGACTACTAATCTTGCCTTGTATCTATTCACCGAATCATCTGCATTGTGTTTCACCTTATAAACCCACTTACAACTAATTGCATTATTATCTTCAAGCAAAGATACCAATTCCCATGTAGCATTTGCTTCCAAGGCATCCATTTATTCATCCATGGCTTTCTCCCATTTTTCTTTTCCCATGGCTTGCTCAAAAGAAGTGGGTTCTGGTTCCTGTATCACTTTGACTATATAGGCATAATGAATGGCTTTAAATCCATCATATTTCAGTTATCCACAGGATACCTATCTCTAGTAGACCTGTGCAAAGTAGGCTCACCTTGAGGTGCTCTCAAAACATCCCTGGTCTTCCTTACTCCAGGTGTAACAATAGAAGGAATACCCAACTCATCATCAATGCTCTGTTCTGAGCCACTGTATTCACCATCCACATAAGAGTGACTTGCATTCACATCAAACATGGGCTGATCTACCTTCTCTTTTCCTTTTCCTGAAACCTACACACCACTATCTACATTGTTTTGAGGAGATTCTCCTGATCTCAATCTGCATGTCCATGGCGAAGAATGTGAACCACTGCTAGAGGATACTCCAGGTCCACTAATATTCTGTGACTACTGCTGTGAAATCTGTGCAACATTCCCATTTTGTGCATCTACATTATCAATCACATTTACTGGTTTATACCAGCTACTTAGCTCATCAAAAACAACATCTTTGCTCACTGTAAACTTACGAGTAGAAGGGTTATAGCATCTATACCCTTTCTGCTTCTGCAGAGAGTAGCTAATAAAGATGTACTTCTCAGCTTTTGGATCCAACTTGGATCTCAACTCATCTGGCACATGAACATAGACAATACAACAAAAAATTTTCAAATGAGAAATATCTGGTTTCCTACCAGTATACCTCTCCTCTGGAGTCATCCCACGTATTGCTGCAGTGGGAGTCCTGTTCATTATGTAGACTGTTGTAGCAACTGCTTCAACCCAATAAAAATCTGGCAAGTCTTTTTCGTTGAGCATGGCACGAGATACCTCTCCAATATGCTTGTTTTTCCTTTCTGCAATTCCATTTTGTTGTGGGGTATGACTGCATAAATATTGCTGCTTTATGCCATGCTCCTGTAGGAACCTTGCAAACTCATTTGAGAGGTACTCTCCCCCTCCATCTGACCTTAGGCATTTTAATTGCAGACTTGTTTCTTTTTCAACCATAGCTTTAAGAGTTTTGAAATGCCCAAATACTTCACTTTTCTTTTTCATAAAATACACCCAAACTTTTCTGCTATAGTCATCAATAAAAGTGACAAAATAATGATAGCCTCCAATAGATGCAGCCTTAGTAGTCCACACATTAGAGTGGATTAATTCCAATGGCTTCTTACTCTCTTGAACATGTCTAGGAAATGATTTCCTTGCCTGTTTTCCAAATTGACAGGCTTCACATACCTTATGCATTTCTGTAACCTTGAATTTAGGCAATCCTGCAACAATATTTTGGGCCTGAATTAATTTAAGTCACTGTACATTAACATGACCAATGTGTTTATGCCAGATATCAATATTTGCAACTACATCGGTCCCATGCGCAAACATTGCTACACTCAACTCAGAAATGTCTGCATCCAACGTAAACATTCTGCCCTTCTTCTTTCCTTTTGCTATCAAGGGACCTTTATTTTTCATATCCTCAACAAAGAATCCATGAGGATTAAATCTGACCTGCAAGCCCTGCTCAACCATTTGACCAACAGAAACCAGATTCTTGGTGATATTCGGGACATGAAATACATCTGACAGGTATTTCTTTTTTCCATCCTGCATAGACAAAGTAAAATTTCCAATCTGCACAATAGGATGTGTAGTATCATCACCAGTCTCCACAAATCCTGGTTTTTTCATTTTCCTTGCATCCTGCATCCATTCTTCATTACCTATCATGTGGTTTGACGCACATGAGTCAACATACCACACTTCATTGCTTTCTTCTGCACTTGTCACAAAATTGTTCATGTGTTGCACCATAAACAAATACTCATTTCTGTCATCACCCTGTCTACTAGAAGATGCATAATTCCATTGTTGCAATTTTCCATTCATGATGTCATTCTACTTTTTATAGCAGTCTTTAGCCATATGACCCATTTTACCACAGTAGTAGCATTCAACATTGCTGTTTGTCGAACTAGAGTAGATAAGGATAGCTATCATCTAGCTATTATTCATGGGCAGTGTACCAACCGCATCTGCAACTAACAAGTCGGTGACATAAATGCACAATAGTCACCCTGGCATATCATGAGTGGAGCTCGATATCTCAACACTCCCCCTTGAGCTCAATCCCAATTCCTGCACACCAAGCAGGTCTCCGAACTTGCGCAGCTTCTCTGCGCCCCCAATGCCTTCGTAAATATGTCAGCTACCTAATCCTCTGTGCTAACATAAACTAGATCAATAAGACCTAGTAAAACTCTCTCACACACATAGTGATAATGCACCTCAATGTGCTTTGTTCTAGCATGATAGACTGGGTTATTTGCCAAGTGTATACTACTCATGTTGTCACAATAAATGACAATGGCCCATCTGTAGACTGATGCATATAATAAAGTAGCTTATGCAACCAAGCTACCTCACATGCAGCCATTGCTGCAACCCTGTACTCAGCCTCTGTGCTCGACAAGGCAACTGTAGGTTGTTTCTTGCTGCTCCAAGTGACTGCAGCACTCCCGAAAGAAAACACATATCCACTAGTAGATCGTCTATCAGAAATACTACCAGTCCAATCAGCATCAGTGTATCCATGCAACTGTATCTGAACCCCAGTCTCATAAAATAGTCCATATTGCAATGTGGACTTCACATACCTGAGTATGCGTCTAGTCCCATCTAAATGCGATTTCCTTGGAGCGTGCATAAACTGACTTACCAATCCAAAAGCATAGCTCAAATCTGGCCTGGTAATAATCATATAAATCAAACTTCCTACTATGTGCTTGTACATAGTAGGGTCTTCCAGGTGCTCACATGCATCTGCGCTTAGCTTTACATTCTGCTCCAAAGGAACTGAAATAGGACTATAGCCTATCATCCCATATTTGGACAGCATGTCCAATCCATACTGCCTCTGCAAGAGCCATATCCCACTTGGTGAAATAATCACCTCAATGCCCAATAAATAACGCAGCTCTCCCAAATCCTTCATCTCAAACTTCTTCTTCAATAGCATTTTCACATGAAGCATATTCTAATTTCTACCACAGCCTCCAGATCGGCCTTCTCTACCTCTACCTCTACCTCTTCCAGCATTTGAGTAGAAGACAGTCTCTTTTGAAGTTTCTTGTGAAGAAGATGCACCACCATTTCTCTACTCCTCAGAAATTAGAAGAGCAATCAACTCCTCAAAATCAGGAAATCTTTCACACGGACGGAAATGGATGTTCGGAACTGTGCATAATCCTTTCCTAGACCATTCAAGGTCACGGAAACTAAATCATCATCTTCCACTGGCGACCCAATGGAAGCAAGTGCATCTGCAATCTTCTTCACCTTCATGTGGTAATCATTGATGCTCATACTTTCTCTTTGCACATTGTGCAACTCTTGCTTGAGCTGCATTTTCCTGGCTTGCGTATTTGTGCTATACATTTTTGACAAAGTATCCCATGCCTCCTTTGGCATACTTGCATCCTGAATATGCACAATCATAGAATTTGAAATACTGATAGACAGCCAGTACATAACTTTTCTGGCTCTCTCATGCCATCCTTTAAATGCCTGCATTTGCTGTTGATTGGGAACGTCAGGAAAAACTGGTTCTTCTTCATTTCCTGCAACAAATTCCCAATATCCTTTTCCCATAAGGAAATTCGTCATTCTAAACTTCCATGCTTGGAAGTTGTTCTTGTCAAGCTTTTCAATGACAATTTGTGAAAGAGAATCAAACGCCATTACAGAACACTGCAAAAAATTATGTCACTGTAAAAAACACAGCTTCAGCCTCACAAGGGCAAATCTGCAAAACTGACGAAAGTGGTAAGTGACCACACAGTCACTTCATAGTGACGATTTTGCATCAATAGGCAACAAGGATGATTCTATAACTCGCAATGTCTCTGCGCACAGGCATACGATGCAATTTCTATAGTAATTTTTCACCGACCTGTAGAACGGTGGTCACACAGCATAAAACACGGCCTTTTATTGAGTGCATGCAAAAAACAGAGCAACCACAGGCTAAAGCCCTCTCCCGCAGCATATACTGCCCTCTTGCTACACCGCCAAGGGCGTCTCAATCTGAGACAATGCACTCTTGCACTTTTCGGTTGTGCTACCTGCAGAGACTTGCTCCCAAAACATAAAAATGAAAGCAACACTGGTCCTCTTACCAGAACACCACGAACTTGGTTTGCTTTCTTGAGCTCCTTACCACGAACAAGGCTTTGATACCATGTCAAGATTGTGGGAGAAAAGGAAGGAGTCTCACTTGTAGCTTTCTTGCTTGCACAATGGGGGAATACACACAAGGGTGGAGGCTGAAAATAGTTTTCCTCTTCTTAGTTGTGTAAGCCAAAAGAAGTCACTTACAAAGAAATAGAAGAACCCTATATATGGGTCTCAAACCAAACTCAACTAACTAAGGTGGCATACTAACTGAACCACGAACTAGAGTAGATAAGGATAGCTGTCATCTAGCTATTATTCATGGGCGGTGTACCAACCGCATCTGTAAACTAACAAGTCGGTGACATAAATGCACAACGGTCACCCTGGCATATCACAAGTGGAGATTGATATCTCAACACTGCCTTGGTATCAACAAGTGAGTTGTCTCCTTGTAGAAATGGTTGGAAGCTAGGACGCACTTGTACTGAGCAAGGAAAACTCCAAAAGTTTTTCCAACATCTCTGAATATGTCCCTCATAATCAATGGCATGAATCTTTGCTTGCCTTAACAACTTGGGATTCCGCAATCCCACTTGGATTTGCATGTTAATCGCTAAGCCACTCAAAAAGAGCTCACATAGCACAACACATGGCAATGCAGTAGATCTTCTTGGCCAAAGTCTCAGAATATCATCAAAGGCTCTAGCATATTCTTTAACAGAAGGATAGGACTCTTGCCTAATTTGCATCAGCTGCCCTAGAACTCGGGTCATAGACACCTTCTTTTCATATTCATCTAAAAATCAATCACTCAACTCCTCAAAGGATTTAATAGACCCCCTTGGGAGGCTACAGTACCATTTTCTAGCCTCTCCCTTTAGGGTACTTGAGAATACGAGCATTCGATGAATATCATTGAACCCACTTGCAAGGCAAGTTAGGCCATATTCTCGTAAATGCACCATCGGATTCGCATTAACCAGCCCATGAAACACTGGGAGATCCCTATAGGAGGAGGGCATTTAGTTCTTTTCTTCGGGATCAGCATTGGGCCATTGCCCCTTCCTAGGTAGTTCCATGATAGCTTTATCTAGGAGCTTCCACCCCTCATCAAAAGCAAACTTATCCTTAGCACTTAGGACCTGGGGACTGTGTCTTTTAAGCAAAGGTTTCCCCTTTACATCTAGGGCTTCTAACATCCTTGTGATACTTCAAATTTTGGCATGATACCCCACCACATGGGATGTTTCAGCCATAACTGCACTCCACTATGTGTCGAGTTTTTCCCATGGCACTACGGCTTTAGCATAATCACTTGTTGATGCCATGACCGCCATAGCTTCCAACATACGTGTTCCATGCCCTCTAGGTTGATGGATGGTTATACATGATTTATCTTGGGTACAGACCACACCAAGGCAAACCTCGGCCCATGCCATCACATTAGAGGATGGGTTAACCATTAACTGGTTACTCTTCTCATCACCGAAATTATCTTCTATAGAGGACTCATGCTCTACATAACTAAATAAGTCCATTAGTAAGTTTTGTATAGGGAAAGCTAAGGTTTTCCATCCTTGAACAAATCCCATTTTATGGTTAGCTTAGCATACTCCTAATGGAAATTATAAACTTAGGTCCCTTTACAACCTAGATTCAGAGACCATCACTTATAGGCAACTCCCAACAGATGCACCACTGATGGGACCTAAAATGGGCCGACACTGGCTATGGCACTAGCCGAACCTCATGCATACGACAAACAACCCCACCACACAGCCTCGTGGGCCAGGAGCGTCTAAAACCCACTTTGCACTAAATGCTTATGACCATTTTACGTTTGTATCCAATATGTAGTCCAAGGTTCACATTCCCTTCTCCTCAGAGGAAGATCCCATAACATATAGGCCTAATGCCTCATAATATAGTACACACATAGGGAAGCACCTCTTGGCAGATTGTCGTGGCTCCATTGTGACTCTCCTACACCTCGGGGATTGGCCCCAAGATGCGTCGCTAACACATATAACATTCACACAAACTCCACTCTTTCATAATTCAGCGTTCTAGGAGATTTTGATTTGCCTCATAAAACTTTTCCCAATGGAAGCATCCGTTTAAACCTACAGCTTGGGTTTCCTGTCCTCTCAGTGTTGGTCAAAGTTTATCAATCAATTGCAATGCATTCCAAGAGATACCACGTGACATATGCTTGTTGCAAGGTGTATGACGATTGTGCATAACCATTTTATGATTAAAAAAAACCAGCCATGTGAGGTGTGAAAAACAGCCCTTTCATGAATTTTAACTAAACATTACGTGCTACACTACTTTAGGGACTAGCATCGAAACTTCCGTGCTACTAGTCGTCTATATTTAATTATGGAACGATCCCTAAATGCTATGCACAAAGAGGGAAATCCGAATTTTTATCTTTTCATCAATTTTATCGTCGCACAAACTTCCTCCCCCCCCCACCATTTAGGTGTTGCTATGGTGCATAGGTCTAAAAAGGTTGTTTTGTATCATTTTTGTATGTAAAAAGTAATAAACACATACTATAACACAAAGGACGAGGCCAAACTGAGGCTTAACCTCATGTTTTTACCTTGCCAAACATTCATGCACATAAATCTTATTTTTCTATATTTTTTGAGTGAGAAAATCCCAATTTCCTCTATTTTTGACTATTTTTCCTATTTATTATTCATAGAAAATAGGTATTTCTTGATTTATTTGTATTCCCTTATTATTTTAACTGAAACTTAACATTTTCTCTGATTTTATCCCATTTTCACTCCTTTATCCCAACTCAAAATCGAAAAAAACCGCTAATTTCCATTACAAATAACATTTTATGGGTTTTAAAAAATGAATACTGGCTCTAAGTCATTACTCAAACATGATGCAAACAGGTTTCAAACAAAAATTCATTGCATATGAACAACATTTGGACCATGAAACAACAAAAAACTATCGAATTTCGTTGTAAAATTGGAGCATACCGCGTGTCTTGCATGTTGCGGGTTTTTTAATAATTATTCTAGGTAGCCCACAGACCAACCAGCAACCATTCTTCAGTGGTGAACCTCTTTCCTCAGCCTCCACTTTATCTTGAAGCAATCTGATCACAGTCGGACAAGCATTCTTCAGCCCCTCTTCTTCTTGATTTCTTGCATGTCAATGCCTCTATGCAGGAGAGAGAGGGAAGGAGAGAGAAAGAGTGTGTTTTGATCTCTTTACTCACTGCATCATTTCTTGATTTGCTTATGGCGATGGAGGGCGAAGGATAGAAGCATCTCAAGGCCAAGAGGAATCCTCCTGTTTCCACTGATCGTGGCTATCTTGGTTGTTAAGCTCTTTGTTAAGAGCTTTGAAGCTCTTAATCAAATTATCTAGTTCATGCCTTTTGCTTTCACACTTCGGCAAGTGGATTTTTCAGTTTTGAGGGGGCAAACGACATTGGATTTGAGACCCATTTAGACAGATGGTTCCGTGACGTCAAAATCTACAAAGCAAGGCCTAGTCACGCTCTTCTCGACTTCTGGATCTAGTAGCTACTTCACAACCCCGAACCTTGCAGGGATTAAATGGGGACTCAAACAACCTTAGAATGGAGATCCGAGACTTGCGTTGGATTCTTGACACCATTTTACATCTAGGAAAACTCCAGCTCGGCCATCCGCCATCGTTTGATTTCCCATGAAAAGTAGCACTAACGCTTTAGGGACTTGCCGCTTAAAATCGTACTGCTTGCCACCGTCGCCTTCAACAAAGTCTATTTTTCCCCTGGTGTTCGTAATTTTTGGCTATTTTTAAGCACTTCTCGACATCAAAAATCATTTGTCACTTCTCTTCCAACTACTCCTATCCCTAAATCTACCTTCACCTTGTTGTCTCTTACCCTCGTGGTGGACTCTCAACACCAAACACACTGACATCGTGTTAGGGAAATTTTATGCTATCATCAAAGGTGAATTTTGAAAGATAATTGGGCTGATTTGGGGCTGATATATTCAGCCGTATTTAGAGAATTAGCAAGAGCATTGTTCTTTTAATTCATCTCTTACTCTACAAAAGACATCTTGTCAAAATATGCAAGTATTATGTGCCCCTATGGCAGGGCAATGTTTGTAGATCATTGATAGATGCTTTGAGTTGAATTAATAGGAGATTTTTCTCTTATTTATTGGATGTGGTAACTTATCCTTATCAAGAGCTCAATTTGAAGGTCTCTTGAAGCAAGTCTCTTTGCCATACAAGCCTTGTAATTGACTCAAAAGCTTTTGTCCCTAACATTCTACATTGAATGTAATCATGCAAAGTTGATTCATGCTATGGCATCATGTATGAATGATGGGATGCAGAGTTGTTTATGATATGTAACATCATATTGTACTTGATTTTATAATTGCTGATTGCTCTTACAGTCAAGAAAAAAATCTTGATTTGAGTTTGAACTTATGAGATAATACTCTTGTGATCTTTGCTAAGAACATGCAGTTGGAAGCTCTATTAACATCTTCAAGAACTTGTCTTGAAACCTTCAACCCTTCTCTTATCTCTACCATCTTCGGAGTCTAAGCTCTTGAACCCCCATACATTATTTTCTCTCAAACCCCCATGATTGACCGTGAAGTATCTCTTGAACCTTTAAATATTCACTTATCTCTTGATGACACATCTCCATCTATCTTATCTAGTTTTCTTGCAAAACCCCTATGGTGACCTTCAACCCTACGCACTGCGACATTGGTGAACCCGATGTGAAGGTCAGTGTAAGAGAACTCCAAGATGGGGGATTCTTCACAAGAAGCTCTACAATAGTTGGTGCGCATACTGCAACAGACTGAGCAACAACAAATCCAAATGTTACAAGAACAACAACAAAGGGAAGATGAAGAGAAGATTGATTCCATAGCTATCATGGCCCTAGAGGAAGTTGGGCAGGAATTAAAATAATTTAATGGTCAAAATACATCTGTTTTCATTCGCTCGTATGTTGAGAAAATGCTCTTCTTTGGTATACCACAACATGCATGGAGTTGCCATTTTGCTAGACTAGCCAAGCATGGTTTTCAAGGAAGAATCCATAGTCTTTTTCAGCAAGATGCGGATTGGGCTGCATTCAAAAAATCCCTATGCAAAGAATTCTTCTTAGAAGACTTTGGCCTAATAACGAAGAAAAGTTTCATTGATTGGGTTGAGAAACCTTAGCTACAATATCTTTATACCATGAGTTTGAAAGTAAATTTGGGCAACTTGATGTTGAAGACCAACAAAGTATGGAAGGTCAAAAGATTGAATTATTTCTTAAGGCTGTAGATCCCATTCTGCAAGAGAAGCTTGTTGATCACCTAGAAGATGCTACCTTCGAATCAGGAGTCAAGACTACATGGACAGATGTTACTAATGCAGTGAACATGATTGCTCAAAGAGAGCAGATGTGACTAAGATTGGGCTCTACTTCAACTTCAACAACTCCATTGATGGAGCTTGTTCCACCTTCAAAATCCCCTATTCCTTTTACTAATCGACCAACTCTTTCTTCTTCTGTCCTTCTAAAAAGGATGTCATGGATAAACTCATTAAAAGCATGAGTGACCTTCATCTGAATCTTACAGAAATGAGTTCCAAGGTGGAGAATCTGGATGTCAAAGTTGAAGAATGAGCACAATCATCAACTCAAAGACCCATGAGAGAAGCCTTTAAGAGGCACTATATTTGGTGTAACAACAAACAAGCTAACAAGAGGGAATGTTCTGCCTTCCGTGAGGCTGAAGCACAAAAGCTCGTCTTTTGGAAAGATAGAAAAAATCATACAACTGATACTGGTCTTCCACTAGAGTCAAATTTTGGCAATGGTGGAATGAAGAAAAGATTAGAAGATTTAGTTGTAAAGAATGCTTATGCAACAATTGATGCAGCTACCTATGGGCTGCAAATTGAGCCAACTAAATCAAGTTTGAAAGCATATAAAACTAATGTGCAATCTAAAGTATGGATGCAGGCACTAGATAAAATGGAACGATGTAAAGCACCCAAAGAATATTTGGCTAACGCGAGTCAGGTGCATTCGAGGAATAACTGGTTGGAAAGAACTGATAGATTCTTTTTCTACCTTTGCACATTTGGCTGATGTCAATCATAAAGAAGTCTTGATTAAAGAAAAGAGAAGATGAACCAGGGCCTTCCTCTTCTGGCCCTCCCAAATGGATAACTAGAAGAACACCTAAACAACCAAAGCTTGCTGAAAATATAATCCCAAACCAAGAGATGAAAGATGCACCAGAAACAAAGAAGACTTAAGAAAAGAAGAAAGGCAAGTAGCCAGGCTACAAATTGCAGTCTGATATAGAATCTACAACCGATCTCAAACGAGTCTTAGAAGAACAAATTCTGGGAAGTAAAATTGAATTCACCTTAGGAAAAATTCTTGGAATTGCCAAACGTAAAATCCATGGTGTAATTATTAATATAATCAAAAGAAAAAGACTATATGTTGATGATGAAGCTGAAGAATCAGTGCATGCTTTTTTGCAAGTTCTTCAAGTTTTTGTGCAGGACGAAGAGAATTCATATTGAAGTAGTTAAAGAATTAATTGCAGTAATTGAAGCTGAAGATTAAAAAAGCATGAATGCAAAAATTAAAGAAGTGAAAGCTGAAAATATAATGGTCAGCTGCTCCAAACTAGTTGGGCAGCCCACCTCTAAAAAAGAAGCCCATCTACAATACATGCATTAGGCAAGAGCAATACACATTAGGCAAGAGCAACAACGGAGACAATTGTCAAAATTGGAGAAAAAGGAACACCATGTATTGCACTCTTAGACCATGGTTCTGAGATAAACGTCATGGCAAGGAGTCTCTATGAAAGCGGTGGATGGCCCATAGTTGTTGATCCAGGTTGGCGAATGAGAGCTGCAATCTAGAGAGTTATAGGTTGCAAGTCCTAATGTGCAAGAAACTATTGGAGACATAAAATGCAATTTTTACTTTTTTATTCAAGACTTTTGTAGTTACCCTATCATTCTTGGGCAACCTTACATTCTTTAAGCCCTCTTGGAAACAAAAGCTCTTGATGATGGTTCTTCCTATGCTTGATTCTGAAGTAAGGATAATGCACGAGCTGTCAAATTTCTTACTGTGTGTGTTAGCCATCATCGAAACAGAGATCGACTGTGTGATTATCTTGTGCCTCCTAATGCCCAAGAATTCAAGGGTTTTCAGGCTGCACTGCTATAAAAGGAGGCTATGTCAATGCATCATGTAAAAAGATTGAACAAGCTTATGCTATAGAAACTATGTCTCTAGGAAATCTGTATGTATATACAGCCAATAGTATGGGCTATTATAAGTCTCTTTCAACCATGATTAAAGCTGAAAGAAAATATTTATGTCATGTAAAAAGGGTGCTGAAAACTTATGACATGATGGCTAAAAATGAAGATATTTCAGGCTTTTTTTTTTAGATTGATTACTATTAACACATTGGCTAAAATATATGTAGCTGCTCATACAAAAAATTAGGCTGAAAATTAGTCCATAGAAGTATGTACATTGGGTTTTTATCAAAAAATTCAAGAATTTTTTGAGCACAAAGACATTAGTTTACTCAACAAGGTTGAAGCGCAAGTGGAGACAAAATACAAGAAGGTGGATAAGAAAGTCAAGCATGTGGCAGTCCCACTGTCTCCTGAAAGTGAAGGGCTAGCTGATAGGGCAGCAAATCAGCCAAGTCTTTGCGATCCTTCCAACATTGGTCACAAGTTCACATTTGAAAGTATAAAAGAGCTCAAAATAGGTGAAAATTCTTTCCTTTTGTTGGTTGAAAAATACTCTTTTACGCAAGTGCTAATGAAATATGAATTTCAACCAAGTGAAATAGGTTGTGTGGATCCAAATCTTGTGGCTCCTATGGTCTTTTTAACAGTCCCACATGTGCCTTGAAACCTCAAGCCCATTCCCGTTCCAAGGGCGCATTTGCCCAAATTATTGGAACTTCTAAATGAGAAGATCAGAATGAAGATTTTAGAATCTTCTTCAGCACCTTACTCAAATCGATGGTATAATGAACCCAAGAAAAATGGGTCTTTATGATTCATCTAAAATCTACAGCCTGTTAATCGTGTCACAATCCCAAATATTGGTTCGGGTCCAATTGTTTGCTGAAGCTTTTGTAGGTACAACAATTTATTCTATGGGCCACCTATATTCAAGATATGACCAATACTCAAGCAAAATGTGCATTACGCAAGAGTAATAAATCATATCTCATTTGGGTGAATGAATTGCACGCAAAGGAAAATCATATGCACCCTAGCCATAAGGAATTTCTTGCATATTTTAAGGACTATTTTGCAGAAGACCTACCACCAGGTTTACCACCTTCACGACTAGAAGACCATAAGATTGATTTAATCCCTGGCACACAACCACCTTGCAAAGCACCATATAGGCACAATCAAATAGAGCAAAAAGAAATCCAGAGTCAAGTTGAAGAATTACTAAATAGAGGCTTAATTCGACCTAGCAGTTCTCCATTCGGTGCACCTATACTCTTAGTCAAGAAAAAGAATAATACCTATCGTATGTGTATTGACTACCGAGCATTAAATAAGATCGCTGTAAAGAATAGGTATCCTATACCTAGAATTGATGACCTTATGGACAAACTGCAAGGATCTTCTATATTTAGTAAAATTGACCTTAAGTCTGGATATCATCAGGTGAGGCTAGATAAATCTGACATATTTAAGACTGCATTCAGAACACAGTTTGGCCATTACGAATTCTTAGTCATGCCATTCGGATTGACCAATACACCGCACACATCTACAAAGAACACCTTTTGAAGTCATTTATGGATATAGATTATCTACACCTATTGCATCTTTGTCTAATAGAATTCAAAGTGCTGATGGTATTGCTAGTATACATAACAGTATTTTTGATGAGGTTAAGGATATGATTGCTAAAGCCCAACAATCATATACCAAACAAGCTAACAAGAAAAGACAAGCCATGAATTTCAAAATTGATGATTATGTTTGGCTGAGAATAGAAAAGCGTAGACTGCAAAGTGTAGATAGACATCCAGTTGTCAAATTAGCTCCTAGATTCTATGGACCATTTAGAATCATTCATAAGATTAATGATAATGCATTCAAGTTAGAATTACCATCTCATTGGAAAATTCACAATGCATTTCATATTAGTTTATTGAGACCATTTAGAGGCCAATTACCTATCCACCCTGTTTATGAAAACCCACCTTTATTAGAGGAAGAGACTGAAATACTTGAACTAGAAGCCATCATAGACACTGACTATATGACCACTAGAATAGGCCGAAGGTATTCTAGATACCTAGTAAAATTTAAGAACCATCCTGTAGAGGAAGCACAATGGATGCACTCTAGAGACTTAAATGCTTTCCCCACTCTGTTGGCTCCACATTGAGCTAATAGCAATTGAGGTCAATTGCTATCCCACCCCGGGGGTATGATGCCAGGAGGCATATTCCACGGTGGATTTCGAGAGGTTTTACGGTGGATTCAGTAAACTTAGATGGCTGGGGCTCATACACAAAGAGGATTCTTTGTGTGAGAAGTTGATGGGGACGCCTGTCCTTTTCCGGCGTTTCATTAATTTAGTGTGTACATGGGTGATTCCATAGCAGGTGATTCCGCAAAATGCATATTAAATTAATAAACGTTTATGAGTTTAGAGTGCGCACTCGTAATAAATTAAGGTTAGGATTTATTTCTAACCAGTTGATTTATTTATGTAGCTGAAGACTGCTAGGTATTCACTTTTGTCGGTTTAATTGTATTATTTTACTAACGATTGTGAATGCTTCAGTTGATGTGTAGAGATAGCAGCAGTGGTGGAGGATAGCATTGGAGTCTAGCGAGTATTCGACCTTTGGATTATATTTTGATAGGCACCCCGCCTATATTTTGTTATGTCTATTGAGACATCGATTATTGATTATTATTTTTTATGCGCCTATGTGCACGGATATGTTATTTCTATTTTAGACATTGAGATTGGGCGTGCCAGACTCTATGGGCACCGTCCATTAGCTTTATTTCCTATTTTTGTAGAAAGCAAACTCAAAAGCTAAAAGCTTGTCATATTTTTGTAAATTGGGCTATTATTGAGCATGAAGATGAAAATATACATAAAATACATGCTTTGTGAAGCGCTCACACAAGGCATGGGGGGAGATTGAACCCAATTGGTCTCTTGCTTCTTGTCGTTCATGCTTTTACATTGTTTTTTGTGCAAAAAGGTAGAGTTCATTGTTCTTGGGGACCTTCCTGGATTCACTACGTGAGCATACTGTGACCGATCTGCGCACCAGTATTTGTGATATACATTTTTGACAAAGTATCCCATTCCTCCTTTGGCGTACTTGCATCTTGAATATGCACAATCATGGAGTCTAAAATACAGATAGACAGCAAGTACATAACTTTCCTGGCTCTCTCATGCCATGCTTTAAATGCCTGCATTTGCTATTGATTGGGAACATCAGGAAGAACTGGTTCTTCTTCATTTCCTGCAACAAATTCCCAATATCCTTTTCCCATAAGGAAATTTGTCATTTTAAACTTCCATGCTTGGAAGTTGTTCTTGTCAAGCTTTTCAGTGACAATCTGTGAGAGAGAATCAGACGCCATTACAGAACACTGCAAAAAATTCTGTCACTGCAAAGAACACAGCTTCAGCCTCACAAAGGCAAATCTGCAAAACTGACGAAAGTGGTATTTGACCACACAGTCACTTCCTAGTGACGATTTTGCATCAACAGGCAACAGGGATGATTCTGTAACTCCCAATGTCTCTGCGCACAAGCATACGATGCAATTTCTACAGTAACTTTTCACCGACCTGTAGAACAGTGGCTGCACAGCATAAAACTGGGCCTTTTCCTAAGTGCGTGCAGAAAACTTCCGCCTCTAAAACAGGCCCCGAAATTGCCTCAAATAAAAAAAACAAGGTCGCCAAGGGCTAAAGCCCTTGCTATATACTGCCCTCTTGCTTCACCGCGAAGGGCGTCTCAACCTGAGACAATGCACTCCTGCACTTTCCGGCTGTGCTACTTGCAAAGATCTGCTCCCAAAACAGAAAATGAAAGCAACACTGCTCCTCTTACCAGAACACCGCGAGCTGGCTTGCTTTCTTGAGCTCCTTACCACGAACAAGGCTCTGATACCATGTCAAGATTGTGGGAGAGAAGGAAGGAGTCTCACTTGTAGCTTTCTTGCTTGCACAATGGGGGAATACACACAAGGGTGGAGGCTGAAAATAGTTTTCCTCTTCTTAGTTGTGTAAGCCAAAAGAACTCTAGTACAAAGAAATAGAAGAACCCTATATATGGGTATCAAACCAAACTCAACTAACTAAGGTGGCATACTAACTGAGCCACGAACTAGAGTAGATAAGGATAGCTATCATGTAGCTATTATTCATGGGCGGTGTACCAATCGTGTCTGCAACTGACAAGTCGGTGACATAAATACACAACGGTCACCCTGGCGTATCACGAGTGGAGCTCAATATCTCAACATAAACCCCTTTCCTATTGCCTCTTAGGTAGGTTTTTATAACCCCTAACCCCTCGATATTAAAGCCTTTCCAACCTTGTTCTTTTCCTTCCCCACCCCCCCCCCCCCCCCCCCACAAAATTCCTTAAAAGTCATTAAAGCCCCCTTCCTATGAGGCTTTCATAAGGCCCTTTCCTTGTGTTTTTCTTTATATATAACCCCCCCGAGAATTAAGCCCCTTTTCCCCCCTTTTTCATTCCATTAGCCGGGTTTTAAACCCCCTTTCCGTGGACCCTTTTTCCTTTACCCCTACAACACTACAAAAAAAAGGCTCCATAGATGCGCTTGTAGATGCAATATTTGAATTGTGTTAAAAAATGTCGGGTGCGTTTATTACCGTGTCTACTGCTACGTCTAAAATTTTGCGTCTAAAAGCGCGCTTATAATTAGAGCTACATGCCCATATAGACGCGCATATAGACGCGCGTATTGACGCGCTACACAAATACATAATCATATTTATAAAAAAGTGGATATATTCATATTGTGCATCTATACATGCGTGTATCTACGCGTCTAAAGAAGCATTTACTCTGTAAGTTTTTGATGAGAATAGATGCACATTTATCCTGCAATTTAGACGCGCTGATAGACGCGCAAAAGAGAGGTGTGAAAAGAAAACCAGAGAGCAGCTCTCTGGTTTTTTTCCCCCATCAACATAAAATTGTATGCTTAGGGAAAACAGAGAAAGATTATTTCGAAGATTTTTGTACTGAAAACAAAACAATGTATGTAGAACACGAAATTTCATATATATAGATAAAACGTTTTTACATGATGAGTTCTAGTGCTTGTGACCTCAAGCATGGTCATGGTCGCAAGCACTAGCTGAAAGTAATACATATCAAAAATGAAAACTACAAGCCAAGGGGAGGCATGCATGCATGGGGCTCCTCTACATCTCCTCAGAAGAGGCATCATCATCGCTACCACCACCGCTACCTGTGCCGCTGCCATTGCCGCCACCGCTATTGCTAGTCCCCCCTTCGCTATCCTCAACTGCATCAAGGTTCGCCTACATAAAGGATTAAGGTATATAAATACCATTACAAACAATAAATTAGAGTTACCTATACTTTTCATGTAAAAAATAAAACATACCTCTTCTGCCTGTGGAATCCTCATGGCACGATTATATTGCTCCTCCGTGATGAGTCCCTCCTCATAGAAATACTGCCAAGTGGACGCCTGGTTATGACCTCGATGGTAGCCTACCTCTCTAGGAGTAGGCATCCTACCAACGATATGATACTACAAAATAATTTGAATATACAACGTATTAGAACACACTACATAATGAAGTGAAATAAATTACAAAATTTAATTAAAAAAATAAATCAAATAATACTTACAAACTCAGCCTCCCATGACTTGCTCTGCCACCCGATCCATAATGCGACGATCCCATGGTTGCCCTCTGGATACGTCATGCCTCTGCATGCTGGCGACTTGTCATTTTCTCTGCTGCTCTCTTCTTGGACTCTTTCCACTCCCTGCGGTGGCAAATGGGTGGTTGGCCATATCTAGGGCGCCCTTGCTCTTGTCTCCCTAGTGACTCCTTAGCGCGCGTTATAAGGTGAGACCTCTTGTTATGAAGCGCGTATCTCACCTTTGACTATCCCCAATCATCTGAGAATCATGAATTCTCGGGATTAGGGTACCTTCTATGTACTGCCCGCAGGACCTCTTACCACAAAACATTTTTTTGGTGCTTGAAGGGAATCATGCAATCTTTGTATGTGGCATGCACGACACTCCTCAAGTAGACTATCACTTCCCTCCCCTCAGAGTCACCAACATCAATGATAGAGTAGTACATTTGTGGAGGCTCACCTCTCTCATTTCTCGGTGAGGGTGATCGAGAGCCACCTCCTAGGCAACCCCCACAAAGCCCTCGACCTCCTCGTTCTCCCGTACAACTCTCGCTCCTCGCTCAACGGGCACTACCCTCTACCTCACTGGATACACGTGCTTTTGCAGACGCACGTGCTTCAGCCGATCCATGTACTTCAGCTGATTCCTGTGCATCAGCTGATCTGTGTGTATGCATAATGCGTGGAGTACCTATTAGTAGAGGTGTGTCAAGGTTTGGTGTTTGTGCAACAGTGCTAGGCAAAGATGTGATAGGTGTCCCATACATCACACTGAAAACCTCCTCTGTAGTGGGAGAGCGACCAAGATAATTGGTCATCTCCCCCATGAATTGCTCTTTGTTTGGAAAACCTCCAAAAAAGCTACTAACATCTCTAGAAAACTCCGCTAAGGTGTTGTTCATGCATTCCAACTCAGGATTAGTGCTGGAAGATCCAGGATTCCACATCTACACAAGAAAAATCATATTACCATGTGTAGATAAAACATATTATATACTGTGTCTATCTCTGCATATTTGTGTGCGTCTGTCAGCACGTCTACTTTCACATCTATACCTGGGTGTACACTGTCATCTGGACGCACTGACAGACGTGCACAATCAGATAATTTTTTTCAAACTTGGTAACGCGCAAAAAAACCTTCGTAGATGACAGTCTATAGCATATAAAGAGAGAGAGAGAGAGATAGAGACAAACAGATAGAGAAAGCAAAGAAGATTGAGAGAGAGAAGAAGAACTCACCTTCTTTGCTTGTTCTGATGGGTGGCAGCTAGGTTGTAAGCTCCTTGTCCTCCTTCTCCCTTCCCTTGGTAAGTTTCTTGAATCTTCTTCTCTTCCTTGCTGTTTGGCTCTTGTTCTTTACTCTTTGGCTCTTCCTTCCTCCTGTCCTCTTTTTACTCTTATTTCCTTCCCTCATTATCTTCATAAAGTGATAGATCGATATGATTAGTGATGTCGAGCTCGAACTATAGAAAACGAGCAAAAAATGCAGGAAAGCACTGGTATGAAAAGAAAGCCATAATATTTTTTAAATTATTTTAATATTTGTGTAGCGTGTCTGTAAGCATGTGTAATTGCGCATGTATATGCACAAATAATACATATTACATGCACTGATATACTCACAGTAACAACTAAATTGATTAGATGCTAGCTTTTGGTTGTTTTCAGATCAACATGACATGATTTTCCTAGTCTTTCAATATCAAAATGTTTGCCTCCATGTTGTAAGTATCAATGCATGCATTTAGGGAATATGACATATATACCAAATGAAATGACATTTGTCCTTATGATCCAGGTGTAATTATGTCGTATATACATCCAATCATGCCCTATACATGCATACAAATATACATCCAATCATGCTCTATACATGCATACATGCCACATAGATGATTAGATGCACGTAAGGCAATCAGGACTAGCACCTTAAAGTTGGAGTGGTTCGACAGAGAGAATTGGTGGAGACTCAAGGATACGAAAGAGATAGAGAAAGGCATATTATCCATCAATCAATCAAAGATATGTACATGAAGTGACTTGATATAGTAATTAGAGTATCATCATTTTTAGGATGCTCCATTGACTTCAGCAAGTTCTCATAACAATGATCTATTTTAGTCACAAACAAGTGGACATACTGGCTAAAGATGATGAAAAGAGGACATATGCACATTGGCTACATGTGGTCCACCTTATCTAAAATTATATGTGAGCTATAAGTGCACCTTGACATGATTGGAATAGCTTGCACATGCACAAGCCAACTGATTTACATCAATCTACTCATGCTATGAATTGGCATGCATGTCTTGCTTTTACTTTGATTGTATTGATTGTGATGTATATTCCTCGAGAATAATGAGAATCAAGGGACTGCCCTAAAAAGTGAGGGTACTCCCTTGAATCACTGATTAAGCTTTGATCTATAATTTTATGCATGGCTAGGTTAAATGCACAACAAATGAGACATGTGAGTGTATTGATCAGTTCTCTCTCTCTCTCTCTCTCTCTCTCTCTCTCTCTCTTTATATATATATATATATATATATATATATATATATATATATATATATATATATATATATATATATATATTGCACATGCACAATTCAACCGTTGATCTATAAGTTTTAGCCATGGCTAGGTTAAGTGCACAACAGATGCGACATGTGCATGTATCGATCACTTATCTCTCTCTCTCTCTCTCTGTGTCTCTCCCTCTCTCTCTCTCTCTCTTTCTCTCTCTCTCTCTCTCTCTTGCACATGCATAAGTGAACCTTTGATCTTTAAGTTAGGCATGGCTAGGTTAAGTGCACAATAGATGCTACCTGTGAATATATCAATCACTTCTCTGATAATTATGTCGTATATACATCCAATCATGCCCTATCCAATCACATTTATATAGGGCATGATTGGATGTATATATGACATGAAATCACATATATATAATTAGCTTTGAATGATTGGATGTATATTTGTAATACTCAAAAAGAAGTAAAGTTGGTAATATATATCATGTCCTATACATGTATGCCCTATACATGCATGTATATCATGTCGTATATACATGTATATCATGTCCTTATGATCCAGGTATAATTATGACGTATATACATCCAATCATGCCCTATCCAATCACATTTGTGTAGGGCATGATTGGATGTATATAGGGCATGAAATCACATATATATAATTAGCTTTGAATGATTGGATGTATATTTGTAATACTCAAAAAGAAGTAAAGTTGGTAATGTATTAAACAAATACTAGCTGTTAAGAGGTTTGGTCATATTTAGGGACTTTATGAGAAATGAAAAATATGTGCATTTATTTTCGCATCTATAGATGCGTTGATAAATGCGAATATATAGATGTGTTTTGTATACTAGCATAAATAGACTCTTTGATATACACGCTTATAAGCGCCCACTTTTTCATGTATTTTTCACGTATACAGTGCACGTCTATAGGGCCTTTCTCTTGTAGTGCAAGCGGTTTTCACAAACTAGGGCCTGAAGCATCCTTTCACCTTGCATTCTCGGAAATTGAGAGGAAACCTATAAAGGCTTCTAAAGCTGATTCCGAAAGATGGTGCAAACAATAACAAAGGGAGTTTCGCGTTCGAAGGAGACGGGCCAAGATCATAAGTCCACGAGCAAAGCGAGAAGGTCAAAGTCTCGATGGCTCCTAAGAAGGCATAAGGCACAACCGCAAGAGAATCATCTCCTAACATCCATGTGGACATGATTTCACCACAAGTCCCGGTTTTCTTCCTAATTTTGATTTACGTCGTAATAATTCAATTAAGCATGATTCATTTTTGGAAATTAGGATGCACTTTTTCGATTGAAATACCTTGACTAAATTAAAGGAAATAATTCCGATCAAAGAATGGATCATTTGTATTAAATGAATGGAAAAGAAGAGCATAAGATCTCTATGCATTCCTAGCACGTGGTTTTTATGCATTGCGAAATAATGAACTTAGATTAACTAAATGCCCATCTTTGCAAATAACATCATATTGGGGAATATGGGAATTTCCCATAAGTTTGGGACACATGATCAAATCTTTGGGTTTGTCATAACTTGAACACTATAACTCCAAATTGAGCACTCTATAGCTCAATAGATTCCATTTTTCAAGCGCTTTCCAATGATATGTCACATCATATAGTTTTGAGAAACTTATGGGCATGTTATCCAGGGTGCCACCTTTTTAGTATTCAAAAAATGGGAATTGGAAGATTCCCAAACTCACTAATATTGTGTTAAATCAAAATAATGATAGTACACTTCGATTATGCATGGAAGGAATAAATCGCATGTCACATTATTGAACATCTTTTCTTCGAATTAATTATTTAAAGAAGGTTGCTAACAACCATAGGAAATTTCTAGGCATGGAAATGGTTCTTAAATCTGTGTAAAGTAGATTAAAATCTAGTCAATTGGCTTAAATCTCAATCATCTACGTAAATAGTTACGAAAGGTTGTGTAATACTCATTCAGCATATGAATATCTCAGTTAGAAAAGATGTAGGAAAAATGTTGCATGGTTCACATAAAACCCTAACGCTTAGTAGCATAAATCTTGAATGCATGTTCTAGATGAATCAATAGAAGTTATGCCGTAACTTAGCATATGCTTTGATTTTAACCAGAAAAGTAGGGTTTGTAAATCTACTCAAACGTAGGCAATGAATCAATGTGGTTACGAAAATGGTATCGTAAATATCTTCAAGAATAGACAAGTAAATTGGTTTAAACTTGAACACCTAAAAACGGCGAGGGACTCGTTTAGGAAAGGTTAATTCAATGCAACATATCCCAAAGAGCTAACTAGGGTTTAGCACATTGAGGACATGACCTAATCGCTCTTATTACCAAAACTGAAACCCTTATACCCTAAAGACTTGGCCACCTTCACGGAATGTAGGGACTCTAGGACATACTTGCGAGTGACGATCTAGAATTTTTACCCTCAGGATCGCTAGCTAACAGGATGAAACTCGATTTGAATTTGGAACCTTAGGAGCGACAATGTTGGCCTAGTGCAATCATGAATGGATTGTTATGAAGACATCCAATCCCTATTTCTTATCTAATCATGATTTCATGATTAGAAGACGCCATTCGATGGGTAAAATAGTCCCATGGATTAGATGCAATACTCATGAAACAAGTTGCAGAGTCACATGATCTTGTGATTTGATCACAAGGGAATGGCCAATTCCTTGCAATGAGATTGGCAGATTCTTATGCAAGTTTATCTTGCAAGGGGATGAATAATCGTTCTGATATAGTACATTTCTTGGGTAAAGTGACCAAGATACAGGGATTAGATATTTTCTTGGAAGCAAAGGACCAATCAATAAATTGGAATAACATATTCATTGCTAATAGAACTTAAGGTATTGGTTAAGTTGGGTTATTCGGGTACGACCCTAACCCAAGGATATAAGGGTTAACAAACAAACCCTTGGGGATCTTTCCAAGTTGCAATTGATCTTGGATCAAGTGATGGATGCATTCAGAAAGAAGAATTCGCTCCTTAGCAGTTGGCAAAAAATAACGACCACTAGAAATAATTGTGCTTGTAACAATTTAAAGAGCACTATTTTTCTTTGTTTACTCAAAGAATTAAAGGATGAAAAGATATCTAATGCTTCAGGTTGAAGGCCTGAAGGGAGAGGCAGCTTCAGTTACCCCCAACTTCCTGCTTGACCCTAACCAAGGGGGTTGTTAACCGCGCCGAGAAGGTGGACCAAACCCGCCGTGTGAGGTCTTTCCGTTGAGCGCTACTTGGAGCAGGAGGACGCTTGGTTGCCAGGGGGCTCTGGCTATAAATCCCTCACCTTGCGAGCCCTGCACAAGAGGCCAATGGGACTCGGGATTGGATCTCGAGGCCCGCATACTAGTCTATGGTTGGAATCTTGGATTAGTAATCCCTGTGGACTGCTGGATAGCCTTCGGGCGGATTATGGATAAGCCTATGGGCTGGACTTTATAAATGTATTTCAAAGATAATATGATAACCTATTGAAAAGGAACTTGTTTGACATTGTTTTTCTATGTCAAGTGCTATGATTATGTGAAGGAACCAGTGCCTAATGGGCTAATTAAGGAAGTTGATTGATACATGTCCAACTAAATGTGTTAGGTAATTACATAACTAAAACAACTTGAGGAAAGTGCGATGGATGTGGCCATGGGTCTATCCTACGGATGGGTGTTCCCAATTGATTGGGAACTTTTCTCAATCATGATAAACAGCAAGAACATCGTTCAAAGAACACGAACGGAATGGGACTAAGTTATAATAATTTCGATTTACATTGTTTTAGGGGAATGAAATGGGACTATGCCTTTTGGTAGAGAGGTTGAGCCTTGCATCCCTCTCATTTCCCATTCTCCTTGAACCAAGTGCAGCGTGAATCCGCTTCGGACCTGGCATTTCTGCGTAAAGTAGTTCGCTTGGGTTTGACGCTAGTAACCGTTTAGAAAATGACCAATAGGGAAAACCTTGATTCAGGTCGGTCCTAAGTGGGAACGGCCAGAATACTTCCGCTATATGGTAGACGCAGAAAGTCCTAGATCATAAACCCCATAACATTCCATGGGAGTGCCGGGTGGAGCTTTCTAGACATCCTTTCTGCCGATGGATTGCTAAGACATGACCTGAAGACAACAGGTGGACACGTTACAGTTGGTATCAGAGCGAACCAACGAAAGATTTATTTTTAAGAAATCTTGATTAGATAAAGTAAAGCAAATGCTGTTGTTCCGAACATTTCCTTACTTTCAATGCTGTCTTGCAGAATTATGAAGCATGGAACAGGTTCTTAGTGTTTTGAGTCATGCTTATGACTGCGATGCATTCCCCTGATTATCAACCAAGGGTTGGGATGATGAACATCCTAGAGCATATTTATAATCCATCGCCTTTGTACATGGAATTGGAGCCCCAAGAGGAACACCAAGGAAAGGGGAATTCTCTTGCAAGAAAATATATCTTGTAACATCAACAAGCTTGTTTATCATGTTTTATATTATCACAATGAAGAAAAGAACACCAGGCACAACAAATCTTCTTGCAGCATCATGTAGATCTCCCACGGATTTGATAGAATCAACCATATTCTTCAATATCTTCATAAAATCCATTAATAGAACAAAGAAAGCAAAGGAATACACCATCTTTGAATTGAAATACATCACATAGTATTCATCTTCAATATCTTCATAGTCTTGTCTCTCAATCTCTCATATACAATCACTCTATTTCAGTAAAATTGGCTATCTCTGACTCTCTCTCTCTCTCTCTCTCTCTCTCTCCATCAATAATACATCATATCCTCACTACAATCTCTCAAAAATCACCCTCAATAATCCTTCTTAGGTCGTGGATACCCCTCCCAAGAGGTATGTCTGATATGAAGAGTCACCAGAGCCACTACAGTGTCTTTTCATAGCTCACTACTATCACTTCACTCTAGTCTTCACTAGAGTCTTCAGCAGCTACTTCTTTCAACTCTTTTGCACTTGTATTCACCTCTTTCCAAGGCTAGAAAACTTTCCCAAGCTGCACTCTCATCCATCAGAACACATACAGAAGCATACAAAACAGTCTACAGAACAGTACCAGAACAGCTACAGTACAGAACAGAACAGAACAGAAACAGAGGCTCTATAGAAGACCTACAGAAGGTTACAGAAGGTCATTAAAACCACATAACTCATACTCAAACCATTCCAAACTCTCACAAACCATTCAATAAACTTTCTCAAGATCTCAATCTTCATCAATTAATACTCCATCCCTCCTTACAGAAGACAATCAGAACAAAACATACCAAAACAGAACAAAACAGAAGGTATACAGAACCAATCAGAACCTGTCAGAACATCACGGAACCACATATCTCCACTGATAAACATCATGAACTTCCAAAACACAATCAATATCATCCAAAACACTCTCAAACCACTTCTAAACAAATCAATCATCTCACAAAATCAACCATTTAGCTCTCAAAAACAACAAAAATCAGCCAAAAAACAAGTCATTTCAACACTCAACATATCCCCACACTTAATAAGAAAGCGTCCTCGCGACCCAGGAAAAAGGGAATACAAGTTCAGGTAAAAGCTCAACTTCAATCTTCAATATCTCTTAAAAAAGAATCCATCCACCACGACCCCAACTTATAACCTGTAGCTGATATAAAAATACAAAGAAAGGAAAACCCTTTATACATTAACACCGCTTATCAAACTAGAAATCACAACAAATTTGTAAAGGATATAAGAGTTTTCTTCTTCTTCATCAGCATCAACTTCAACTCTGCAACCACGACCTCAACACCACAATTCGCCAAAATGTAGCTCTCACGAAATCCAATCCAATAGGAAACCACCACGTTCGTTTTACATAAATGAACTCACAATATAAACACTACACACAACCATCTGAATGACTCCTCCAAAAAGAGAGATTTTCATTAAAAATCATCCACCATACATTGGAAAGGTATCAATGAAGATGATCCCTCTTGAAAGATTGATGTTGTCGGAAATGATCCATAGACAAGGATTCATCTACAAAGGTTTTGGGAGGATTTTGAAAAAACTGAAGACAACACATCCTTTCCAACAGGGTCAGGTATCTGCTAGGCAAACAAAGGGCATGAAAATACAATATATCCAACTGCTGGGAATCAATGCTCACATTGACATTCATGCACAACTTTGGAATAGGCTTGGAATCATTATGAGAGTGCCTATGCATATACGTCAAGTACCAAGCAAAGTGAGCAATTAATCTCACTGAAGGATCTGCAGACTGTGAATACTGCTGAGCAAAATGAACATAGTTTTGATAAGCTTGACTGGAAGCTGTCCATTTTCTTGGAATTACTGCCCAATTGATCTGAGGTCTTGTAAGGGAATCATCCGAACTCCATCCCCTTCGTCTGGAAATCTGATTATCAAACCCGTCACAGTCACTAACCAACTGAGGTGGTTGAGATATAGAAGTGTTAGGAGAGGGTAATGGAATAAGGAAAAGTGGATGAAGTGAGGGATAGGAA
Source organism: Lygodium microphyllum (assembly GCF_053477565.2). Taxonomy (NCBI): domain Eukaryota; kingdom Viridiplantae; phylum Streptophyta; class Polypodiopsida; order Schizaeales; family Lygodiaceae; genus Lygodium; species Lygodium microphyllum. The sequence continues at coordinate 177,288,884 of NC_141137.1, forward strand.
AAATCATAAAAGGAAGAAAAGGTTAAAGAAGGAGTGGCAGAAATTTGTAGGGAATCACTAAGGAAGGGTGTTAACTAATAAATAGGAAATGTGGAGGGTACATGAATGGATGGAGAAGGACATGGTGAAGAAGGGGAAAATACCCTATCCTCAATAAAGGAACAATATGTGAAAATGGGAATTTGAGGGAAAGATGAAGGTTGAAAAAGAAGGGGTAAAATAGTGGTGGAATTAGATTGACAAAGGGAAAGATATAAATCATATTGGTGAGCCATTTGTTGGTAATATAGGAGGGTAGAAACAGAAGGTCCTAAGAGAGATCGTCTATGATAGGCATCAAAGAAGGTAGCATCAAACGGATTATGTTTTGAAAGATAGGCTAAGAGATCCATCCTAATTAGTACTCTGGGCAGAGGTAGGAGCTGTGTTTTGTCTTTGATTCAGGACCACAAAATCAATCATGGGATGCCAGGAATTATCATGACAAGCAGCCACTTTGGAGGAGTAACTCTGGAACATGTCAGCTATGCGCAACTCCAAATGGTTGACATACAAAATAGCCTGTAAGACCACATCCCCCACATACCATGCCATATCCACCTCATCTGGGATTAACAAGTCTCCTCGTAGATACATGTAGGACATCAACATAGTATCTGGCGTGACAGAATCTTCAAACACCATCCTTACTACCTCTGTCAGCAACTCAGCAGAACAAGCCCCACTCCATCCATCCTCTGGAAGAGGTAAATCCATCGTGGAAAGCTTCATGTAGAAGACCAACTTCTGTAAGTGGTAGTGGACAAAGAAAGAATGGTCTGGTGGAACATATTCCTGAAACTGCTCAAATGTAGACCATAACAAGTCCATTCTAGATTGCAATCTTTCAACTTTATCTTGGAATAGAGGGCACAAGGTAGCCTGTCTCTGAAGAGCAGCCAAGTCCTGCTATGAAAGAGAAGGGATCACGGGAACATTAGGGCTTGGAGGAACAGATCGGGATTTTGCCAGTTGATCTTGCAACGGCTGGATTTGGGAGGCTTGGGATGCCACTATGTCATTAGCAATCTGTAAAGCTGAAAGTTTGTCATCTAAGATAGCTTGAAACTCCTGCGCTTCTGTGGACATCCTCTCCTTCTCCGCTGAAAGGCTAGTAACCTAGGATTGAGCCTCTAGTAACTAGATCTTCAAAGAAGAGATCTCATCGCTTTGGGTGGCAACCAGTTGGGTTTGTTGTTCCATTTGCTTAAACAAATCTGCTAGGGTATCCTTAGCAGAAGCTAACTCAAATGTTGCCTTATGCAACTGGTCCTTAGACTGCATGAGTTCTTCATAAAAAGACGCGTACAACTGTTGAACAGAGGCTGTCACTGACAATTCAATGGAACTTTGAATATCTTTACAGAGGAAAGGAATGGCATCTCCTGAGACTAGACTGTGCAGGGAGGGAACTGATATGTCCAATGATCCTTCTCGATGTGCTTTGAATAGGTTATTACAAGTGAGATACCCAAGGAGTTCACTACCAGAGGTAGTAGAAATGGGCGCGGAAGGAAGTACTGAAGGAGCTTTATCCGCTACCCCCTTCAAGCATTGCGCTAGATGACCAGGGGAGGCGGAGAATCATCATTCTCTATGTCAATAGGTTTTGACTCATCGGAAGGTGGAGGAGGAGGTACTGGATCTGATGGAGGAGGTGGAGGCACAGTCTTCTGTAAACCTCAATAGGTCAAGAAGGTAGACAAGTATGATCCATATGTGACATTGGTAACATTACCCCTGGTGACTTTGACGAAATGTTGATCCATTTTAGTGAGGAGGTAAGTGCTCCAATCAATAGCAACTCCTTTCAACACCATCCTTGAAGCTGTGAAAAGCTCTTTGGACAAATACTGGGATTGCGTTTTGGCAGGCATAAACCTGTCCTAGAGAAACTGACAGACCATCTTCCATACGGGATCAGGTTCATAGAAAAGGAAACTCCTGAAGAGTTAATCACCTTCTTAACATCCAACATTTCCCTTGTTTGCTTTTCCAATAGCTTCAGAATCTCTTCAGTAGAGAAAAGCTTACGAGTGGTAACAAAAGGTTCACCTTTAGAGGAAAGAGACAGAGCCTTCCCTAAGCCTCGAGGTGTCAAAGTCATAGAAATTCCCTGGACTAGTCCTGTCTTCTTGCTGTAGGAGGCCAGAAACTCATCACATAACGACGGATCCTCTGGAAGCAATGGAAAAGAAGTAGCCACAAAAGCAGCAAGTCCCGCCTTCGTGAGAGGCTCAAAAGTAAGTAGGGAAGAGTAATCCCTACTAACTAATGGGACGTACTGGATAGGGGGAGGAGCGTGAGAAGGCGCCATTCAGATGGTTACACACACACCACAAACACAGACAATCAAGGAGAATGCCTGCAAAGCAATAGACAAAAAACCAAGGATAAGAGACCAACCAAAACAATAAAACAGGACTCGACCAACTAACCCCAAGCAAACCACAGCCCAGAAAAAATTCGACATGACCTTGAGACAAATGCGACCGAAAGCTTCATGCTATGCATCAGACAAACACCCAGAACCCCATATCAGGCAATAAAAGAAAAAACTACACACCGTACCCTGAACCGTAACAAAGATAGGAAACCAAAACAATACCACATCCGACACATATCAAGACTACATCGTTGATAAACCAGTGTTTGACCATGGAAATAACTCGAATGACTGCGCATACCCATCCCACGAAACAGGTTCGTTAAAAAGGGAATTAAGTGCAGTGAGGGGGAATTAATTTAATGAAGGGTTGAGTTGAATAAATTATTAAGAAATGGGTGAATTTTTATTAAGTGATAAACCTTAGCAAGAAAACGATGGTTCCTTATTATAAATTTAATTACCAATTATTAGGTTAAAACCGTGCTTTAATTCGAATCCCGGACTTCGATACCCAGACTGGATCTCTAATGCAAGTTCATTGATTACAAATTAAGGTGATGTGGAACGATTTTTTTCCAGCGCGTGCTCTTGTGACGGCTGGTTCATTTTAATTAAAAATTAAAGTGCCTCTGTAGCGCACATAGCGCGTGCTAAGTGAACGGCGGGTTTATTTTAATTAAAAAGAATGTGTGTGTGTAGCGCGAATGCGCGTGGAAACTGTGGGTGAATAAATAGTTCATTTTAACAATTAAGTTGTGATTAAAGGGGGAATGAAAATAAATAAAGCACATAAAATAAATACATGAAAGGGGTGTGTATGGAGTGCCTAAATGCGCACGAAAGAGTCCCCCAAAAGAAGTGAATCCAGTAAAGGAAAAGTAAAGACCACTGATGACGAAACAACAAAGACAACATCTTAGTGGATGTGTTGAGTTTGAGTATGATTGTTAATTTATGTGATGATGTAGTAGAATAGTTTTGAGTTTGTTTTTGTGTTTGTTTTGTTAAGTTTATTGTGTGTGTGGTTGGTATTTAAGGGAGTATTATGTGTGGGGATTGGAATTATGTGGGTTGGTCTAGAAATTGTTTTGTTTAAATTTTTTTATTATTATTATTATTTTGTTTTTGTTTTTGAATAAATGATAGGGGGTTGTGTTTTATGTTGGTGTTTTTTTTTCTTTTTTCAAAAGGAAGAATAATTACAAATGGATAGGGGATGAAGGAAAAAGAAAATTTCAGCCTGTTAGGAAATATCCACATTTTAGGGTATGAAAATAAGATGGAGATGTTTAGGGTGAAGTGTTGTGTGTTGGTCATATTTTTTTCATTTGTTTTTTTTTTAAAATATGGGTGCCATGTATGAAAATATTTTAAAGTGAAAAATGAAGGGAAAAAGGTCAAGGGGGTGGGTGGAATTTTAAATTTTTTTAAGAGTTTTTGTAGAATTTTTTACTAATTTTAAATGAATTTTTGACATTTGTTGGTAATTTTGGGTTAAATTGGGAAATATTGAATTTTTAAAAATTTTGAGGGGTAAAAATTTCCAGCTGACAAATTTCCAAAAATTGGCAAAAAGCGAAGGGAATTTTTAGAAATTTTTCTGAAATTTTATGAGGTGGAAATTGATTTATAAATTAATTCAATTAGTTAAATCAGGAAAATCAGCTTAGTTTGGTAAGTAAGGTCAAATTAAGTTAGCTAAGTCATGTTAGTTTGTGTAAGTCATGTAAGTCAGACTAAGGGAAGTCAAGTTAGTCAAATGGAACTAGGTTAGTCTAAGTGAAGTCAGATAAGTCAATTAAGGCAAGTCAGTGGAGACTAACCTAAGGGGGGTTAGTGGAACTAAGCTAGGGTTAGGTTAACTCAACTGAGGTTAGTCTAACTATGCTAGGGTTAGTGTAACTAGGGGGTGGGGTTCAACTAACTACAGTGGGGTTAGGTTGACCTAGGTTGGGTTAGTTCAACTTAGGTCGGGTAAGACTAACCTAGGGTGGGTTAGTTTCACTTAGGGGGGGGGTTAGGGTTAGGTTAACTAACCTAAGTGAGGTTAGTTTGACTTGGGGGGGTTAGACTAACCTAGGGTGGGTTAGTGTGACTTAGGAAGATTAATTAACTGAATTAAGTTAATGTAACTAACCTGAGTTACAATAAGGAAGAGGAGGAGGAGGAGGAGGAGGCGGCGGCTTCGCGTCTGGCGACGACCCCTGGCGACGACCCGGCGGCGGCGCGGCGGCGGGCAGCGACTCTGGGAGACGGCGGCTTGGCGGCGGTGTCAGCGCCGAGGGGGGAGAAGGGGGGAGGAAAGAGGAAGGGGGGAGGAGGAAGGAAGAAGGGGAAGGGAAGGCGGGGGAGAGAGGAAGAAGGGGAAGGTGGGGGAGAGAAGGCGCAGGGCAGGAGGAGAAGGCGTAGGAGGCAGGGGAGAAGGAAGGAGGAAGGAGGAAGGGGAAGGAGGGAGGGAAGGAGGGGAGGTGGGACATCAGATGGGGGAGATGGGGGAGAGAGAAAGAGGGGAGAGGAAGAAGAAGAGAGAGAGAGAGAGAGCGAGAGAGAGAGAGGGGGGATGGTAGTTGAGATTCGAGGAGGGGAGAGAGGGTGTCCGTTGGGGGGAGGGGTAGGTTTTTAAAAAAAAATTCAAAAAAATAATAATTAATTAATTTAAAAAAAGGAAATATGAGACGCCCCTATCCCGCGCGCAGGCGCGAAGTGGGGGTAAAAAAATTTGCGGGGCTGGGAGTGAAAAGGCGTCCTGATACGGGGATGGAGCACGCGGACATGACCGGGGCGCGTTAAGACGCGTAAAATCAAAAAAGGCGCGTTCATGCACGGAACGAAGCACGTAAAAACTCATAAAAATAAAGAAAAATTAATAACTCCCAATCTGGACGTCAAAACGAAATGACGTAAAAATAAAAAGTGGACAAGACGACAGAAGGAAGACAGGAAAAATATGCAATGGAGGTTCCGGGAGGGGTAAAGGGCGGTCACATGCAAAAAATGGATCAAAAATACAATTAAAAATTAATATCAGAAAATCCGTGCATCGGAATGAGGTGCAGGAAAAAGGAAAAATATGCAGAAAGACGTGCCCAACAATCCTATCACATCAAAACATAATTCCGACTGAGATAAGACGTGTTCACGTGGGAAAAACCCAAAAAACAAACCCGAAAATGGGATCGAAAATTAATATCGGACGAACCGTTCGCCGGAATGACATGCAGTAAGAAGGAAAAATGTCCGCAGGAAGGAGTGGCACAAGGATGTCATGTTAAACTGCAGTTCCAGTGGAAGTAGGAGGGGTTCACATGCAAAAAACTCCAAAAATACACCCGAAAACTCATTGAAAAACTAATAAGTAAAAATCGGAAAGTCGAAAGAGGGGGGAGGAAAAAGGAGAAAGGTGGGGGAAGACACGGGGGACTCGGCATTCAAATCAAATTGGAATTCCGATGCAAACATGATAGGTTCACATGGAAAAATGTCAAAAAGACGCACGAAAAAGTTGTAAAAAACCGGAAAATTAATATTGGACAAATCGTGTATCGGAATGACTCGGAGTAAAAAGGGAAAATGTCAGGGGAAAAGTGATTGGCAGGGCTATGATGTCAGATCATGGTTCCGAAGCAAGAAAAGCGCGTTCATATGGAAAACCGGCTAATTTACGCAAAATGCTTCAAAAATTAATAACTCAAAAACCGTACACCGAAACAGGGGTAGGTAAAAAGGAAAAATGGTCACTTCAAAGAGAGGAACAGGTCTATAAGGTTGGATTTGGACTTCGGTGAACATAGGGTGTATTCACCTGACAGGACCTCAAAAGCAGGGAATGAAGGAAAACTGCAAGGGAACAGCCCCAAGGGTGGGTGAAAAATGAACGGTCGGGTGGGAAGGAACCCCATCAGGGTAACAGCAAGGCATGGCATACATGCATGAGCAGGTTGAGGCATGTGTAGAAGGGTATGCAATGTAGACGCGCAGGGACGCGTCCCCACACTTAAGACCTTAATGGGCAGGGGTAACCCGAACAACAGGGACCTAGGACCACACCACAGACCATCCACTAACGTCCCCACACTTAAAACATGAACGTCACTAAGAAACCAAAGTTGTAGGGTTAGAAAAACTTGGCTCATTTTGTCGAGGATCAAGGTCAATTGTCGATGGCACTTCCTGTGTTGTTGTCGGCTTCTGGAGGTACCAAGGCATCTTCTCGGCACACGTCCGTCATGGCAAGGACCATGTGGGAGCACCCAGGGAGGTAGCTGATTGAAGGAATCGTAGGAAATTTGTCGATGATGAGGGATATTGCACTCAACTCACAGTCACTCAAATGGAATGAAAGAACAGTCACTCACCCCATGACTAATATCACTCGAGGAAGAATGATTGAAACCCATATCTCGTACCCAATTTAGGAATCAACAGGGGAATGGTGCAGAGGGAGTATGCCAGGGTGCACAGTTGATGGTGCATTAGTGCATCCAACCCATTTGGCATAAGTGCAAGGAGGAAGGCAAGGCAGCCTTAAAGTGCAGTGTACAAAACAGGGTGATGTGTCTTGTGATGACGGTAAAGACCCGTCCCGTGGGTGCATAAGGAAAAGGGAACATACCTAACTCCAAGTGTCGTAACGTCCCTCATTCTCACCTCTCTGTAATTAATTGAAGAAACTCCAGTCACACTCAACCCACCCTCTGTCTCACGCTCTGTTGATAGATACAGAGGAAAGCCCATACTCACTTTCCCCATCCGATTAGGATGAAAGCTCACATCACTCAAGGGATTTGTCGATGAAGATCGCGTCCTCAGTTGTTGAAGAGGCGTACCCAGGGAGGTAGCCATCAAATGGAACATTGTGTTGGATAGGACATGGCGTCTACTAGAGGACAGTTAGACACTTTGTAGAGAGACCCAAGACACAACGTACCAAGGGAGGTAGCTTCGGAATTGGATCCTGGGGATATCAATTAATGAATCCACTTTCTAGACTGCTGGGTGTTGCCACCTTTTCCATAGCCAGCTTCTCGCCCAAGGGTGTTTACCACCTTTTCTTGGAACGAGGCCTACTATGACATAGAATTGCTTCCTTTTCTCTCATAACAGATTTGTTTTTCTTTCTTGTTTTTTTTCTTCTTTTCCCCTATTCTCGAGGGTGTTTCCACCTTTTCTCGAAGAATAGGTCGGCATGATAGGGACCTAAGTCCTTTTCTCCCATGACTGATATGTTTTTTTTTTTTTTCTTCTCTTCAAATTGAGCAAGGGAATGGTAGAAAGACCATTTGTCAGAACCAACCTTGCCATTGTCGCAGGTGGAAAATAGAGGATAAGAGATCACGGCTGGAAGGGGGGTTTGAGGGAATAGAGGGTTGCGTCCACCTCATCAGGAGTGGCTGAAGAACGGCTATCAGAAGCAGCATCATAAGAAGTAGAGTGCCGCGCCAACGAGGGAAAGGATCAGGTGACCATGATTGTCAGGATCCCCAAGGAGAGAAGTACTTCTTCAGGCGATATCCATTGATCAGAAAGGGATCATCAGAGGCATCAACGGTCTGCACTTGGATAGAGCCATTAGGGTTGACGGCAAGTACCTTATAGGGGCCCATCCACCGCTGTTAGAGCTTGCTAGGAAACTTGCCAAATCGTGAATTATAGGCTAGGACCAAATCACCTTCTTTGAACTCCTTGTGCTTGATGAAGCTATCATGGTAAGCCTTGTGTCGAGCTTGCGTGGCTTCCATGCACTGTAGAGCCATCCTACGAATTTCGTCCAAACATTCCAGGTGCAGGAGATGGCATTGCAGTGAATCATCATCCCTCAAACGCTCTTTGATAGCCACTCTCAAAGAGGGTAATTCCAGTTCAACAGGGAAAACAGCTTCTGTACCATACACCAGATGGAAGGGTGCCTGTCCTGTTGCTGCTTTATGGGAGGTTCTATATGCCCAGAGGGCCTCTGTAAGTCAATCATCCCAATCACGACGATGTGCGGCAATTGTTCTTGTCAAAATCGAGCAGAGGATGCGATTCGTGACTTCGACTTGGCCGTTGGCTCTGGGGTAATAAGGAGTGGACTTGCGATGGCGGATCTTATACAACTCTGTCAACTCTTCCATGACTTTATTAATGAAATGAGTGCCTCTGTCACTTACGAGCTCTAGGGGACTGCCAAAATGGGTGATGATATTCTCGTACATGAACAGGGCCACGCTATTACCATCGTCCCGCTTTAAGGCTTTAGCTTCACACCACTTTATACGAGGATGTATCGGTTCTGCTTCCTTCTGGTGGGAGGATCGATTGGGCCTACGAAGTCAATGCCCCACTTCTCAAATGGTTTTAAGGGAAGGATAGGTTGCAGTGGCATGGCACTTGTCTTGGTGGGTTTCCCCATTCTCTGACAAGCATCACATCTTTTACAGTAATCATAGGCATCTTTGTGGATGGTAGGCCACCAGTAACCTGCTAGCAGAGCCTTCCTGGCTGTAGCTTCTCCTGCAAAGTGACCTCCACATGGCTCGTCATGGCAAGCCTTTAGAACAATCCCAATCTCATTTTCTGCAACACATCTTCGGAGCACTTCATCTTTGCCTTTCTTGTACAGTGCACCGCCTAGCAGGGTGTAGGGGGTTGATTCTAGCATGAGCTTCTTCCTTTCCCGACTAGAAATGCTAGGAGGGTACTGCTGGGTTGCCAGCAGATTGGCAATGTCTACATACCAAGGAGTTACAATTTCTACCAAGAATAGGGAAGCATCAGGGAGGTTTGGATCATCCTGCTTCTCGTCTGCAGTTTGTGGGATACGCGACAGATGATCAGTCAGAACATGGGAACGACCAGGTTTAGTAATCACCTCAAAGTCGAACTCCTGAAATAGAAGGAGCCATCTCATCATTCATCCTTTCACATCTACTTTGTTCATCAGGAAGGACAGGGCCTCATGATCCACATAAAATTTAAAGTGGGTAGATAGGAGGTAATGGTAGAACTTCTCTAGGGCAAACACCATTGCCAAGCACTCTATCTCTATCATTGTATAGTTCCGTTCCCTATCAGTGACTTTTCGGCTTGCATAATAGATCGGTTGATCCAGCTTCGAGGAACCCTTCTGGCAGAGAATTGCGCCTAAGCCTTCAATTGATGCATCAATGTGTACATGGAACTCTTTCGTCCAATCAGGAGGTTGTAGAATGGGTGCCTCAATCAGACACTACTTCAGAGTGTGGAAGGCTTTGTCACATTCTTCCGTCCAAGTGAACTCTGCATCTTTTCTCAGAAGCTTGCGTAAGGAGGTTGTGATGCCAGGAGGCATATTCCACGGTGGATTCCGTGAGGTTTTACGGTGGATTCCGTAAACTTAGATGACCGGGGCTCATACGCAAAGAGGATTCTTTGTGCGAGAAGTTGATGGGGACGCCTGTCCTTTTCGGGCGTTTCATTAATTTAGTGTGTACATGGGTGATTCCATAGCGGGTGATTCTGCAAAATGCATATTAAATTAATAAACGTTTATGAGTTTAGAGTGCGCACTCGTAATAAATTAAGGTTAGGATTTATTTCTAACCAGTTGATTTATTTATGTAGCTGAAGACTGCTAGGTATTCACTTTTGTCGGTTTAATTGTGTTATTTTACTAACGATTGTGAATGCTTCAGTTGATGTGTAGAGATAGCAGCAGTGGCGGAGGAAAGCATTGGAGTCTAGCGGGTTTCCGACCTTTGGATATATTTTGATAGGCGCCACACCTATATTTTGATTATGTCTATAGAGACATCGACTATTTATTATTATTTTGTATGCGCTTATGCGCCTGGATATGTTATTTTTATTTGGACATTGAGATTGGGCGTGCCAGACTCTTTGGGCACCGTCCATTAGCTTTATTTTCCTATTTTTGGTAGAAAGCAAACTCAAAAGCTAAAAGCTTGTCATATTTTTGTAATTGGGCTATTTTTGAGCAAAAAGATTGGAAATATATATTAAATACATGCTTTGTGAAGCGCTCACACAAGGCATGGGGGAGATTCAACCCAATTTGTCTCTTGTCTCATGTCGTGCTTGTTTTTACATTGATTTTTGTGCTAAAAAGTAGAGTGCTTTGTTCTTGGGGACCTTTGGGAATTCACTACGTGAGCTACCTGCGTCCGATCTGCGCACCAGTGGTATCAGAGCGGAGCAGAGATCAAGGGCTTCCAATCGCTACCAATCTCGGGCGAAGGCGGAGCTCCAGGAACAAACGACCTCTACAGTCAATCTCGTCGCGAACCGTCGATACAGGCAGACTTCTGGCGATCAAGAACCCCTGTTTCCACTCTCAGATCGCGAAGGACCACTCTCTGTCGGCGGAGGACCACTCAAACACTTCCTTCATGAAGTCGTGGAGTTACAGATAAGATCTTTCCTAATCAAGTTTAGTTTGAGCTTAAAGCTTAGTCTTAAGCTTAAGAAACTTTAAAAAAGTTTCAAATCGTCAATCGACTGGCAAGAAGATACCTCCGAAAAATCCGCGCGGAATCAAAAACGGCCCCCCCCCCTCACGATTGAAAAACGGCGGCCTATTTCTCCATTACTTAAGCTTATTAAGCTTAAGCTTAACTAATTAAGCTTAAGTTACCTCTATACTTTGCAAGTCAGTGAAGGCAGATAAGTCTGCAAACTCTCGGTCACGCACTCCAGAAGACAAGTTTCGCAAGTCGACACTAATCAAGTACTGCAAGTCCTGCAAGTCAGCTAAGTTCAGCAAGTTCACAACCCTGCAAGTCTATTAAGTCTGCAACTCTACAAGTCAGACTAAATCAGAACTGACTAACGCTTGAAACTCCTAGAAGACTTGTTCGTTTGCAAAAACTCAGAACTGGAAAGTTGTTCGCAGCAAGCTGTTTTACCTATCTGCAAGTTCGTTGAAGTACTTTCAGCAAACGGAGACAGAAATATTTCAGAATTTCTGAAAATTGAAGAAGAAAATACCCAAAATACATAGCCTTGTAACCCCAAATTTGAGCTACGCTCATCCCGCTAACTGATTTTGAGTGAGAAAGGTTTGTTGAGTTTTACAGGATGACTTCCCCACATATGGATGATCCTATGGCTGAAGACGACCTACCCGAGCCTACCATGGAACAAAAGCTGGATCTTATCATGCTGCAATTAGACGAAGAGCGAAGAGCTAGGCAAGCCTTGCAAGCGCAATTGACAAAGCTACAAGGAGCGTCCACTGACAAAGAAGAACCTCAAGCTGAAGATTTGATACGCCGTACCATCGACGCCACTCTTGAAGCACAAACCATTCGCAAGGAATCCAAGATAAGTAAACGAAGTTTCAAGTTTCGCACTTTCAATGGCATAAGAGAAGGAAAGACTGTTTTATCATTCATTAGCCAGTTTGATGACTATTTCCATGAGGAAACTTATCCTGAGAAAGATAAAATCAAGTGTGTTACTAATCATCTGATAGATAGAGCATCACTTTGGTGGACTGTCGTCCGCAAGAGTATAGAATGTCCTGCTACATGGGAAGATTTCAAGAAGAAGTTCATGCAAAATTTCCTTCCACCGCAATTTCATGAGAAGGCAATCAAGCAATGGGATTTACTGCAACAACGCGACCGTGAGCCTATTTCACAGTATACAGAGCGTTTCTGGAATGCACTTCTACAGCTACGCATGCTTGAAGACGTACCAGAGACGACCCATAAGCGGAAGTACATGTCTGGACTTCTTGGACATTACTACGCTGAGGTGAATATGTTCAAGCCTGCTACTCTTGAAGATGCCATCTCCTTAGCTCACGACACTGAAGATAAGTTACGTGGAAGAGATCGACGACCACAGCCATTCCAAGCAAACGGTAATTATGGATCTAAACAATTCAATTCAAATTTCAGAAGGTTTAATCCAGGTCGTTTCTCATCACCACCTTTCCGTAAGAATTGGCCTAAACCACCCGCATTACCAACCACTGTCAATCCAAATCCTAAGCCTATCCAACAAGCAAATCCAAATATACCCAGACTCCCAGCCATTGCAAATAATGTGACCAAAGCCAAGCCTATCGTATGTTACAAGTGTCACCAGCCAGGCCATCTCGCAGCAAATTGTCATTCAAAGAAGCCATCAGCACATATCAACTACCTTGGAGCTATGGACGAGGACGAGCATGAGGATATGCCGGACTTCACTGAAGAAGAAGATGATCCTACTACTACTTCCGACACTTTACCAGGTATGCCTACTTTACATTCATTGTTGACTATGAAATGTATGGTGCATGGAAAGGAAAGAACTGTATTGCATGATGACGGTAGTACGCATGATTTTATTTCAGCAAAATTGGTAAAGGAATTGAAATTGCATACAGTACCTACGCATTATCGCATAAAAGCTGCATTTTTAGGCACTAGGTACAATGGCACACAAGAAGTTCAAAATTTAGAAATTCAAATTGGTCCATATATTGAAAGAAGAAATTTCTTAGTTGTCCCATTACAGTCTAGCGACATTATTCTAGGAATGCCATGGAGACACCAACATAATCCCAATATAGATTATTCCACACACACAATGAATATTAATTTTCAAGGAAAATCTATTACATTATTTGGTATGCATGCATCTCATATGTTTCCACTGCTTTCGCATACTCAAGCAAAACGTGCACTACGCAAGAATACTAAATCATATCTCATTTGGGTGAATGAATTGCATGCAAAGGAAAATCATATCCACCCTAGACATAAGGAATTTCTTGCATATTTTAAGGACTGTTTTGCAGAAGACCTACCACCAGGTTTACCTCCATCACGTCCAGAAGACCATAAGATTGACCTAATACCTGGCACACAACCACCTTGCAAAGCCCCATATAGGCACAATCAAATAGAGCAAAAAGAAATCCAGACTCAAGTAGAAGAATTACTAAATAGAGGTTTAATTCGACCTAGCAGTTCCCCATTCGGTGCACCTGTGCTCTTAGTCAAGAAAAAGAATAATACTTATCGGATGTGTATTGACTACCGAGCATTAAACAAGATCACTGTAAAGAATAGGTATCCTATACCTAGAGTTGATGACCTTATGGACAAACTGCAAGGATCTTCTATATTTAGTAAAATTGACCTTAAATCTGGATATCATCAGGTGAGGTTAGATAGATCCGACATATTTAAGACTGCATTCAGGACACAGTTTGGCCATTACGAATTCTTAGTTATGCCATTCGGATTAACTAATGCACCTGCCACTTTCAGTAGAATGATGAACCGTATTTTTCTAAAATATCAATATTGTGTGATTGTTTTCTTTGATGATATTTTAGTGTTCAGTCAAAGTGAAAAAGAGCATTACGAGCATTTATCATTAGTTTTTCAATTACTGAAAGAAAATCAATTGTTTGCAAATCCTGACAAGAGTGAATTCTTTAAGACAGAAATAGAATATCTAGGTCATATTGTATCAAAAGAAGGAATAAAAGTTGATCCTAAGAAAATTGACGCAATATTGCATTGGCCTATTCCTAAAAATGTACATGAATTACGCTCATTCCTTGGTCTTGCTAGTTTCTATAGGAAGTTTGTACGTAATTTCTCATTACTTGCTTTACCACTGACCAAACTTCTTAAGAAAGGCATTGTTTATCAATGGACTGAAAACCAGCAGAAATCCTTTGATTTACTTAAACGTGCATTGACCAATGCCCCTGTCCTACAATTGCCTGATTTTAATAGACCATTCTTTTTAGTTGTGACTGATGCTAGCGGATCAGGAATAGGAGCCGTGTTAATGCAAGATAACCATCCAATAGCATATTCTAGTTCTAAGCTGAAACCCTCTGAGCTTAAATATTCCACCTATGACAAGGAACTCTTAGCAGTTGTACAAGCATTGAAACAATGGAAGCATTATTTAATGGGTTCAGAATTCATGATAAAGACTGACCAGCAAAGCATTAGACATCTACTTAGCCAACCCCAAATTTCTGACCGCCATATCAAATGGGCTTCATTCATTCAAAGTTTCCATCCTATCATTCAATACCAACCTGGAAAAGAAAATGTAGTTGCTGATGCATTAAGTAGAAGACTTGCAATTTATAACATTTCTATCATATCTTTTGATTCTTTGATTGCTATGAAAGACACATATCACCAGGATATTACTTTTCATTCTGATTGGCAAAAATTAGTTCAAAATAATTTCATTCCTGTTGATTTATTGTCATATAATGATGGATTCATGTTCTTTGAAAAGAGACTGTGTGTTACTATTCCATTCCGATCTTTTGTTTTAAATGAAATTCATTGTCCCCCATATCAAGGTCATAGAGGTATCATTTCTACATTACGCATGTTAACTGAAGATTTTTATTGGCCGCATATGGATGCAGATGTGTCTAATTTTGTTTCTGAATGTCTGATTTGTCAAAGAATAAAAAGACATCATGGTAAACAGTATGGGTTATTAATGCCTTTATCTATTCCATCTAAACCTTGGGAACATATATCTATGGATTTCATTACTGGATTACCAAATACTAAATCTAATCATGACATGATTTGGACAATTGTAGATAGATTTAGTAAGCAAGCATATTTCATTGCATGTAAGAAAACTTTAACAGCATCACAAGCAGCACAGTTATTTTTGAAAACTATTTTTACTAACCATGGATTGCCGAAAGTCATTATTTCAGAAAGAGATTCTAGATTTTGTAATAATTTCTGGATTACACTGTTTGCAAATCTAGGCACAAAGATTGATTTTTCATCTGCATTTCATCCAGAAACAAATGGACAAACAGAAGCCACAAATAGCACTATTTTAGATCTTTTACGTGCATACACTATCTCTAAACCTCAAACATGGGATACTCATTTGCATTTATTACAGTTTGCCTACAATAATACACCGCACACATCTACAAAGAAAGCACCTTTTGAAGTTATTTATGGACATAGATTATCTACACCTGTTGCATCTTTGTCTAATAGAATACAAAGTGCCGATGATATTGCTGTTATGCATAACACTATTTTTGATGAAGTAAAGGATATGATTGCTAAAGCCCAACAATCATATACCAAACAAGCCAACAAGAAAAGACAAGCCATGAATTTCAAAGTTGATGATTATGTTTGGCTTAGAATAGAAAAGCGTAGACTGCAAAGTGTAGATAGACATCCAGTTGTCAAATTAGCCCCTAGATTCTACGGACCATTTAGAATCATTCATAAGATTAATGACAATGCATTCAAGTTAGAACTGCCATCTCATTGGAAAATTCATAATACCTTTCATATTAGTTTATTGAGACCATTTAGAGGACAATTACCTATCCACCCTGTCTATGAAAACCCACCTTTACTAGAAGAAGAGACTGAAATACTTGAACCAGAAGCCATCATAGACACTGACTACATGACCACTAGAACTGGCCGAAGGTACTCTAGATATCTCGTGAAATTTAAGAACCATCCTGTAGAGGAAGCACAATGGATGCACGCTAGAGACCTAAATGCTTTCCCCACTCTGTTAGCTCCACATTGAGCTAATAGCAATTGAGGTCAATTGCTATCCCACCCCGGGGGTATGATGCCAGGAGGCATATTCCACGGTGGATTCCGTGAGGTTTTACGGTGGATTCCGTAAACTTAGATGACCGGGGCTCATACGCAAAGAGGATTCTTTGTGCGAGAAGTTGATGGGGACGCCTGTCCTTTTCGGGCGTTTCATTAATTTAGTGTGTACATGGGTGATTCCATAGCGGGTGATTCCGCAAAATGCATATTAAATTAATAAACGTTTATGAGTTTAGAGTGCGCACTCGTAATAAATTAAGGTTAGGATTTATTTCTAACCAGTTGATTTATTTATGTAGCTGAAGACTGCTAGGTATTCACTTTTGTCGGTTTAATTGTGTTATTTTACTAACAATTGTGAATGCTTCAGTTGATGTGTAGAGATAGCAGCAGTGGCGGAGGAAAGCATTGGAGTCTAGCGGGTTTCCGACCTTTGGATATATTTTGATAGGCGCCACGCCTATATTTTGATTATGTCTATAGAGACATCGACTATTTATTATTATTTTGTATGCGCTTATGCGCCTGGATATGTTATTTTTATTTGGACATTGAGATTGGGCGTGCCAGACTCTTTGGGCACCGTCCATTAGCTTTATTTTCCTATTTTTGGTAGAAAGCAAACTCAAAAGCTAAAAGCTTGTCATATTTTTGTAATTGGGCTATTTTTGAGCAAAAAGATTGGAAATATATATTAAATACATGCTTTGTGAAGCGCTCACACAAGGCATGGGGGAGATTCAACCCAATTTGTCTCTTGTCTCATGTCGTGCTTGTTTTTACATTGATTTTTGTGCTAAAAAGTAGAGTGCTTTGTTCTTGGGGACCTTTGGGAATTCACTACGTGAGCTACCTGCGTCCGATCTGCGCACCAGGTTGCCTTTGTTGCAAAATGGGCTATGAACCTTCTGTATAGTAACCCACATGGCCTAGGAATCCCCTCAACTATTTGAGGTTGGTGGGTGCTGTCAGAGCTGCAATCTTTTCGATCTTTGCAGGGTCTGTTGATATCCCTTTTGCAGAGACAATGTGGCCCAACAGGACTCTAGAAGAGACCCCAAAGATGCATTTGTCAGGGTTGAGGGAAATCCCATACTCCGGCATCGGTCAAAGCATTGTTCCAAGTGTTCCCAGTGTTCACGGATCAAACTATAGACACAGAAGTCATCCAAATATACCTCAATAAAATCCTGTAGATGATTTTGAAATGCGGCCATCATGACTCGCTGGAAAGTAGCAGGGGCATTGCAGAGCCCAAATGCCATCACTCGGTAAGCGTAGGTCCCCCATTCTGTGGTGAAGGTTGTTTTGGACTGGTCTTCTTCTGTGATTTGGACTTGGTTGTATCCGCTGAATCCATCTAGAAGGGAATAAAGCTCATGTCCTGCCACTGTGTCCAACAGTTGGTCTGTGAAAGGGATAGGAAAGTGATCCTTCTTCATTTTAGAATTGAGCTTTCGGAAGTCAACACATATTCGCAGCTTGCCATTCTTCTTGGGTACAACCACGATGGGTGAAACCCATTCACTATTTGCCACTGGATAGATAAACTCGGCTTCTAGAAGCTTCAACAGCTCCGCTTTCACCAATGTGGAATAATTCGGGTTCATTCGCCTCTGTCGTTGCCGTACTGGCTTGGCATCAAGCTCCAAGTCAATATGATGTTGACATATTGTGGGATCAATCCCCTTTAGGTCTTTATAGGACCATGCAAACATGTCCAAATTTTCTTTCAACAAGTTGTACAAGGTTGACAACTCCTCTTCTGGGAGGCTGCTACCCACCTTCAAGTGGCGTTCAGTGCCATTTGCATCCACAAAGGTTAACTGCCTTTCACCTTCTACTTCACGGATGAAGGTCCCATGGACTGCTTCTAGATACAGATCCGACTCCTTCAAGGGAGTGGTGTCCTCTTCTAATGTCCCACTAGAACCAACTTCTTCTTTTGGTGGAGACTTAATTTTCTCCTTGAGATGTTGGAATGGGATTAGAGCCATTTTGGGTTTGGTTTCAAAATTAATTACCTCTTGGCTTGAAGACTCATCTTCTGATGACTCATCCAGGAACGTCACATAACAGGGACCCTCTGATGCCTGTTGGGTTTGTGGGACTGGTGCTTCTTGGCACGGTGCATCATCATCATCTTTCTTTGGCAAAGATGGGTTAGGACAGCATGAGCCACTGCTGAAAGATGGCTTGTTCTTCTTAATCCATTTCTTATAAAGATTTTGCATAAGAGAAGATCCATTTACCAGACCAAATGGTACCATTGCCATTCTGTCCCATAGCATGAGCTCATCTGCTTCTGATGCTTTTGAAACTTCTTCTTCATATATATCCTTGTCAGGTGGGATATATTCTTCTGGTTCACTTTCATAACCTTCTTCTTCCATATCATATCCATCCTCTTTTGTCACTGTTTCTGTCTCTGCTTTTGTCTCTGTCTCTGTCTCTGTCTCTGTTTCTGTTTCTGCTTCTGCTTCTGCTTCTGTCTCTGTCTCTGTAGGAGCTCTGTAAGAGAAGAACAGGTTCTCTATTTCATCTTCTACCTCTGTCTCTGGCTCTGCTATGGCCATGTAACAGGGAGAGCAGTACATCCATGTTTCTATCTCATTATCAGAAGTGATTTCAGAAGTCATTCCTGGTTCAGGCAGGAAGTATTCACCCATTGATAATGGCTTTGCATCTTTTGGAAGTTGGCTTACAGTATCCACTGTTAAGGAACATGCCACTATTTTCTTGGGAAGGATCTGTTTGAAAGCATCCTCGTCTACTGATGTTCCATCTGTAGCCTCATTAGGGGAGTCAGAAGATAATTCCAAGGAGGTGGATCCATGTCCTTTTTGAGAACCATACAGTTTCAGCACCACTTTGTTGGGTCCTCTACTTAAGGTCAAGGTTCCTTTGAACCAATCCGTCCTTGCTCGAGCTTCAAAGGGCCATGGTCTGCCCAGTAACAGAGGATAGGATGTACCATAAGAGTTTGGCTTCACCACCAGATAGGTTAGCCAATAATCTTTTCTAGCCACTGTAGTCTTCACATATGGGAGAATGCCCAAAGGCTTGATTCTACTCTGATCCGCCAGTTTGATAAGCCATTGGGTGGGTTGCACACCTTGTAGGCCTAGATCCTTCATTGTCACATCCATCATAATGTTCACTGATGAACCACCATCAATTAGTGCATTTGCAATAAAACAGCCTTCTATCCACACGCCAGTCTCTGGGGTACCCGGATCTAGGAAAGCATTAGCCACATCCACTTCTTTTACAGGCTCTGGAGCCTTGTTGGATTTTGTTGCTATTGAGGGAGCAATCCTTAAGCCACGTCTTCTTGTCAGTATACTTTTGAACCTTTTTCGGCAACTGGGAGACAACATCAATAATTGTCGGAAGGTGAGGTTTGGTTTAAAGGTATCTAGATCTCTGACCAGATCGTATTCCTTAATAGGATCCACTAGCTTCTCTAATCGGTTAGGGAATGGGGCAACACCCATTTTCATTTTCCCTCTTTCTTCCAATAGGGGAACCATGGGAACTTCTTCTGTCATTTGTGCACTTCCTCCTCTTCTGTCTCCTGGACCTCTGGTCTTGTCTCTGTAACTGTCTCTGTAACTCTCTGTGGCACTGTAGTGCTCTGTACGGCACTGTCAGGCCCTGTTCTGTTCTATTCTTCTGGTGGAAGATTGAACTTCAATGTTCTGGAAGGAGGGTTATTTTCTTTCTTTATAAGTGGTTCCTTTTGCTTTGCACGAGTGATGGCAGCAACTTCCAATTCCACTAAATTGGAGGTAGGCTCTTGGGCCTTGGCCGGATTATCAGTAGCACTGTTTTTCACTGGGGCTGGGCTTGGACAGTCTTTTGCAGTGTGGCCTTCTCCTTTGCATCGACTGCATAAGGGCTTGTAATCCACTGACCTTCTGGGATTTGGACAATTTGGTGAAATGTGCCCCTTTTCTCCACATCTATAACACTCCACTTCTGATCTCTGACCACCGCCAGACTGTGTTCCTCTGTAACTTTGGGAAGGAAATCTTCTGGGTCTGAAATTAGGACCAAACTCTCTAGGCTTGGGTCCAATATCTTGTGTTGTCATTTTGGATTCCAGCAAGTTGAATCTTGCGTCTTCTTCCTTCCTTCTCCTATCATGCATCTCCTTCAGAGAGCAAATGTCCTCTGTATGGTTCTTCCGCAAAAAGTAGGAATAGAAGGCTCCAGGAATGGTTGGTTTTCGTGTACATCCAGTGGCTAAATGACCTGCTTGATGACACTTACCACACCAAGTATTTGACCGCATCACATCTCTTCCTGCTCCTGCAATGTTGGATATGCTAGCGGTATTCACTTTCAGCATCTGTAGCTGCTTTGTAATCATATCCATTAACTCCTTTTTTATATTTGCAACTGAGCTGGATAAGTAATCCTTCAAGCTTTCTCCTCCTGAGGCACTGGTAGGAGGGTTTTGAGGAGTCTCTATAATCACTGCATAAACAGGTTGGGCTGGTACAGAGGGATCTCTGTTCTAGTTTTGATTCAGAGCTCCTGTAATATTTCCGTTGTAAATATTTCCAACCCGTATGATACTCATGCAAGGGAATGACGACATTGAATATTTAGATAGTGAAATTGTACAATCTCCATTGGCATGAACAAGACCAAAGTCAAGGAAACCCGCTTATGCTTGTGTGAACCCCCTCTTGGAAAGAAATCAAGATGAAAATTTTGATTTATGGTTATAAAAACAAATCCAGCCAACGATCGTGTTGGAGGAGAGAGAGGGGAGCTGCTATGACTTAGCATCTAACTGGAGCTCGTAAGGGAATGTAGGCATGCATGATGCCGCGTGGGGGAGGGAGGACCCTCCCCCTCACTTATTTAAGTGGTATGGGATAGCCAGGGGGGGAGGCAACCGTGAAGGAGGGGCCGTGAGGAGGCGACCGTGAAGGAGGGGCCGTGAGGAGGCTGCCGGTGAAGGAGGGGCCGTGAGGAGGCTGCCGGGAAGGAGGGGCCGTGAGGAGGCAACCGTGAAGGAGGGGCCGTCAGGAGGCGACCGTGAAGGAGGGGCCGTGAGGAGGCTGCCAGTGAAGGAGGGGCCGTGAGGAGGCAACCGTGAAGGAGGGGCTGTGAGAAGGCAACCGTGAAGGAGGGGGGGGGGCATGAAGGAAGGCGGCCGTGAAGGAGGGGAGAGCCACAATGCCGTCCGTGGAGGAGGGCCCTGCCGTGGAGTAGGACCAGAACGCCGTCAAAAGCTTCCCAAATCCTTTATCTCCACGCCACGTAGTTCCCTGAAGCTTCTCTAGGAAGCTTCTAAGGGGGCTTCTTTAAGCCCCCTTCCTATTGGGATCAACCACAAGCCCATTTTACCCTGGTTTTTTTTTAAGTCCCTTCCTATCGGGTCTCCATAAGACCATTGTACCCCGGGATTTAAGTCCCCTTCCCATAGCATCCACCACAAGAAAATCTTTACCCCCAATTTTAAAGCCTTTCCATTAGTTTCTCAATAAGCCCATCCCTCCCGGCTTTGAAGCAAAGGAAGCTACTAAAGCCCTAGCCCCGATTCTTGTAAGAAGAAGAGGGGTTTCTCTAAACCCTTCCCACTCGATTTCCCCCATAAACCCATCTCTAAATTTTCCCCCACACTCCCTCTCCACAAAGATCTTTATCCCTGGAACTTCTATGAAAGGAAGGAGAAGTTCATAAGTCCCCATTTCCACAAAGCACATAAAACCATTCCTAATTTCAAGGAGAAGAATCTCTCAAGCCTCTGTTTCTGCAAGGCTTTCGCAAGAACCCTCTCACGAATCCCTCCTTTCCGAAAGAAAGAAGGCCCAAGCTCCGAACCATAAGACCTTCCAAATCCAAATTCCACAAGTCAAGGAGCCATACCTCAAAGGGACTTGCGCATACAAGGGAGAAGGCCAAAAATCATAAGATTGCGAGCCAAGGCAAGAAGTTCGAATTCCCGAAGGCAAAACTAGAGGTCGAATTCACGATGGCCCCTAAAAAGGTACAAGGTGCATCCGCAGGAGGATCATCTCCGAATATTCATGTGGATATTTTACCGAACCCACAAGTTCAGGTTTTCTTCCTATTTTTGATTCATGTCAAAGTATTGCAATTATGCATGGTTAATTTATGGAACTAGGATGCACTTTTGCGATTGAAATACTTTGGCTATTTTAAAGGAAGTAACACATGATCGAAGATCGGTCATTTGTATGTTTCAATGGAATGAATGAAAGATGTCTATAGCAAGTTGCTTCAGTGCATTGCAAAGTAACGAATCTAGAACAACTAATGACTATCATTACAAAGTCAAGATTGCGTAATGCTCAATCAGTGCGTTCGAATATTTCATTCAAAAAAATGAAGTTAGGGAAAGGCTGCATGGTTTGTTTAACATAAAAACTTAAAAGCTTAGTAGCATGAGTCGTGAATACATGCCCTAGTAGGACCAATGGAAGTTATGCGAATTTTATCATGTGCTTGGTCTTAACAAGAAAAATTAGGGATTGCAAATCTAGAGAAAATGAATCGCGTGCTTACGTGAGTTATGACGTAATGCAACTAGTCTTTCCCCTCTTAGATCATCTTTAGGAATGGCTCGTCCTTGTCGTAAGACAAGTAAAATTGATTTACCCAAAACACCTGAACCGCAAAGGACTCATTTAGATGGTTAAATCGATACAATATGCTCCAAGTGCTAGCTAGGGTTTAGCACATTAAGGACTTGACCTAGTTTCACGCACTTGTTACCAAGACGAACCCTTAAACCAAAGGTCCTACCCACATTCACGGAATGTAGGGACAATTGGACGCTCATGCATAAAACGATCTAAGGTTTCTACCCTAAGGATCACTCGTTCAAATGATGAAACTCGGATTGAGTTGGAATTCCTAGGACCAAACGTTGTCGGCCTAGTGTAATTAGGAATAGGTTGGGTAAGAAGACACCCTAAACCCTGCTTCTCGTCTGGAGATAATTCCGTGACCAGAAAATGCCATTCAATGGGTGAAACGATCCCATGGAATAGATGCGACACTTGTGCAAAAAGTTGCAACGTCGCATAGACTTGTGATTTGTTCACAAGAGAGTTTTGCCATTTCTTGAAATGGGGTTGGCAAGCTCTTGTGCAAGTTTAACTTGCAAGAGAATGAGTAATCATCCTATTACATCACCTTTCTTGGGGAAAAATTGCCAAGTAAAGGAAAGTTAGGTATTTGCTTGGAAGAAAATGATCAATCAATAAATTGGAGCGACATGGTCGCCAGGATTTACTATTAATAAAACCTAAGGTATTGGTTAAGTTGGGTTAACAGGGTATGTCCCTAACCCAAGGACAAAAGGGTGAATAAACAAACCCTTGGGGATCTTGCCAAGTCAAATTGATCCCAAATCGAATGCTGGATGCATTCGGAGAGAAAGATTCACTCCTTAACAGTTGGCAAATTAAACGACCACTGGAATTGATTGTGCTTGTAACAGTTTAGGAAGCACTGTTTGCATTGTTTGCTCAAAGAACTAAAGGATGAAATGATATCTAATGCTTCAGGTTGAAAGCCTGAAGGGAGAGGCAGCTTCAGTTACCCCCGACTGCATGCCTGACCCTAACCAAGGGGGTTGTTGACCACGCCGGGAACGTGGACCGAACCCGCCGCGAGAGGTCTTTCCGTTGAGCTCTACTTGGAGCAGGAGGACGCTTGGGTGCCAGGGGGGGCTCTGGCCGTAAATCCCTCGCCTTCCGGGTCCTGCACAAGAGGCTAACGTGACTCGGGATTGGATCTCGAGGCCCGCATACTAGTCTACGGGCAGAAGCTTGGAATAGTGATCCCTGGCGGATTACTGGATAGCCTTCAGGCGGATTATGGACAAGCCTACGGGCGGAACTCCTTGTATTTCAAAGATAAAATGATGAAATGATAATAAAGAATTTGGCTGATATTGTTTTTCTATGTCACGTGATAAGATTACGTGAAGGAACCAGTGCTTAACAGGAGTAATTAAAGAAGCTGATTGTTATATGTCAAATTAATGTGTTAGATAATTACATAACTAAAACAAACTGAGGAAAGTGCGGAGGATGGGCCATGGGTCCGTCCTACAGTTGGGTGGTCCGGGTTACCTGGGAACTTTTCTCAAAAATCTCGAAGAACAACGGGAGGATCATCGAAAGCAATGACCTAGAATTATGTTTTACCCAATTTACGCTGTTTTAGGGGAACGGAATGGAACTATGCCTTATGGCAGAGAGGTTGAGTTTTGCATCCCTCTCATTTCCCATTCTCCTTGAACCAAGTACAGCGTGAATCTGCTTCGGACCTGGCGTTTCTACGTAAAGTAGTTTGCTCGGGTCTGACGCTAGTTGCTGTTAGTTAATGCCCAAATTAGGAAAACCCTAATTCAGGTCGATCCTAAGTGGGAACGGCCAGGATACTTCTGCTACGTGGCAGACGTGGGAAGACCTGGATCGCAAGTCCCGTAACATTCCATGGGAATGCCGGGCGGAGCTTTCTAGACATCCTTTCCGATGGACTGCTAAGATGTGTCCTGGATGATTCTAGTGGACACGTTATAGTTGGTATCAGAGCAAACCAACAAAGGACTTGTTTTTAGGAAATTTTAATAAGACGAAGTAAAGCAAATGTTACTGTCCCAAACATTTCCTTACTTTCAATGCTGTCTTGCAGAATTATGAAGCATGGAACAAGTTCTTAGTGTTCCGAGTCATGTTTATGACTGCGATGCATTCCACGGATTATCGACAAAGGGTTGAGATGATGAACATCCTAGACCGCATTTACAATCCATCGCCTGTGTACGTGGAACGGAGATGGATGGGTGTTACAGGGATCTATTACATAACTGCCTATCAACCTGCGTACCTTCAAATTAACTTGAAGAGAATCAAGTGGATGGAGGATTTGAAGATCGTGAAGCTGTTCGTCTTTGTTGAGGCTCACGCAAACGTGTCCCTACAGGTCGGGGGTCGAAGGATTAACCAGAATAAGTATGTGTACGGAGAAGTGATTCAAAGAATCCCTGCCGACCGAATCAAGGTTTTGGGACGTCATGAGAAGAATGGATATCAAAGGAAAAGATACCCTAATCTTCCAATGAACTATCGATTCCTGAAAATCGATGACCCCAATCCGTACTACTACTCAGTTCCTGTAGCTGAATGCAACAATATCTTATTCTCTTCGAATTAATGTATCAACTTGTTCCATCGCCCCAAGAAATAATTGTACCCCGAAAGGGCTATGCTGATATGAATGGAATAAAACTTTTTTTTTTTTTTAATCAACGATTGTCTTGACTATGAATATTGATAAAGAAGTAAAGTGATTTGGTCACTTGGCTAAAGGAATATGCGGACGTAGTTCCTGAAGAGTTAACAGAACTCTCGCTTCAAAGAGAAGTAGATCATGAGATCAAGCTACTAATAGGAGCTGTGCCAATTGAGAAGAGACCCTATAGAATGTCTATACCGGAAGCAATTGAACTGAAGGAACAACTCAACAAGTGCTAGATCAAAGGGCTACATCCGTCCTAGCAGTTCACCATGAGAAGCACCTGTATTGTTCTAGAAAAAGAAAGATGGAACACTTCGACTATGTATTGATTATAGAGGGTTGAATCAATCAACAGTCAAGAACAAATATCATATTCTTAGAATAGATGAGCTTCTTGATAGTCTTCAGGGTGCCAAGATCTTCTCCAAGATTATCTTAGGTCTGGTTACTATCAGATAAGAATCAAGGAAGAAGATATCCCAAAGACGACCTTCAACACTAGATATGGACACTTTGAGTTCTAGTTATGTCATTAGGGCTTACGAATGTGCCCGCCACATTCAATAGGTTAATGAAGGATATCTTTAGACCATATCTTGATAAACTTTGTGCTCGTCTTCTTTGATGACACTCTAGTCTATTCCAAACAGGAAGGAGATCATGAACCCCAACTTCGGATTTTCCTTGAGACAAGGAGGTCACACAAGCTGTATGCTAAGATGATGAAATGTGCATTCCTCAAACATCAAATTGGTTATTTGGGATTCATCATATCGGTAGAAGGAATCTCAGTGGAGCCAGCCTAAGTTAGAAATGTTCTAGGATGGCCAAATACCAACAACTGTCAAAGAAATACGCAGCTTTCTTGGATTGACAAGATGGTATGGGGTCTTCATAAAAAACTATGCTTTGATTGCAGCACCTTTGACAGAATTATTGAAGAATCAAACGTCCATTGCATGGTCAACTGCCGAACAAACTAGCTTTGATAGGTTGAAGCAAAGTTTGGTATCAGCACTAATCCTAAAACTTCTAGACCACAGTAAGGAGTAGAGGTAGTAACTGATACTAGCATGCTTATGTAGAAAAGTCATCCTATAGCCTAATCTTCAAGAAACTGAAGATCCATGAAAAGAATTATGCTACCCATGATCTTGAACTTTTAGTTGTCAAGCTTTGGAGACACTACTTGCTGGATAACAAGTTTACACTAGTGACTGATCATAAAAAGTCTCAAGTGGAACTTTACCTAGAACAAGCTCAACATGAGGCAATGTCAGTGGATTGAAGTGCTGGAGGAGTGTGACCTTAAGATCAAGTACCGAACTGGAAAGGAGTATGTAGTTGCTGATGCACTCAGTCGCAAGGCATTCCTTAATTCTCTAAAATCCATCAATAGCTAGATCTCTAGCCACAAAGGTATCAATGCCGAACAACCCCATACTTGAGCTAGCTAGAGAGGAAGGATGCCATGATCTAGCCTATCAAAGGATGCTAAGGGAAATCTCTATCGAGGACCAGGAACAAAAGCTAGAGGCTAAGTATCATGAATTCTCTATCAATAGTGGACTTGTCTACTATGGGACGAGAGTATGTATACTAGCAAGCCAGTCACTTAAGTAGAAGATATTGTGGGAAGCTCATGATTCCCCTTTCTCAGGACATCCTGGCTATGCCAAGACTCTCATTGCAGTTAGGAAAAGCTACCAATGGGAGAGGCTTAATGGTGACATTCTCAAATATTTTACTGAGTGTTTGTCTTGTCAACGTATCAAAGACAAACATGTCAAAATGCCAGGGAAGTTGCAATCACTTGACGTTCCCCAAATGAAATGGGAATTCATCAGTATGGACTTGGTTAATTGGCCTACCCCAAGTTTAGGGAGGATACCACTCCATCATGGTTGTGGTTGACATGTTGACTAAGGTTGCATAACTTATTCTGGTAAAGACAAACTATAAAGCCTCAAACATTGCAAGGTTGTTTATCAAGGAGATATACAAGCTACATGGGTTACCTAGAAGAATCATTAGTGATCATGATTCTCTCTTCACATCACACTTCTCGAGAGCTATCTTTGAAGCTATTGGGACTCAACTCTATTTATATACAGCTTACCATCCCCAAACTGATGACCAAATGGAGCAAATAAAGCAAGTCATCAAGGACATGCTTAGGGCACACTGCTGTCGTGAGCCAAAAAGATGGATTCAATACTTGCCTTCAGTTGAATTTGCCTACAATACTTCTTACCAACAAGGTATTCAGATGACCCCTTTCCAAGGATTGTATGGTCATGATTGTCGAAGTCCCCTAAACTTTTCTGATCCAAACCTAAGAGTTGAAGCATCAAGACAGATGTTGAAAGACATGAACGATCAAATAAAGTCAATAAGACAAGACATACAAGTGGCCAAGGATAGACAAAAGGCATACGCAGATTTGAAACATCAAGTAAGAGTCTTCGAAGAAGGAGACATGGTCTTCATTCGTGTGCACCCTAAAAAGAGTTCCCTATCCTTAGGAGATTGCAAGAAGCTAAGTCCAACGTATTCTTGACCATACAAGATCCTTAAGTGCCTAGAACCTATTGCTGATAGATTGCAACTCCTTGAAAACCTAAAGGTTCATAATATATTCCATATCAACCTATTGAAGAAGTATGTACCTAATCCTAACCATGTACTCGATGACCAACAAGTTGTAATGCCTAGTCAAGGAGTCCTTGAACTAAGCCATGACAGGATCTTAGATGTTAGGGAGAGACAACTAAGATCCAGAACCTTGAGAGAATGCCTCGCCCAGTGGAAAGTTTATCCCGAGGAGGATGTCACTTGGATGGATGAAAGCACTCTCAACCATCAATATCCCCCAGTTTATCTCGAGATGAGGACATCTCGATTCCTCCAAGGGGGAGAGAATGTAATATTTCCGTTGTAAATATTTCCAACCCGTATGATACTCATGCAAGGGAATGACGGCATTGAATATTTGGACAGTGAAATTGTACAATCTCCATTGGCATGAACAAGACCAAAGTCAAGGAAACCCGCTTATGCTTGTGTGAACCCCCTCTTGGAAAGAAATCAAGATGAAATTTTTTATTTATGGTTATAAAAACAAATCCAGCCAACGATCATGCTGGAGGAGAGAGAGGGGAGCTGCTATGACTTAGCATCTAACTGGAGCTCGTAAGGGAATGTAGGCATGCATGATGCCGCGTGGGGGAGGGAGGACCCTTTCCCTCACTTATTTAAGTGGTATGGGATAGCCAGGGGGGAGGCAACCGTGAAGGAGGGGCCGTGAGGAGGCAATCGTGAAGGAGGGGCCGTGAAGAGGCAACTGTGAAGGAGGGGCCGTGAGGAGGCGACCGTGAAGGAGGGGCCGTGAGGAGGCTGCCGGTGAAGGAGGGGCTGTGAGGAGGTTGCCGGGAAGGAGGGGCCGTGAGGAGGCAACCGTGAAGGAGGGGCCGTGAAAAGGCAACCGTGAAGGAGGGGGGGGGGCATGAAGGAAGGCGGCTGTGAAGGAGGGGAGAGCCACAATGCCGTCCGTGGAGGAGGGCCCTGCCGTGGAGTAGGACCAGAACGCCGTCAAAAGCTTCCCAAATCCTTTATCTCCACGCCACGTAGTTCCCTGAAGCTTCTTAGAAGCTTCTCTAGGAAGCTTCTAAGGGGGCTTCTTTAAGCCCCCTTCCTATTGGGATCAACCACAAGCCCATTTTACCCTGGTTTTTTTTTAAGTCCCTTCCTATCGGGTCTCCATAAGACCATTGTACCCCGGGATTTAAGTCCCCTTCCCATAGCATCCACCACAAGCAAATCTTTACCCCCAATTTTAAAGCCTTTCCATTAGTTTCTCAATAAGCCCATCCCTCCCGGCTTTGAAGCAAAGGAAGCTACTAAAGCCCTAGCCCCGATTCTTGTAAGAAGAAGAGGGGTTTCTCTAAACCCTTCCCACTCGATTTCCCCCATAAACCCATCTCTAAATTTTCCCCCACACTCCCTCTCCACAAAGATCTTTATCCCCGGAACTTCTATGAAAGGAAGGAGAAGTTCATAAGTCCCCATTTCCACAAAGCACATAAAACCATTCATAATTTCAAGGAGAAGAATCTCTCAAGCCTCTGTTTCCGCAAGGCTTTTGCAAGAACCCTCTCACGAATCCCTCCTTTTCGAAAGAAAGAAGGCCCAAGCTCCGAACCATAAGACCTTCCAAATCCAAATTCCACAAGTCAAGGAGCCATACCTCAAAGGGACTTGCGCATACAAGGGAGAAGGCCAAAAATCATAAGATTGCGAGCCAAGGCAAGAAGTTCGAATTCCCGAAGGCAAAACCAGAGGTCGAATTCACGATGGCCCCTAAAAAGGTACAAGGTGCATCCGCAGGAGGATCATCTCCGAATATTCATGTGGATATTTTACCGAACCCACAAGTCCAGGTTTTCTTCCTATTTTTGATTCACGTCAAAGTATTGCAATTATGCATGGTTAATTTATGGAACTAGGATGCACTTTTGCGATTGAAATACTTTGGCTATTTTAAAGGAAGTAACACATGATCGAAGATCGGTCATTTGTATGTTTCAATGGAATGAATGAAAGATGTCTATAGCAAGTTGCTTCAGTGCATTGCAAAGTAACGAATCTAGAACAACTAATGACTATCATTACAAAGTCGAGATTGCGTAATGCTCAATCAGTGCGTTCGAATATTTCATTCAAAAAAATGAAGTTAGGGAAAGGCTGCATGGTTTGTTTAACATAAAAACTTAAAAGCTTAGTAGCATGAGTCGTGAATACATGCCCTAGTAGGACCAATGGAAGTTATGCGAATTTTATCATGTGCTTGGTCTTAACAAGAAAAATTAGGGATTGCAAATCTAGAGAAAATGAATCGCGTGCTTACGTGAGTTATGACGTAATGCAACTAGTCTTTCCCCTCTTAGATCAAGACAATATCTTTAGGAATGGCTCGTCCTTGTCGTAAGACAAGTAAAATTGATTTACCCAAAACACCTGAACCGCAAAGGACTCATTTAGATGGTTAAATCGATACAATATGCTCCAAGTGCTAGCTAGGGTTTAGCACATTAAGGACTTGACCTAGTTTCACGCACTTGTTACCAAGACGAACCCTTAAACCAAAGGTCCTACCCACATTCACGGAATGTAGGGACAATTGGACGCTCATGCATAAAACGATCTAAGGTTTCTACCCTAAGGATCACTCGTTCAAATGATGAAACTCGGATTGAGTTGGAATTCCTAGGACCAAACGTTGTCGGCCTAGTGTAATTAGGAATAGGTTGGGTAAGAAGACACCCTAAACCCTGCTTCTCGTCTTGAGATAATTCCGTGACCAGAAAACGCCATTCAATGGGTGAAACGATCCCATGGAATAGATGCGACACTTGTGCAAAAAGTTGCAACGTCACATAGACTTGTGATTTGTTCACAAGAGAGTTTTGCCATTTCTTGAAATGGGGTTGGCAAGCTCTTGTGCAAGTTTAACTTGCAAGAGAATGAGTAATCATCCTGTTACATCACCTTTCTTGGGGAAAAATTGCCAAGTAAAGGAAAGTTAGGTATTTGCTTGGAAGCAAATGATCAATCAATAAATTGGAGCGACATGGTCGCCAGGATTTACTATTAATAAAACCTAAGGTATTGGTTAAGTTGGGTTAACAGGGTATGTCCCTAACCCAAGGACAAAAGGGTGAATAAACAAACCCTTGGGGATCTTGCCAAGTCAAATTGATCCCAAATCGAATGCTAGATGCATTCGGAGAGAAAGATTCACTCCTTAACAGTTGGCAAATTAAACGACCACTGGAATTGATTGTGCTTGTAACAGTTTAGGAAGCACTGTTTGCATTGTTTGCTCAAAGAACTAAAGGATGAAATGATATCTAATGCTTCAGGTTGAAAGCCTGAAGGGAGAGGCAGCTTCAGTTACCCCCGACTGCCTGCCTGACCCTAACCAAGGGGGTTGTTGACCACGCCGGGAACGTGGACCGAACCTGCCGCGAGAGGTCTTTCCGTTGAGCTCTACTTGGAGCAGGAGGACGCTTGGGTGCCAGGGGGGGCTCTGGCCGTAAATCCCTCGCCTTCCGGGTCCTGCACAAGAGGCTAACGTGACTCGGGATTGGATCTCGAGGCCCGCATACTAGTCTACGGGCAGAAGCTTGGAATAGTGATCCCTGGCGGATTACTGGATAGCCTTCGGGCGGATTATGGACAAGCCTACGGGCGGAACTCCTTGTATTTCAAAGATAAAATGATGAAATGATAATAAAGAATTTGGCTGATATTGTTTTTCTATGTCACGTGATAAGATTACGTGAAGGAACCAGTGCTTAACAGGAGTAATTAAAGAAGCTGATTGTTATATGTCAAATTAATGTGTTAGATAATTACATAACTAAAACAAACTGAGGAAAGTGCGGAGGATGGGCCATGGGTCCGTCCTACGGTTGGGTGGTCCCGGTTAGCTGGGAACTTTTCTCAAAAATCTCGAAGAACAACGGGAGGATCATCGAAAGCAATGACCTAGAATTATGTTTTACCCAATTTACGCTGTTTTAGGGGAACGGAATGGAACTATGCCTTATGGCAGAGAGGTTGAGTTTTGCATCCCTCTCATTTCCCATTCTCCTTGAACCAAGTACAGCGTGAATCTGCTTCGGACCTGGCGTTTCTACGTAAAGTAGTTCGCTCGGGTCTGACGCTAGTTGCTGTTAGTTAATGCCCAAATTAGGAAAACCCTAATTCAGGTCGATCCTAAGTGGGAATGGCCAGGATACTTCCGCTACGTGGCAGACGCGGGACGACCTGGATCGCAAGTCCCGTAACATTCCATGGGAATGCCGGGCGGAGCTTTCTAGACATCCTTTATGATGGACTGCTAAGATGTGTCCTGGATGATTCTAGTGGACACGTTACAGCTCCTATTTGAACTGTTGGCTATTGACTCCAGTTGGTACGATTCCACTGTTGCTGCTGATTTGGCATTGAGGAAATTGGTTGGGACCATTGTTGTTGCAGTTGCACCATCATTTGAGGCATGGATTGTGGCCACTGTGGATTTGGTGCACTATACTGTTATACTGGGGGCATTTGTTGGTAGGGGTAGGGAACAGTCCCTGGGACTGCATTTGGTGGATACATCATTCCTGGCATCAGAGGAGGTAGGACTCCTCTTCCTGTATTCATCGCTAATCTAGGTTCCACTTCATCGTACAGTCTTGCACCTTTTGTTGCAGCTTGCAGTGTGGCTGTTCTTTGCAGCTCCACAAACTTATGGACTTATGGTTGTTATCCTCTGAGAAACACCCCCTTCTGAATGCCATCATCTAGATTATGGTTAGTCCATCTTTTCAGGATGGATTCCATTCGTGAGACATAAGCTTCTACTCTTTCTCCAGAGGACTGACTTAGGTTCATAAATTCCTTTTGCATCCGCTCTTCATAACCTTCACGCCTAAATTTAGTGAGGAAGACCAACTTCAAGTCATCCCATGTGCCAAAAGTTCCTACTGCTCGTCTCTCATACCACTGAAATGCCGCACCCTTAAAAGTGGTGGGGAATATTTCCAACCAATGCTCAGGGGTTCTGGCATTGTTAGCCACACATGCTACCATAAACTCTGCTACATGAAGATCAGGGTCTTCATTGTACTCTCCCTTAAAAACTGGCAATGGGACTACATTCGCTGGCCTATCATCAATATTTCCAGGACGGATCTGGCTTGGAAGTGGACCTGCAGCAGGAGGAGGAAGGGCTTGATGTGCCATTGGGACTTCTGTAAAGAGTTTCGCAAGGGCGTCAAAGGCGGCTTCTGCTGCGAGCTCGTTCTCAACCCTAATTTTTGCTTTCTCTCTTTTCACGTACCTCTGGACTCGTTCTAACGCTTGCCTCTTCATTGCGTCATTCATCAGGGGGTTGGCTCCACTATGTTGTTAGTGCTCCACAGAGGGTTAACAGAAGGCTTCAGTCTCTAGAGGACTCTCTTGCCAACATTTCTTCTACTTATTTCTTTTCAACGTCCCTGAATTCTGCTTTCATTCCACTGCACAGAGGAAGGTATTCGGTTATCAAGGTGTCAAAATGCATACGTTTGAGCATTGTGGTGGTGCCATCATCATAGTAATGCCAGCTTCTAATGGTTTCAACAGTGTATGTTGTGAAAAACACTCTGTCTACCAACTTCTAGTGGGTTGCCAATTGAACAAACAAAATATTATAAGTACACCAAGCATCCCATGTATCTTGCTGTTGAGCATCCACGAACAAATTCCAACTCTTTTCCTTCTTGTCTTTGTGAACCTCTACAGACCAAGACTCCTGAAGCTTCTTCACAATCTCCCACTTGATGTTGTCTGGAAACTTCTCAATGAATGCCAAATCTTCCATGGATGGTCATTCTCTCTGTTTCTGCTCTTCAGTTTATTCCCAAATAGTTTGCCACCAAGATGGAAGTTTTTGCTGCTTCAACAGAAAGAGGAAATTGTCCACCACATAGAGCATGCATCATGATGGTGATGTGTTTCCGCCATTGTGGGATGAACTTCTTGTGGAAAGTGGCTTTGATTATGAGAAATTCCAACTCTTCAGTGGAAGAAGGAACTTTACAAACATCCATTGATTTCTTCTCTTATTGGCAATGCCATTTCCTTCATTTTCATCCTCTTCTGGTGCTTGTTGATGGCAAGTTTCCCCGGCTGCGCACCAAAAACATGGAGCCCCAAGAGGAACACCAAGGAAAGGGGAATTCTCTTGTAAGAAAATCTATCTTGTAACATCAACAAGCTTTTTTATCATGTTTTATATGATCACAATGAAGAAAAGAACACCAGGCACAACAAATCTTCATGCAGCATCATGTAGATCTCCCACGGATTTGATAGAATCAACCATATTCTTCAATATCTTCATAAAATCCATCAATAGAATAAAGAAAGCAAAGGAATACACCATATTTGAATGGAAATACATCACATAGTATTCATCTTCAATATCTTCATAGTCTTTTCTCTCAATCTCTCATATACAATCACTCTGTTTCAGTAAAATTGGCTATCTCTGACTCTCTCTCTCTCTCTCCATCAATAATACATCATATCCACACTAAATCTCTCAAGAATCACCCTCCATAATCCTTCTTAGATCGTGGATACCCCTCCCAAGAGGTATGTCTGATATGAAGAGTCATCAGAGCCACTACAGTGTCTTTTCATAGCTCACTACTGTCACTTCACTCTAGTCTTCACTTGAGTCTTCAGCAGCTACTTCTTTCACTTCTTTCAGCTCTTTTGCACTTGTATTCACCTCTTTCCAAGGCTAGAAAACTTTCCCAAGCTACACTCTCATCTATCAGAACACATACATAAGCATACAGAACAGTCCACATAACAGTACCAGAACAGCTACAAAACAGAATAGAAATAAAGGCTCTATAGAAGACCTACAGAAGGTTATCAAAACCACATAACTCATACTCAAACCATTCCAAACTCTCACAAACCATTCAATAAACTTTCTCAAGATCTCAATCTTCATCAATTAATACTCCATCTCTCCTTACAGAAGACAATCAGAACAAAACAGACCAAAATAGAACAAAACAGAAGGTATACAGAACCAATTAGAATCTGTCAGAACATCACAAAACCACATATCTCCACTGATAAACATCATGAACTTCCAAAACACAATCAATATCATCCAAAAAACTCTCAAACCACTTCTAAACCAATATCATCCTTTTTCCTTTACCCCTACAAGTGGGTTTTACAAACCAGGGCTTGAAGCATCCTTTCACCTTGCATTCTCGAAAATTGAGAGGAAACCTATAAAGACTTCTAAAGCCGATTCCGAAAGACGGTGCAAACTCTCACAAAGGGAGTTTCGCGTTCGAGAGATGGGCCAAGATCATAAGTCCGCAACCAAGGCGAGAAGGTCAAAGTCTCGATGGCTCCTAAGAAGGCACAAGGTGTAACCGCAGGAGGATCATCTCCTAACATCCATGTGGATATTTCACCACAAGTCCAGGTTTTCTTCCTAATTTTGATTTATGTCGTAATAATTCAATTGAGCATGATTCATTTACGAAAATTAGGATGCACTTTTTCGATTGAAATACCTTGACTAAATTAAAGAAAATACTTCTGATCAAAGAATCGGTAATTTGTAATAAACGAATGAAAAAGAAGAGTATAAGATCTCTATGCATTCCTAGCAAGTGGTTTTTATGCATTGCAAAATAACAAACTTAGATTAACTAAATGCCCATCTTTGCAAATCAAAATAATGATAGTACACTTCGATTATGCATGGAAGGAATAAATCGCATGTCGCATTATTGAACATCTTTTCTTCGAATTAATTCTTTAAAGAAGGTTGCTAACAACCATAGGAAATTGCTAGGTATGGAAATGGTTCATAAATATGCGTAAAGTAGATTAAAATATAGTCAATTGTCTTAAATCTCAATCAACTATGTAAATAGTTACGAATGGTTGTGGAATACTCATTCAGTGTATGAATATCTCAGTTAGAAAAGAAGTAGGGAAAATGTTGCATGGTTCACATAAAACACTAACGTTTAGTAGCATAAATCTTGAATGCATGTTCTAGATGAATCAATAGAAGTTATGCCGTAACTTAGCATATGCTTTGATTTTAACCAGAAAAGTAGGGTTTGTAAATCTACTCAAACGTAGGCAATGAATCAATGT
Source organism: Lygodium microphyllum (assembly GCF_053477565.2). NCBI lineage: Eukaryota > Viridiplantae > Streptophyta > Polypodiopsida > Schizaeales > Lygodiaceae > Lygodium > Lygodium microphyllum. The sequence continues at coordinate 177,324,914 of NC_141137.1, forward strand.
GGTTACGAAAATGGTATCGTAAAAATATTCAAGAATAGTCAAGTAGTTGCTTTAAACCTAAACACCTAAAAACCACGAGGGACTTGTTTAGAAAGGGTTAATTCAATGCAATATATCCCAAAGAGCCAACTAGGGTTTAGTAGGTTGAGGACATGACCTAATCGCTCTTATTACCAAAGCTGAAACCCTTATACCCTAAAGACTTGGCCACCTTCACGGAATGTAGGGACTCTAGGATGTACTTGCAAGTGATGATTCAGGGTTTTTACCCTAAGGATCGCTCCCTAACAGGATGAAACTCGATTTGAATTTGGAACCTTAGGACTGACAATGTCGTCCTAGTGCAATCAGGAACGGATTGTTATGGAGACACCCAATCCCGGTTTCTTATCTAATCATGATTTCATGATTAGAAGACACCATTCGATGGGTAAAATAGTCCCATGGATTAGATGGGACACTCGTGCAACAAGTTGCAGAGTCGCATGATCTTTTGATTTGATCACAAGGGAATGGCCAATTCCTCGGAATGAGATTGGTAGATTCTTATGCAATTTTATCTTGCAAGGGGATGAATAATCGTCCTGATATAGTACCTTTCTTGGGTAAAGTGACCAAGGTACGGGGATTAGATATTTGCTTGGAAGCAAAGGACCAATCAATAAATTGGAATAACATATTTACTGCTAATAGAAATTAAGGTATTGGTTAAGTTGGGTTATTAGGGTACGACCCTAACCCAAGGATATAAGGGTTAACAAACAAACCCTTGGGGATCTTGCCAAGTTGCAATTGATCCCAAATTGAGTACTGATGCATTCGGAAAGAAAAATTTGCTCCTTAGCAGTTGGCCAAAAATAACAGCCACTGGAAATGATTGTGCTTGTAACTCTTTAAAGAGCACTGTTTTGCTTTGTTTGCTCAAAGAATTAAAGGATAAAAAGATATCTAATGCTTCAGGTTGAAGGCTTGAAGGGAGAGGCAGCTTTAGTTACCCCCGACTGCCTGGCTGACCCTAACCAAGGGGGTTGTTAACCGCACCGGGAAGGTGGACCGAGCCCGCCATGTGAGGTCTCTTTGTTGAGCGCTACTTGGAGAAAGAGGATGCTTGGGTGCCAGGGGGGGATCTAGCTGTAAATCCCTCACCTTCCGGGCCCTGCACAAGAGGCCAACGTGACTCGGGATTGGATCTAGAGGCCCGCATACTAGTCTACGGGCGAAATCTTGGATTAGTAATCCCTATGGATTGTTGGATAGCCTTCGGGCAGATTATGGATAAGCCTACAGACTGGACTTTATAAATGTATTTCAAAGGTAATATGATAAGATGTTGAAAAGGAACTTGTTTGACATTGTTTTTCTATGTCAAGTGCTATGATTACGTGAAGGAACCAGTGCCTAACTGACTAATTAAGGAAGCTGATTGATACATGTCTAACTAAATGTGTTAGGTAATTAAATAACTAAAACAACATGAGGAAAGTGTGATGGATGTGGCCATGGGTCCGTCCTACGGATGGGTGGTCCCGGTTGCTGGGAACTTTTCTCAATCATGATGGACAGCAAGAAGATCGTTCAAAGAACACAAATAGTAAGAGTGTTGACCTAGAATCTAAGTTATAATAATTTCGATTTACATTGTTTTAGGGGAACGGAATGGGACTATGCCTTATGGCAGAGAGGTCAAGCCTTGCATCCCTCTCGTTTCCCATTCTCCTTGAACCAAGTGCAGCGTGAATCCGCTTCGGACCTGGCGTTTCTGCGTAAAGTAATTCGCTCGGGTTCGACGCTAGTAACCATTCAGGAAATGACCAATAGGGAAAACCTTGATTCAGGTTGGTCCTAAGTGGGAATGGCCAGAATACTTCCACTACGTGGCAGACACGCAAAGTCCTAGATTGCAAACCCCGAAACATTGCATGGGAATGCCGGGCAGAGCTTTCTAGACATCCTTTCCGATGGATTGCTAAGACGTGTCCTGAAGACAACAGGTGGACATGTTACAATTATGGAGTTTGTTGTAGTAAATATGGACAAACGAGTTGCATGTACTTGATCGATGGTGGCTAGCGAGGTGGATGATGGGCTATGTAAGAAGGATCAAACTATTAACTATAGAAAGTAGTGAGCAAAAAGGATCTTGAAAAAGTGAGAAGGTGAGAAGTAGATTGAGATTTAGATTATCAAGAGAACATGTGTTGAAAGAGCTTTGGTCAATAACAATAAAGGAGTGCTATTTTTAGTTTGGAGAAGCTACATTCATCTAAGGAGGATGAAGTATACATGATATCAAGGTGTTCGGGGAACCCCTCACCTTTTTGAAATGTGATTGAGGGTTTGTTGGATGGATGATAAAGAGAATTTTTTGTTGGTAATGCAAATTTGATATCACTTTTCTTAATGAACATTCTTCAAATTTGTCACCAATATCTTAGGAAGAATGAAGATTTCAAGCTCCCTTTCAAAGCCACCCATTGCATAATATGGGGCTTGTGGATGTGATGAATGATCAAGTTGTGGTTGCTTTAGGAACATCCAAGTTGCATGATATTCTAAAATGAGGATGTGAGTTTGAGACTCAAATACATCACACATTGGAGCTTGTTCTTATCATCATGACAAATTTCTAATAGAGTATATTGAACATTAATTTAGTAAAGGAGATTATCCTTCAAAGTCTCAAGTTTCTATTCACTAGATCTAAAGAATGTAATAAATAGAATCTACTTTACTTTACCCAAGCGGTATTCATGCTATGATTGCTTCAATTATAGTTTGATATTAGATAAGGCCTCCTTGGAAAAATCCTCCTTGATTGCTAGTTTGGTCTTAGACAAAGTAGTCATAACCTTCTTTGAACAAGAGCCAAATCAACTTTGACCTTGAAATCTATTTCTTAACATCTATTTGGACTTCAAGGCTAGTATGGTAGATACCTTGAAGAATCCATCAAAACTAGAATTAAAAGTAACAAAGTATAAGGGAAAATTAGAGCCAGTATAGAACTTGCATAGAGATAGGGAGCTACTAACCAATTGACTTTGAAATGTGCTTGAATAAGAACTTGACCTCAATCTCCAAGTCAATATAGTAATAAAGTGTGTCCAACTACAATACTTTGATATGCTCATTTGGCTTCACATTTTGTTGTTCTAGCATCCATAGGAAAAAATATTTCATGAGTGGCATGTGGAAAGAAATTGGGGGGCAAAAATATTGATCAGATGATGGGATTTCATTGCTCTCATGAGCTAGACTATTGGTTTACAGTTTGCTGGTTGTTTTAAGCATTTTTTAAGCGATGCAACTATGGCTATCTCTCACCTAGCCATTGCAACTCTCTAAATGAGTGTAGCAAACTCACCAATTTACCTTCTCATTATAGTATATCCATAGAAGCCTTGTTGATGGCTTCATGTTCCTTGCAATGCCCATAACCAAGCTCCACCTTCTTTGCTTTGATCACCCCACAAGCTTTGTAGAGAAGAAGAAGAAGAAGAAGAAGAAGAAGAAGAAGAAGAAGAAGAAGAAGAAGAAGAAGAAGAAGAAGCAAGAGCTTCTCTAATCGGTGTCTCACTCTATATCACTCACACACACACACACACACACACTCTCTCTCTCTCTCTCTCTCTCTCTCTCTCTCTCTCTCTCTCTCTCTCTCTCTCTAATAATACATAAGCAAGCAAGAAGCAAGAAGGGAGCTCACAAGATTTCACACCACAAGAATGAGCTTATCCATTCACTTTCTAGTTTTTGGACATGACTTTCGCATTTGGATAGAACAACTTTCTCTCACTTGAATACACCATTTAAATTCTTTTACTAGTTTAGAAACTAGTTTAGCTAAGAATAATTGATACAACTTGCACAAGAGTGAGCTCGACAATCTTGTACAAAATAATTCCAAGTTGTTTCTTCATTTCAAAAAATGCAAGTTGCTTATTTGTTTCTATTTTTTTCATTTTTCTTGGACCTTTGTGTTTTTCAAATTTTCTTATGCCTTATCTTGCGTGTTCCTTAGTTGTGACTTCATAGATGCGATTAACATTATCCTCTCCTAGAGTTGTGACAGTCCCACGATACTCTATGGTTTGATGAAATCTATGTATGATCAATACTAGTTGGAGGTGTAGAGAGTATTTAGTAGTATCCTTGTGTTTAGGCCAATGCTTCGTGGGAATGGATTGGATTAGTCTTAAGGATAGGCTTGCTAACATCATACAAGTGAGAAAAATCAAGATGATGTGGGCTTATGATATTACCAGTTTCATCAAACTTCTCTTCAAACTATATTCTCACCATAGAAGGACATGTGCACTACCTAAGGAGATGTCTATCTCACTATGCTATGACACTTGTGCTCTTACAAATGTAGCTAGGAGATGAGTCAAACCCCAAGTAGGATTGGAGTGTTGTCTCACATTGGAGAACCTAGTTAATGTTATCGGGAAGTGTGGTGCAAAACTCAGGGAGATAGGTGTATCCATGTTATCAAGATGTACCCTTGAGATGCCCTGAGTGAGTGAAGTGGAGAAGGGCTAGTGGGTATGATCCCCTAGGTGCTTTGATTGTGTGTGATCCTTTTCTTTTTCTCTCACTTTTTCTCTTCTTGATTTTTTTTTTTTTGGAAATTAAGATGGTGGTCGAGGGAGTGGCCAACCACAATGATCTTTGTAGGCATGCTTTGCTCATCATGTAGGTATTCAACGTAGGCCTTCCTACTAGGAATGTCATTGGGAGAAAAGGCTGGCTACAACAGGTCAAGTGATTGATGTTCATGTCTTCTAGTAGCCACTTGCTTTTCTCACTACAAGATACAGGCCTTATACCGACGTTTAAAGCGATGAAACTGTTCATAAAGAAATTTTCCCTTGTCGTCACAAAAAACATCGGTATTAACAATGCTATAGAACATTCACTATTTGCATCGTTATCAGCATCTCTATCATTGTCGCTATCAGCGTCGTTATTAGCGTCGCTATTTGCGATGCTGATAATGACAATGATAGAGATGCTTTGCGACGCTAATAGTGACATGTGTAGTAAATTTGTGATGCTAATAGCAATGGTAACACGGAAAAAAAAATTGTGGCAGGACAACAAGCTGCCCTGCCACAAATAGCACTATGTGCTTTATTTGGTCCATACGGAAGAGTTTCAATAATGTGTATAATACTCGTGTAAATGAAGGAAAAGTGTACTTGAATCATAACACTAATACATAAAATAAATACAATATCACATAATGAAAGCGACGGTACACTCGTGGCAAGATACTACTACTACATAGCAAATGCCTACACAAATCATGTGACCAAAAAAGAAGAGCATGTGTGCTCCATGGATCCAAGGGCGAGCTATAGATCCTCATTGTCCGAAACCTCGTCCTGCCGCAAAGAAGCATCGAATTGACTCTACAAAAAAAGAAACAACTACACATTAGTCAACCATAGAATGCATTTTAATTAAAATTAGTAACTACGGACAAGAAAGATGAGTGACTTACAGGGCCGCCGCATCCATACAATCGGTCGATCAATGCAGTGAGACCATGTTTCTTTGCATATCGAGTCTCTAGGCCGGTGGGATCGCGGTTTGTAATGGAGTGCTATAAAGAAAACAAAATACAATAATTAGAAACATGATTGTCAGTACAAGGGATATTGCAAAAAAATAAGCAAGTAGAACAAAAGAAAAACTTACTAAGTCCTTCAAATATGTCCTGTGGCTGCCACTCCCAAGATTATGGACCACTCCTGCCTCCAGCCATACCCTTGCCGCCTGGCACTACTGTCTCCAACGTCCTAGAGAATCTATAGCCTCGTCCCTGAGTCGGTGCCAATTTTCCATGTCTAGCCACTTAGGCTTTGAGGCCCCACTCTTAAGTGCGTAAGTACATCTAGTATAAGAGACCCCTGTACATCTGGTGTAGCAAAAGCTGGAATGAAGATCTCTTGTAGCTCCTCGTTGCTCATCCCTCGACTCATCGTGCTGATCTAAATATCCACAAAGGTCACCTGCACAAATGAAAATTGATGTTAGCATAATCAATATAAATCAAGCAAAGCACGATAATATAAATCTTAAAAAAATGATCTTATTTAAAATGTATATCTTATGTACCCTTATAAGCGATTCGTCAATGAATTGAGTAGATGGATGCTCATACCTAACGAGCCACATCTCCATGGAGGCATGGTGCAATATACAAAAGCAATTCTCTCTCTCTTCCATTGCAACATCTATTCTTTTTTCTACCCCATTTCCAACCACCACATCTCCAGTCAGTCTATCATCGTCCTTCAGCGACCATAGCATACTGTTGCCTAAATCCGCCGTTGGTAGCCACTGTGAAATATACACTAACACCACAGACACTAACCAACCTTCACCCATACTACCTTCTGGCTAAGCTCATTGTCCCACAAAGCCTTTCAGAGTTTTCATGAAGTGCTCTAAGAAGAACATCCATCATATATGGACAGGTCTAGCAATCTCCACTTCATCTACAAGATGCACAACAAGGTGGATTTGTATTGTGAGCATGTTGGTAGGCACGTATTTCTCAAAGAGACAAACCATCTCCACTGTTCCCTACGTTGTGGATTCAATAGAGGACATCTTAATCTCCTTCTGTGAGATCCATTGCACTAAAGTTGACAACTGATAAATCATCCCGTGTATTTCTGGAGTAAGACATCTTGCGATCGCGATCGGTAGTACAAATTGCCACAAACGAGGAAACATTATGAACAATGACTACACTCCAGACAGCAAAATATGTAGGCCACTTACAATCCATTCGTAGTACAAACTTGACATATCTTATGCCAATCATGAGATTTTAACCTTGATAATTGGTCGTCTTTAGAAAATGCGGACCTGAGAGAACGCATCATATCCGTTAGAGTGTGGATAGACTTGATAATTTTCTTCACAATGCGCTCTTCTTTAGTGGACAAAATCGAAGGAGCGCGAGGTAGCTGCAACCGACCATCAGTACTCGACTGCGGCCAAAGCGCCTCCATCTTGCCTACCTCCTTCAAATCCATTGGTGTCCCTACAGTGTCTCTCTTTCCTGTGATGTGGTCCCATAGTAAGCTGCCCATATTCTTGAAAATATGCATGGGATCCAACAAGTGGTTGATCTGTAAGTGTGTTCAATATGGAAACTCATAGAAAATTGAGAACCGTCACATTCCATATGGATATGACTCTATGTGGACCATTTTCAGCTCGTACTAGCTTTGGGCGTTCATATGTGCTGGAGGTCATCCAAAAAAGCCTTCCCTAAGTTCATGACGCTCTGCCAAGAAAGCGGCGTGTCCTTGATATACCATCTTCTTCATGGTTCATGACCTTTGGGAGTCTAACTGTGGCCCACACAATGGACATGCATGATAACCTAAGGTAACCAGACCTATCCCAACACCTCTATCTAGTGAATACAAACTTGAACGAGCTATGACAGATATCACCAACGAGAACGGAAGCCTACTTACCTGAGAACTCCTCAAATCCCAAAAATTCATACATGGCCCACATGAGAACGAGAAAGTTGTGCAAGTCCTATTGATACCTGTGAGCACCACACTTTGGACATGTCTTCATAGTCTCATATTCTCCTTGAAATAGTATGCAATCATTGATACATGCATGGATGCTGTTGTAGTCCATGCCAAGCTTTCGTAGAAAATATCGGGCATAATCACGAGACTCAAGCATGGTATTTGCAAGTGGTAATATATGATACTTCAGTAACCTTTAAAAAAAATCATAAAACACCTTGAAAAAGCACAAATATTTTTTATGATAGTGCCGAAAACAAAATCAACAAAGCGTACGTACAAGATACCTAAACAACTTGGTCACGCTTGCATCGCTCCACCCATATTTTGCTTGCATACTTAGGAGTGCAAGCACTGTCTTCAAGTGAGATACTCGGCACCAATCATATAATGGTATGGATGCTTCCTCTCTAAGTGGATCAGATGTCTCGACATCCATGGGCATCAATGCATCGATCATTGCCTCCATCTCAGGCTCCAAGATTGTAGGAATATTTGGAAGGTTGCATGTCTCCTCTAGTATTGATGGTATAGATTAGATAGTACCTTCCAAGTGGTGGATTGGATTAGGCACTCCATCCATCGCAAGCCGATAAGCTCTTCTAGCTGGCCACAAAGGGTGCACTTCTCCTTGGGATGAGACATCACCTCCTTGGATAGAAAATTTGCTGGTCACACCCAATGTTTTGTATATGATATTCAATTAGTTTGCGAATACAATGAATGATTGATATACACTTTTCTTACCATTTTCTCAAAATCTGAGATCGCCTAATCAATGATCTTTAATTGAAACTCGTTGAAGCATCGTCCGTGTTCTACAGACAATCGACGTTTTCATCTAATTGCTAGCTTAAATTGAGAGCAAGGACATGGGACACACTAATTAAGATATGCCTCTCATGATCTTGAATATCATGACCTTCATCGTTTTCCATTTGCTCTATGTTATGACAAACAATTTATTTTTGTTATCATTCTTTTTTTCTTTCTTAAATTATTTGAGAAGGGATTTCTTCTCTTGTAACTAAACAAAATTAACATATGTAAAGTCTCTACCCACCCAAAAATTAATGTATGTCAAAGTGTTTACCATCTCCTGGTATTGCATCAGATCTCGCCACCACTACACCACCACTACCACCACCACCACCACTACTACTGCTGCTGCTACTGCTACTGCTACTGCTACTGCTACTGCTACTGCTACTGCTACTGCTACTGCTACTGCTACTGCTACTGCTACTACTACAAACAAGAAAAGAAGAAAAAACTACTACTACTACTACTTCTACAACAAGAACAACAAACAAGACTACTACCACTACTACTATGACCACGACTATGACTACCACAACAACAACAAACAAGAAAAGAAAAAAATTAAATAACAACTAACACTACCACTACCACTACCACTACCACTACCACTACCACTACCACTACCACTACCACTACAAACAAGAAAAGAAGAAAATGAGAAATACAACAACAACAACTACTACTACAACTACAATAACAACAATAACTACAACTACTACTACTACCACTACCACTACCACTACCACTACCACTACCACTACCACTACCACTACCACTACCACTACCACTACCACTACCACCACTACTACTACGACTACTACTACAACTATACTACTACCACTACAAATAAGAAAAGAAGAAATTAAAGAATACTACTACTACTACTACTACTACTACTACTACTACTATTACTACTACTACAAACAAGAAAACAAGAAATTAAAGAACATAATCTTACCCTCTCTTTGTTTTTCATTCATTCATTCTCCTCTCTCCCTTCCTCTCTCTCTCTTTCTCTATTATGTTTAATGTTTTTTCCCTCTCTCTCTCGTTCCTTCTTTATTTTTCTCTCTTCCTCTCCCTCTCTCATTTCCTCTCTTTCTCTCTCAATACACATGCTTTTTAACAAAAACAAGCAAAAGAAAAGGAGAAAAAACAAAAACAAAGCAAGAGGGAACAATGCACTCACGGCAAAGGCCCGAGGATGAATTTAGCGGCTCCTCTTCATGACGGCTCCTCTTCGCCCTCCGTACACTTCCTCCTCTTCTTCGCAAATGGCGGTGGCGGTGGTGAGAAGCTCTCCCTCTCCCTCTTTCTCTCTTTCTCTCCCTCTCCCTCTCAAACGTTGTCGTATTGCTGCGCATTCAAGATGTGAAATCCACCCAAAAGTTGTGTGTGGGAGTTGATATTTTGTACATACTTAGTTGCTATGTTTGTATCTTTATTCTGCGTGGTAATATAGTAAAGAGGGGTCTTTTACTACCATTTCTTTTAGCTGGGGTTGCACCTCATAGGTCCTCCTTCAATAATGGTGGCCATGAAGGGATGCTTTCAGCCTATGTTGAGCAGGGCTAAGGAGAGAAGGCTTTACAACTTTATGGGCACATGCAGGTTGAAGGTGTTAACCCAATGGAGTAGACAATTGTCATTGCACTCCAAGCATGTGCAATCCAAGAAGAGAAGGGCCGAATAACTCAAATAAAGTCTCTGGAAATTGGACAAGCATTACATGTTGATGCCCTTCAGAAAGGATTCACATCAGACATTTATGTTTATAGGACCCTGGTGTCTATGTATAGCAAATGTGGGAGCATTGTAGAAGCAGAGAATGTGTTTGATGGGTTGTTTGAGCACATTGTTGTGTTATGGAATGCTTTGTTTTTTGCCTATCTAGAGGTTAGTCAATAAGATAAAGTTTTGCAAGTGTACTTCAAAATGAAAGCTGAAGATGTGATTTGAATGATATCACAATTTTATCTGCAGTAGCAGCTTACAGTACCACTGGAAGTGTGGAGATGTGCAGATAGCTTCATTTTTATATTGCTTTGCAGGTTATGATCTGCTTCCTGAGTTTGGAATGGCACTTATCTGCACGTATGGTGACTATTCATGTATGGTTGATGCTCAAGCTCTCTTCAATGGAATGCTCGAATGGGAGAAGGCCACTTTTCTGGTTTTAAAAAAAAAAGGAGGCCACTTTTCTGAGCGGAATATATAGCGCTGGGGAAGAGGACAAAGGGGGCGTGAGAAAGAAAAAGCAAGGAGGAACGTAAGTAGACACTAAATCAGTTAATAATGGTGGGTCCTCCAGGAACAGAGAGGACATTACTTGCTGAGGCAGCTCACTGGTAACAGAGAATCGGCACCTCGGTGTTTCTCAGACCTTAGCAAGAATCTTAACAAAGAAATGATTAGCTGGTTTCCTGAGCTTGGAGAACAACAAAAAAACGTACAATGTGCGCTTTAGTATGCGCGAATAACTCCTAGTTGGAAGCCTATGGTCTGGATGAAATATCTCAGACAGTAGATGCTGTGCAACAATTTGTGATTGATCTTATATGATTGGAAAGGTTGTGAAAGATATAGCCTTCAAACCTTTTAGCTCAGCGTTGAATGCCCTGGAACAGTGCAATGTTGTATATGAAGAGACTATCCCTCTGGAGTGGCCGCTTTGGTGTTTCTTAACACGCAAATTACAGAAAGAAACGGATTTCCTATGAAGCAAGTTGTCTTGTTCAAGGGCAGTGTAAATTTATTGATGCACAGAGATACTTCCTGCTTCAGGGGATATGGAAGGCGTAAGGGTGAGTGAAGATGCAAGTTGGTCAGAGGACACATTGTCAGCCCAGGTCTCTTTGTACTAAACCTTGTAATTGTGAAGCAAGGTAAACAAGATTTATCAGGAGTGACTGATACTGAGAAGCCTAAAATGAGGGGTCCTAAAAGAGCTAGCAAAATTCGCAATCTGCTTAATCTTTCTAAGCAAGATGATGTAAAAAAATACGTCAACACTTACCGTCGTACATTTACTTCTTCCATTGATAAGAATTGCAGCAAGGCTCCTAAAATTCAATGGCTGGTCTGTGTGAGTTGCTAAAAGCTATTGGATGCTCTGTTGTAAACACAGACACTGAAGATTGTGTTGCAGGATCAAGTGGACTTAGTTATACCGCAGACAGAGAAGACATCAGAGCCGACAGAGGAGAGGGCAATTGATGTTTGTTTGCTGAGACGATTCACCTTTCTGAAAGAACTTGAGGGTCAAAGCAAAGGCATTTCTGACTTTGCCTGGTCATCTGATTCACGGAATATTTGTATGGCTTCTAATAATGAAACCCTGCATATTTAGGACGTTGACATTGAGACAGAAAAGTATGTAAAGATCTTGAGGAGTCATATGAATTTTCTGTTCTACGTCGACTTCAATCCTCAGTCCAACTTGATGGTATCTAACTCTTTTGATGAAACTGTAAGGATTTGGGATGTAAAAACAAAACTGGGAAATGCTTGAGAGTATTACCTGCACATTCGAAACCAGTGACAACAGTCAACTTTAACAAGGACGGTTCATTGACAGTTTCTAGCAACTATGATGGCATTTGTAGAATCTGGGATTTTCACACTGAACCTTGCTTGAAAACACTGATTGATGATGAGAATCCACCTGTGACCTTTGACAAGTCTTCACCCTGATTCACCCTGTTGTAATACATCAGATTGAAATTCTGGATTCAGTTCCTTGTGGCTGCCAATTTGGGTATCAAGACAAGTTCAATAAGTTTAACTTGGCCGAAGAAAACTTGAAGATTCCGAAAGGATGAGAAAATAAGAAGATGGAAAGGCTTTCAACTGTCATCAGTTTCCCTTCTGAAATTATGAGAGGAAATGAGTAGTAATCAGATGAACTACTTTTCTGATTATAACTCACCTTGAGTGAGCTGAAGCCTTGTATATCTTCAAGATTGGCTTAGTTGCCATTTTAAACCTTATATATTGGATAGCAGAATTTATAATTGTTTTTTCTCAGACAGACTTTATTGAATGTATTCTGAAATTGCTTTGTGGCTATTAAAAATTATATGATTCAAAGTTGGAGGCCTGAACCAGTTTGATGATGAGTTCAATCTCTAATATTGGATTATTCACTTGATTGATCTTCCATCTTGAAATTTATCAAGGTCTTCTGTAGACATGACTTTGCTTTCGCAAATCCTTCGACAACGCAAGATGTAGTTCACTCTCCCTTTCGCTCCCTCTTTCGTTCATTCGCACAAAATGATGCGCTCGGGTTTTGTCCCGGTTTTTTTCGTCTGAGTACCATCGCTATTAGTGACATCACTAATTTGCGTCAGAAATGGCCATTGCTATACTCCTATATCCTTGTAGTGTCTCCCCACTGATACATCTGTCTAGCCCTTGATTTTATCAATTAGCAAGGATTTCCTATGTGGTTTGTTATTCTTGCTAGGTTTGGGCAAGAATGCTGCTTTATTACACATCATACTCTAGTTACTTTTAGAGTTGGGCATAGTTATATACAGAATTTTCCATCTCATTTTTCAAATCCACTAGTTGAAAAGTTTTCTACTAGGCCTCCTCCATTTCCCTTTTCTGTTGCCCATCGACATACTTCATCTCCTATAGTTCTGCTTCTAACTTAGCTTTGTCTTTCATGGCTTGGACATACTAGCCTTTAGTTGCACATCATTTTCTCTTTCTATTTACACTATTCTTGTAACTCTTCATATTATTTTTCCTTGTCATTGCCTTCCCTATTCATAGCTAGTTCTCTCTTTAGACAAAAAATTTATCGTATTTTTTGTCATTAGTATGTGGCATGGCCTTTCTTTTCCTTTTCTAAAGCTATTAAGTCTTACATCTCTCCTCATCCAACTAATCCCTTTGCTCTTCTAGATCTTTTAATAGCTCTTAAAAGCCTGGTGTTGGGCTTAGGACATTCATGGATAAGAAAGCTAATGATCCTTCCACTCTTGGTGTTTTAGGCGCCTTTTGACTAGATTGCACATTTGCAAGCTGCTAATCCTTTGATACAAGTGGCTATGGCTTCTTCCAATCTCACTTATGAGAGAGCAGTCAGTTGTGTAGCAAGTTCATAAACCATGCTCTCCTATCTAGTTTTAGCCAAATCCTTTGCTATGGGGGCTAGGATGGGTGATGTTGTGGCTACAAGTGAAGGGGGAGACATTTCTAATGGAGCTTTATCCTTACCCAAGATTATTGGTGGCCTAGCTATAGGTCTTGTTGCACTAGTGCTGCCTGCCTTTGAAGACCCTCCTAGGTTGAGGCCCATTAGAGATAACTCTTCCACTTTTGAGGGTTGCTCTATAGATCTTCTAATCCCTAGGGCTATGTCTTCTTGCTCTTACTTTCTAAGGTGCTCCTCCTCCAATGTTTTGACCTTCTTTTCTCTTCTTCTCATTTGGAGGCTTCTTTCACTTTCTTGAGTTATTTTCCCTCTTCAATCATGCTCTTCTCTTGCTTGCTTAACACCTTCATGAAAAAAATTTCCCCTTCTATCCTACTAATGGATATGGATTGTGGATTTTATTATTATTACTAGGTTTATAGCCTCCTATACTATAGATCTTGGAACCTCTTTTTCCTTAACTCAGGTTGTCACTCTAGTGCCATGGCTTGGACATGAATATCAATTGTTATGGGCTTTGGTTGAGTTTCTTCCTATTCTCCAGTTGAGCTTATCATAGAGGCTTCAATTCCAACTCTTTTACTAGGTTCTTTCTTGGTTTGGAGCTTCTATCATATGGCAACACGCCTTCTCGCAATCTCCTCTACCTTTATTGCAATCTCCTAACTTTTTATACCTCTTGCTCCATTGAGGGTCCATGTTCTAGAGTTTTTGTGCAGGTGGATGACACCTCTTGTATCGCTATGCATAGAGGTTTCTATGCTAATGGTTTTTCTCATGGATGTATTTCCTTGGTGACTTTTTTTATAATGGTTGTTAGTACCCCACCAAATCCCACTAGAGTTGCATTGGTTGGTGCCTTTTCCATTTAGCCTCACTATTTGCTAATACTGATCTCAAATTTTCAAACTCTTTTGTGTTAGAGCCCAATGCCTTTGCCATATCATGGATGGTTTTTATGATTTAGGCATTGAGCTCTTTGTTATCCATGGCCCTGAGCAGCCACACTTTCTAGCATTACAACATGGATCCTACTCATTAGAGAGATGTACATATTTCAAGATAATAGGAAATGTATCAGTTTAGCTTGAATTTTAATTGAGAGATCTACAATGTTTTTCAAGCCAATGCCATCATTTGTGAAAACCTACTATTTATCCATCCCTACCATTCCATAGATATCTCTCTTTGGTCACTTCTCTTGCTTATTTGGTAGGCCCAAAGCTAATTGTATTAGTATTGGATTAAGAGGAACCTCCACTTGTTTGTGCCCATGGTTGTTGCTCATAGTGATGAATTCATTATGCATGTTAGGATCCTAAGTTGTAGGAAGTTTTGTGCAGTACTTATAATTTATTTCTCCTTTAAATATCTCCATACTCTTATGTAATTTACACTATACTACTAATTCTCCAGCGTCTCAATTTTTGGTAGCCACTTCTTTTAGGTTGTGGATCTATTTGTATCACAAGTGGTGATATCCCTTAACTTCTATACTCAGCTTGTAGTTTGCATATTCGAAATATGGCATATGAGACTTGGTCATCCTTTCAGATGTGGCTTTGTCTCCTCGTCTTTCCTATTCAAAGTCTAATTACATCTTGCGGTGAGTTTTTTGAAAGTATTAAATTTGTCAATAATGGAGCACACACACACACACAGATACACACACACACGCACACATCTTGCAAAAAAAAACTAAAGCTTCGTGCCTCACACAAACGCAAGGAAAGTTTTGCATTAAAGCTTCATAGCTCTGATGTAAAGAAAGTTTTAAATATTATTTAAAAAGTCAAAAAAGTGATCAATTTCAATGTTTATGCACCGATTGCAGTCTTTGTGCATAGTTTATGCAAACCCCTTCTCCTCCCAAAGGATTGCAATACTTTCAAGACAAGGGGTCATGGTGAGGATTTGATTCTAAGGTGCTAGCCCACTAGCTTATATACAAGGAGAGTTCAACTATGTTTGGACCACTACTCGTAGAAATGAGGATTGTATTCCATAGTAGTGCAATAGTCCCTATCCTATGGAATATATTAGTATGGAAAATATAGGTTAGAACATTAGTGAGGAGGTCCCCTAAATTGATTCCACTAGCAATATGAGGTGCTTCCTCTCTCTAAGGGCTTGATCTACATATGGACGTAGCATCACATTATCTTCTAACATATATTTACGGGTTAGAGAAAGCACTCAAAATGATATGGGAAAACATAAGTAAGATCGTAATCTAGCATCTTAATGGCATGTTGCTCCTCTACTCTATGTAGATCATGATCTGATATCACTCTCTTTTGCAATGTGCTCATAGAGTAAACCAATGCTACAAAAATGAGGAGTCAGATTATTCAAGGTGATCAAGGTTGGCTAGTTCATTAGGGGTAATTTAAATATAACTTTATTTGAAGAAGGTGATTAATCTTCCTTTGAATGCCTAATCTTGTAAGACCTTAGTTTCAATAAGCTCCTCGGTGATTGAGGTAGGCTTAGTGAAGATGAGTTTATATTCATTCCATGAGCATGGTAGAGACCTCGCATTGTCTGTGGTATTCTTATCAAGGAGACCTAGGTCAAGTTATTCATACCTATGGTGAAATAGAGTAAAGATGTTATCTATTGATCAAATATATGTGACTATGTCTTTGCGAGTGTCCACATCCATATTAGTAGCTAGTTCCAAGAAAGACTACCTCTCAATAGAAGATCTAAGGCCAATAGGGGCATCTGGCTTTTGGTGCTGATTTGACCAAGTAGTGTGAATGCTTAATCTTGGCTTATCATAGGCATATTTAAGATTCTCTTAGGTTCAGCTGAGGGTTTGGTATCTATTTTTTGGACTTGGTCTTTTGGATGAGATTGGGATACAATTTTAGCAGTCTTCGATGTTTCCTTGTAGGTGGAGACAAGTAATCTATGTGGTTATATTCATTCCTTAGACTATGATTCTTTGCAAATTAGTTGCCAATGTTTAAAGGTTGGGCTCTTCATATGATTCACTAGTGGTGCCTTTGGTTATTTCATTTTGTCGGCTTGTTGAGGGCCATGGTTGCGGTAGAGGTGGTCATGGTGAGTGTTTCCTTGGTTGTGAAGGCATCCTCTTTTATGAATTCAATATTTCACATGTTTGTACACTTTCACTCTTAACCACATTAGAAACATGCCCTAGAATGCATCCATGTTTCACCTACAATTGGCACTTCAAGGGGTTCAAGGAAAGATTGTATTGCCTTCAAGATGATCCCATCTAGTTGATGTGTATGCAAAGGTCATATATAAACACTTCCAACCATAAGGAGCATGTCTTTGAAAATTGTACACATTCATCATTGGAAAGTGGTAAGTGGATTCTAAGGCTGAAGGGCAATTAGAATATATTCAATTCCATGGAAAAAGCTATTTTGTGATTATCATTGGGATGAACCTACACATGATTGTATCTTAGAAATCCATTGAGAAAGCTATAGGCTTCCTTTCCTACAACTCTTTTCAACATATGCTCAGTATAAGGCAATGGATATTTGTCTCTTATTGTGGCTACATTGACTTTCTTGTAATTTATGCACACTATAATATTTACATTGATCATCATCATAATGATAATGGGAAAAACCTTGCCTTCGTGCTCATTTTTTTAGATAAACCTAGCATTTAGGAGCTCATCAATTTCCTCCTTAACTACATGGGAAAAATGTGCATTCATTACCTATGGGCATTTCTTAACTTGCACCACATTAGGCACCACTTTGAATGTTATGGGTTACAATAATGGGATCTATTTCCTTGAGCTCCTCAAGTGACTAGGCAAACACATATTTGAACTATTGTAAGAGATGTAAAAGATTAGCCCCCTCCTCCTCAATGAGGCCCTTCATAATGAAGACATATCTAGCTAGGTTTATCATCCCTCCTAGTGGCTAAGTTAATCTCTTTGACTTTCATTGGATCCTAAATAGGTTCTCTAGCTTGTCCTTCACATTTGTCTCCTAGCAATACCACTATCCAATTTCCTTTTTTAAATTTAGTGAATGGCATTGGGAGATCCAACAACTTTTGCTAATTCTCAACATTGATGTCTATTGCATTCTTTCTCATCTCCTCCTTTAACATTTTGTATTGTAGGTGGACTGGAAGATCCTCCTTAGTGCATCAATTTTAGACAGAGAAGGGATTTTTGGGTCGCTATTTGAGCTAACCTGCAATTTGGATTTAAAATCATAGACATTGCTAGAGAAGGGTGTTTTCCCAAGTGGTTGCAACTCAAAAGTGATTCCAACTTCATGCAATGTTGTTGAATTGGCTTGGTTAAGGATTGTTTGTGCATAATCTTATACTTCCAAGTATTCTAGCTAAGTCTAGTCACAATCCATCTTAACCACTTCATGAACAAGTAGCATTTGCATTTCCCTAGGTTTGGAATTGATAACGATTTGCTCAATTGTGTGCCCATTTAGTGACATAGTATATGGTTTTGAGTTCAATGGTAGAAGACTCTTTTTCTAATTCACAATCTATATATGTGCTTCTTGTGTCTTCTACATTAGAGTACTCATTATTTATAATATCTTCCTCTTATTATGCCTCATCTCTCTCGAGGAGAGCCTAGTTACATAAGAGGTTCAAGTCATGGACTTTGGTCCACTTCCAGTGTCAGGCTTTCAAAAGCTTTTTGAGTACTGCCTTTTGATTTTTGCTATGTTCATCATGTAGCTTCTCGTTCAAGAAGTCCAAGATCTTCATTAAGTCAAACTTGCTGGTGGACACATGGTAGAATATGCAAAGAGCTATCTTGTTGTGTGGTACCATCATGAAAATATAAACTAAAGAGGGTGTTTGACCTAAGTTATTCTTCCTTTCTCCTTGTTTACCCACACTATTGGCTATATCAATCATTTGCTTATAATCATCCTCATTATCCTAGAAGGAAAAATTGATGGTGGCAAGGATATACATTCAATCTCACTCATTATAGGATAGGGATGTATTTTGTGAGTGGAACATACTTTTGTGTGGATTTAACATTTCCATTTAGCAAGGGGAAGTTGCTATCTAGGTCAATGGTGGCTGAGGTCTTCTAATAGCTTCTATGCAATTTTGAAAGAATATCAAGTTGTTATCCTAGTTCTTGGTCACTCGAGCACTTCTCATCCAAGTTTGATTTAGCAGAATAGTTTACTTGACTGTGTGCATGATAATAAAGTTCATTGGAAATCTTATGCCTAAAGTTTTTATAGACTAGTCCTTCAACACATGGTATGACCTATGTTGTATTGGCTAATCTAACATTCAAAATTGCATAGTTTCCCAATGTGGGTTGCCCTAAGCTTGGAATACTACATGGTTTAGATGCTAACCCCCACTCATGTGTCTACAATCCCCTTTTTTGTGGAATATCCCAATGCAATAATAGAAAGTATTGTGTGTATCTCTATTCCCTCATAGAAGGCATTTACTTGCATATTCTCTATTGTGGGATTAAATTTAGACTAGTATGTGTGTGGCAGTAGTGGTCTTGCCTTGTGTAAGTGGTGTTTCCAACTGCTTTGATCCATAGATCCACTTTTTCAATGCATTATAAAGTGAAGTGCTTTACTTCAATATCAATCCTAATGGTAGGGACACCATTGTTTAGGTCAAAGGAACCTAACATCCAATCTCTCATGTGCACCTTTATCAATGTCTTGTTTCTAGTGGAGGTCATTTTGTGGTTGAGGTTGAGTTGTGGCCCTACTTGCATAAAGAGGAGTTGTGTGTCAGGGCTGTGGTTTTCCTCTACTCCTATGTAGGTATGAGAAGTGGGTGGACTCATTGTTGACATGTCATGTAGCCCTTTATCCACGATGGGCTCAACATCTTGGAGTCGTGCTTGATCCTCTTTTACCTAGCTTATCACTTTATCAATAGTATTTGATTATTGCTTAGGATCTAGGTATTCCTCTACTTTAGCACTCCCACTTGTGTTCATTTTGGGAGCTGGAGTCTCAACTTCAACATCAAGAAGTTGTTCCCATTTTTTCAAGATCATCGCATTATCGGTCTTGCAAGTTAGTTTTGCTTTAGTTCTCTCTTTCCTTTTCTTTTGATTCTTTTTTCCTATAGATAAGCCATCTAAGTTGTTGGGCTCAAGTACTACAATGTTATTGTATTTAGCTTGAGCTCTAGTCATGACATTTAATGGGATCAATGTGGCCTTATCATCAGGTATTTCAACATTAAAGAGCCCCAAGTGGCATAGATGATATGATTGTTGAGATAATGTAGGGTTTTCACCTCAAGAAATCAATGACATGTACATGACACCACACTCCGCATACCTCAAATCCACCTTCTCTTTGTTTGCTTGTTCCATTTATGGGCATCTAGATGATTTGTGCACCTGAGGTGGCCACATCTTCAACAATCTAGTAGTTCTTGTTGTGGGTTTCCTCCCATGCCTTGCCTCCATCCCCTACCCAAGGCCATGACTACAATGGGTAAAAATTCCATCAAGACAAGGTACCCTTATGAATCATCATAAATTACATAAGGGTATATATATGGTTCCTCTTTGGTTGGTTCCTTTGTGAAGTGTATTGGTGCATCACTTGGTGGGCGCATGACTATGGTGTTATTGGTATTCATGTCACATTGATGTTAACCCTAGGATCTATGGGCATTCACTTTTTGGATGCAAGGGTATAAGTTGTGCTCCTCTTCCATTGTAAAACTACCTATTTGATGGGTAATATGGCATTGGATAAGGTTGAGGATACAAAATCCTTCTCGGTAGTTGAAAAATTTAGGCCTCTTTCCTTTGCCTATCAACTCATTGTGCTTGCATGAATCTTGCAACTTATTGCAATTGGTCCTTTTCTAGCCTTCTTTCTTTCTCTATCTCAATGATGATTTCATGTGTTGATCTACTCACCTACACTATTCATACCATTTTCTCATATTGTGCCAAAAGATGTTAGATTTTGGTTGGAAACTTGCAACTGTAAATTCCTATGTCTCTACTTATTGATCCTGATGTTGACATGGTTTGCAACCATCAATCCCCATGTCTCTACCTACTGATCCTAATGTTGACATGGTTGATTTTTGTTCTTGTGTGACTAAGTTTTGAATTATGCTAATGAGGTTTGATAGACTATGGATTCTTCTGTGAAAGACACTTCATCTAGGCACTTGTCCCATGAGGGTTCACTTGACTCTTTTACTTCACAAGTTTGTTTTGTTGCCTTTTCCCCCTCTGGCTTAGTATTATTGTGGTCCAATTCTCCTATGATCTCTGAGTGGCATTTCCTCATTTGGTTTCTCTTGATTGGTTGATTTTTCTCTCCCTCTTTGGATGACTTAACACATATGCATGCTTCTTAGCACAATAGATAATCTTTGTGGTCCAATTCTCCTATGATCTCTGAGTTGGATTTCCTCATTTAGTTTCTCTTGATTGGTTGATTTTTCTCTCCCTCTTTGGATGACTTAACATATATGCATGCTTCTTATCACAATATATAATCTTTTTCTCTCCAAATGTTAACTAACCATTGATAGTGCACATACAAGCTTTCAATTCTTTCTTCTTAAGCAAAATGAGTGAATTCAATATAGTTGTTTATCTTATCATGGATGCTCAATCAAATTTTCAATAAATTTTTTGCAAGTGCATATTTATTCAAAACGTAGCACAAGAAATGCAATACAACACTTTAAAACTTATGTTGACTTTCCAAAGTAAACTATTTGACTCTATTGTTGGTCTTGAGGTTATGGTTTCCTCCTTAGGGTTTGGATGCTAGTTTTGCACCCTCAATGATTGTCCTTGTGGTTTATTTCCCTTTACTATTAGTCCTACTTCTCATGGTTTCTCAATGAAGATTGATTATCTTTTTGGACTAGTGGATAAGATTTCCAAGTGGAGTGCGATCTACTATCTTGGCTTACAGTTGTGGGTTTCAACTAGACTCCAAAATCCCTCTTTTCCTAGAAGTTTCAATTGGGAAATGAACCCCTTATTGTCCAAAAAGTAGCTAATTGAAGCATTGCAATATGTTTAAGCATAGTTTCAAGAATGTGGCTATGACTGGGGTCTTGTGATGTATGGTGACTCAAAAGCCTTTAAATGGTGTTATATATGGTGCTCTAGTTCACCATAGTTCAAGAATCCTTCGAGGCATTTGGTGATCCAATGTGAGGTAACTTTCTATGACCTAGGCTAGTGTCGTGGACCTAACCCTACCGTGGTTTGTGAGTGGCTAATCTAAGTGTGTACTAAGGCTTAGTAATCTATATCTTGATGTGCTTTTCTAGATGTGACTAGTTGCATACCTTGGTGTGCATACTTTGGGGATGAATGTGCAACTACAATGTTGAATTTGAGGGGAAAAGTGTGGTTAATGTGGCAATGTTTAACTAGGGGGATTTGTAGATGTTAAAGGGTGATGTATCCTAGGGTTTGGCATAATTGCGTATGGGTTATCAATGACCTAGATGATGATGAAATCTATGGAAAATCCTAGGTTGAAGGTGCATATGTAATTGGGGGAAAATGGGTTTTTATGTAGTTTATGTATCTAGTGAATGGACCTAGCATGTTAATCCTAATGTGAGGGTCAAGTAACAAGTGCTTTGCATGCATTGTGGTTGTCCCCTAAGTTTAAATGTGTAGCTATAGATGCCTATGTGAAAAATAGTCCTATAATGCCTAGGGTGATGTGAGGCTTAGTCTTCTGAGTGCCACATGCTTGAGTTCTTAGTTGTAGCAATGATTGAGCAACTCAATGCCTAACCTCCAACTTGATTCTTGCACCAATAGTTGGCCAAGTAGATTGTTAGTGATCCAATGTCCTAATGTGGTTGGTGCAATTTATGGAAACCTTGTGTTCTTCGATGGTTAGGAAATACCTACGCAATCTAGCACATGGTGGTATATGCCTTATTGTGTTCTTATTAAACTATGTGGCCTAAATGCCTAGTGACTAAGTTTAACATACCGAACATTACAAGTCACGCGTGAACCCCCCCTTTATAAGTAGTGGGGATAATAATATTGCATTTAGGATAATTTTGTAGAGAAAAATGCAAATTTTTAAAAATAAATTCCCCTCTCCTCCAGCCGACTGTCGAGCTGGAGGAAGAGGGGAATAGTATGGTAGGCAAGCTCCTTGCTGGAGCTTGCCTAGGCTGGTAGCCATGCCCATTGACGCGTGGGGGGGAGGGAGAATCTTATCGCCTCCCCTATATATATCGAGGGCGCTGCCATGATGAGTTGGGAAAGGAGAGGCCCTGCCTTTAAATGCCATAAGAGGAGGCTCTGTAGGAATCGTGAGGGAGGGAGAGGCTAAAGAGGTCACCGCTAGTCTGCCCTGGAAAGCCGAGCTACTGCAGAGGCTGCTACTATCCGTCGTCATTCAGCTGCCACCCGTCATCGTTGAGCCACCATTCAATGCTTGTTCGCCACGTAACCCCTTCCTCCCCCCCCCCCTTATATCTTCTCCTAAGGCCCCCTTTTCCTATAGCCTTTAAGGCTAGATTTTTCCCCCCTTGGAATTCCCCCCTTAGGGCTTTATAAAGCCCTTTTCCCCCCCCAAAAAAAAGGGGTTTTACCCAAATTTCCCTTGAAAGGCCTTAAGTGGTCTTTAAGGCCCTTTTCCCCCCCTGAAATTTCCCCCTTAAAGCTCTATAAGTTCTTTTTTTAACCCAAATATTTTACCTTAAAGCCCTTTTTTCTCGGATCTTAAAACTCCCTAAGCGCCCCCTTAGGCCCTTTTTATACCCTTTTTTTACCCCCTTACAAAAAGAAGATAGGGTGTTAAGGGTCTTTTGACACTTTTCTTTCCCCATACAAAAGCCCTCGTAAGGGTTTTTACACCTTTTAATCCATGTTCGTGTGAGTCTTTATAAGGCCATTAAGCCTTTCCCATGGCTTTAACGGGCCTTATTCGCGAAAGACTTTGAAACACCCCCTTCCCAATTTGAAACCCTTCTCGTGGTTTCTTCCCTCCTCCACAAGTATCCCTTCGAAGAGGTGCTACGAAAGGAAAGAACAGAAGACTCATAAAGGAGTGGTATTTCAAAAAGGGAACTCGCAAAGCTGCATCCACGACAAAAAGGATGCATTTGTGATGCCTCCTAAGAAAGCCCAAGGCGCAACCCCAAGAGGATCGTCTCCTAGCATCCACGTGGACATCTCACCCCAAGTCCAGGTTTTCATTCCTAATTTTTATTTGGTATTATTATAATCGTGTGAGGAAAATTGTTGGAAATAAGGATGCATTTTTTATCTTAAATGCTTTAGAAAATTGATATGCATTTAGTCCATATTTACAAAAGCGAGATTACGATAGCGTACTTCGTTTAAACATGCAAGTATAAACTGCATGTCACATTACTAAGCCATATCTTCTTCGCAATGAGTCATCATGGAAAGTGCTAGGAATCCTTAGGAAAGTGCAAGGCATGAAATGATTCTTACGATGCATTACTCTAGGCAATTATTGTTTCTCAACTGCATAAATTATTAGTAAAAGGGTTGCTTGTTAGCATGAATTTTATTTGCAAGTTATAGGAAGATTAGTTGGCATTAACCTAACCTATGCCTGACCTTAGATCGATAAGTTAGCGTTGAAAATCAATTTACACATAGACAACGAGTCATGTGGAAATGATAGCGTAATTATCTTCAAGAGTTAAACAAATTGGCATAAACCTAAACACCTAAACCGCGGAGTACTCGTTTAGAATAAGTTAAATTCCAAGAAATTCACTAGGAATTAATACGTGACCTAATCGTACGTATTTCTAAAACTAAAACTCCTATACCCTAAATACTTTTCCACATTCACCAATGTAGGGACAGTGAAACATATTTGGGAAGTGATCTAGGGTTTGTCTAATAATCTTACGAGATGGAACTTGGAACCCTAGGACTGACGACGTCAGCCTAATGTAATCAGGAACTGATTGTTTCGTGACTCCATTTGATGAGTAGAATAGTCTCATAGTCGATGCAACACTTGTGCAACAAGTGTGGAGTCGTATGATCTTCTGTTTGGATCAAAAGGGAATGGCCAATTCTTGCAATGAGGTTGGCAGGTCCTTACGCAAGTTATCTTGCAAGAGGATGAATAATCATCCTAATATAGTATCTTTCTTGAGTAAAGATAATTGCTTGGAAGCAAAAGACCAGTCAAAAAACTGGAATAATCTATGAACTTAAGGTTTGACCAAGTCGGGTTAATAGGGTATGCCCTAACCCAGGATATAGGGGATCTTGCCAAGTCACAAGTCATCCCGGATCGAGTGTTGGATGCATTCGAAAGAAAGGATTCATTCCTTAGCAGTTGGCCAACAACAATAACATCCAATGGAAATGTTTGTGCTTGTTACAGATTTAAGAGCAGTGTTTGGCTTTGTTTGATCAATGAATTAAATGATAAATGGATATCTAAATACTTCAGGTTGAAGGCTTGAAGGGAGAGGTAGCTTCACTTACGCCCGACTATCTGCCTGACCCTAACCAAGGGGGTTGTTAACTGCACAAGGAAAGTGGACTGAACTGACTGTCTCTCTGTTGAGCACTACTTGGAGCAGGAGGATGCTTGGGTGCCAGGGGGGCTCTTGGCCGTAAATCCCTTGCCTTTCGGGCCCTACACAAGAGGCTAACGGGACTCGGGATTGGATCTCGAGGCCCGCATACTAGTCTACTGGCGGAAACTTAGATTAGTGATCCCTATGGATTGCTGGATAGCCTTTGGGTGAATTGTGGATAAGCCTACGAGCTGGACTTTTTGTATTTCAAAGATAAATATGATAACTTGTTTAAAAAAAACTTGTTTGATGTTGCTTTCTATGTCAAGTGCTATGGTTACGTGAAAGAACCAGTGCCTAACGGGCTAATTAAGGAAGCTCATTGATACATGTCCAATTAAATGTGTTAGGTAATTAAATAACTAAAACAACCCAAGGAAAGTGCAGTGGATGTGTCCATAGGTCCGTCCTATGGATGGGTGGCCCCAGTTGGCCGGGAACTTTTCTCAAATCACGATGGATAACAAGAAGATCGTCGAAGAACACGAACAACAAAAGCATTGACCTAGAGTTATGCCTAATCCCGATTTACACTGTTTTAGGGGAATTGAATGGGACTATGCCTTATAGCAGAGAGGTTGAGCTTCGCATCCCTCTCATTTCCCATTCTCCTTGAACCAAGTGCAGTGCGAATCCGCTTCAAACCTGGCATTTCTACATAAAGTAGTTCACTTGGGTTCGACGCTAGTTGCCGATAGGAAATGACCAATAAGGAAAACACTAATTCATGTCAATCCTAAGTGGGAACGGCCGAAATACTTCTGCTACATGGCAGATGTGGAAAGCCCTAGATCGCAAACCCCGTAACATTCCATGGGAGTGCCGGGTGAAGCTTTCTAGACATCCTTTCCGATGGACTGCTAAGACTATCCTGAAGATACAAGTGGACACGCTATAGTTGGTATTAGAGCCAACCAAGGAAGGATTTATTTTTATAAAATCTTAATGAGATGAATTAAAGCAAATGTTGATGTTCCAAATATTTTCTTACCTTCAATGCTGTCTTGCAGAATTACCAAGCATGGAACAAGTTCTTAGTGTTCCGAGTCATGTTAATGATTGCGATGCATTCCCCTAATTATCAACAAAGGGTTGAGATGATGAACATCCTAGAGTGAATCTATAATCCATCACCTTTGTATATGGAATAAAGATGGACAGGTGCCTCAGGAATCTACTATATAGCTACCCACCGGTTTGCTTACCTACAAACCAACCTAAAGAGGATCAAGTGGTTGGAGGACCTGAAAGTCGTGAAGCTGTTCATTTTTGTGGAAGCTCACATAAACTCAACTTTACATATTCGAGGTCAGAGGGTTGAGATGAACTCATATGTATATGAGGAAGTAACCTGTGTGATCCCCGTCGATAGGATTAAAGTGTTGGGGTGCCATGAGAAGAATGGGTTCCAAAGGAAAGGATACCCTAAACTTCCAATGAGTTACCGATTCCTGATGATCCATGACCTGAAACCATACTATTATACAGTTCCTGTAGATAAATGTAATACAACCTTGTTCTCCCTAAACTAAATGTAACAGTTGGCTTATCATCACAAGAAATGTTGTATTCCGAAAGGGCTATGCCCATATAAATACAAATAAGACTTCTTTTTATCAATGTCTGATTGTGTGGTTAGATTGCTTGGTTGATAGCAAAATTGAAGATGTAATATAAATCAATAACGATTATCATATAATAACATTAAGAAACCTTTATCTAGGCACAATCCCAGGTACAGGTTCCTAGTTCACCTCCTACATCAAGTACTGCTCTAATCCAGGAGAAGAAGTTTCTTCTCAAACAGATTAAACCGCCCGAGTTTAACGGGAGAGGCAGGTCCGTCCAAGAAAATGCTGAAATTTGGATTGAATCCATGGAGTATTACTTTGAAGTAGCCGGTAATGCACTCGCCAATTAGGCTATGCTTGCCTAGCTGAAGCTCACCGGCGAAGCCAGGCTTTGGTGGAAGCAATGGTGCAGGGATCAAGGGATCGCGAAAGGATCCGTTACTTGGGAGAAGCTGAAGAAAGGCGTGCAAGGAGGATATTTACCACCTGCATATCGCATGCAGAAAATGAATGAGTTCTACGAGCTAAAACAGTTGGGACTCACCCTTGATGCATACTATTCTAAATTTGACTCACTTCTTAAGTATACGCCACAGATGGACATGACATAGCAGGTGTCCAAATTTTGTGCTGGTTTAAATCCACCAATAAATACCCGTCTCGAATCTATGCATCCATCAGATCTTCAGGAAACACTCATTTAAGCTATGCCTATAATTCATGAGGTGCAGTCTAGACCAAGGGGCAACAAAACTTCGTCTTATAATGACCTAAACAGAGGAGCATTTAGGCCTCAAATGAAGAGAGTTCAAGGTCATAATCAGGGACAAAGAAATAAAGTAAGGACTAATAACATCAACAACTTTGTTCCTACTCAAAATAATGGCCGAAACCTCCGTTGTTTCCACTGCAATGAGGCCGGTCATATCAAGAGGCAATGTCCCAAACTTGAAGGAGGACATCGCCAAGCACCTTTCCAAGGAACGAGACATGGTCAAAGAGCCACTACGCGAGGTAGAGGAAGAACTGCCTACATTGCCAATAGGCAAATGTGCGAAGAAGAAGAAGATCCGACCATGGAAGCAGAGTTTGAAAGGGCGACAGTCCATGCCGCTCTACACAAGAAAGGCCCGAATCGCCAATTCTCGGTGATTCAGACACTGTCGGACTATCAAGGTAAAAGTTTCAAGACCTTGATTGATTGTGGCAGTACACATTCCTTTATCTCACCAGCTTGTGCAAAAGGATTAGGAATAGCCACAGTAGAAGCACCTACTTGCTTGTGGAATTGGCAAATGGTCGTGAGGTTATGTGTACCAGGAAAATTGCTAAGGTGGAATTCTTTCTGGGAGGAAAAACGACTTCGGTCAAATTCAGAGTCATGAATTTAGGTATCCATGAGTGTCTACTCAAAATGGATTGGCTTAAGCCTAATGACGCCCACATTCATTGTGGAAGGGCCAAATTTCCTTTCGAAACTCTGAAGGGGATTTGGTCACAACTCAAGGTGAGGCTGGAGTGCCAAAAATCCAATTGGGCAAAGCATTTCGGATCATAAAAGGTGTCAGAAAAGGATTACCTGTCTACTTAATTATGCTCAACAAGTTAGATCAGAAGCAAGAGTCTAATGAAGGACCTTCTTGGCTAAAGGAATACGTGGATGTATTCCATGAAGAGTTGATAGAACTCCCGCCTCAAAGAGAAGTGGATCATGAGATTAAGCTAGTACTAGGAGCTGCGCCAATTGCAAAGATACCTTATAGAATTTCCATACCAGAAGCAATTGAGCTGAAGGACCAACTCAAGCAACTGCTAGATCAGGGCTACATCCGTCCTAGCACTTCACCATGGGGAGCCCCAGTACTATTTCAGAAAAAGAAAGATGGGACACTTCGACTATGTATTGATTACCGAGGATTGAATCAATCAACGGTCAAGAACAAGTACCCTATTTCTAGAATAGATGAGCTTCTTGATCGTCTTCAGGGTGCAAAGATCTTCTCCAAGATTAATCTCAGGTCGGGTTACTATCAGATAAGGATCAAGGAAGAAGATATCCCCAAGACGGCCTTCAATACAAGATATGGGCACTTTGAGTTCCTAGTTATGTCATTCGGGCTTATGAATGCACCGGGCCACCTTCAATAGGTTAATGCAAGATATTTTTAGGCCATATCTTGACGACTTCGTGCTCGTCTTCTTCGACGACACTTTAGTCTATTCCAAACAGGAAGATGATCATGAACCCCATCTTTGGATTGCCCTTGAGACAATGAGGGTACATAAGCTGTATGCTAAGATGAAGAAGTATGCATTCTTCAAACGTCAGATTGAATATCTAGGTTTCATCGTATCAGCGGAAGGAATCTCAGTGGACCCAGGCAAGGTCAGAGATGTGCTAGAATGGCCAATACCAACAACTGTCAAAGAAATACGCAGCTTCTTCAGATTGACAAGATGGTATAGGGTCTTCATAAAAAACTATGCTCTGATTGCAGCACCTCTAACGGACTTACTAAAGAAGCAAACATCCATTGCATGGTCAACTCCTAAAAAAACTAGCTTCGATAGCAGACTGAAGCAAAGTTTGATATCAGCACCCATCCTAAAGCTTCCACACCTCAATAAGGAGTTCGAGGTAGTAATTGATGCTAGCACACTTGCCTTAGGATGTGTGCTCATGAAAGAAAGCCATCCTGTAGCATATTCTTCAAGGAAACTGAAGAGTCATGAGAAGAATTATGCTATGCATGATATGGAATTGTTAGCTATCATCCATGCTCTAAAGCTTTGGAGACACTATGTGTTCGGTAACAAGTTTACCCTAGTGACTGATCATAAGAGTCTCAAGTGGATCTTTACCCAGAACAAACTTAACATGAGGCAACGCCGGTGGATTGAAGTGCTGGAAGAGTACAACTTTGAAATCAAGTACCGACCAAGAAAAGAGAATGTAGTTGCCGACGCACTTAGTCGCAAGACATTCCTTAGTTCCCTAATCTTACAGAATCCATCAATAGCTAGATCTCTAGCTACAAAAGCATCTATGCCAAACAATCCAATACTTCAGTTAGCTAGAGAGGATGCATGCCATAATCCGGCCTACCAAACAATGCTAAGGGAGATCTCTATCAAGGATCAGAACCAAAAGCTGCAGGCTAAGTATCATGAATTCTCTATCAATAGTGGACTTGTCTACTATAGAACGAGGCTGTGTATACCGGCAAGTCAGTCACTTAAGAAGAAGATATTGTGGGAAGTTCATGATTCCCCTTTCTCAGGACATCCTGGCTATGCCAAGACTCTCAATGTAGTTAGGAAGAGCTACCATTGGGAGAGGCTTAAAGGTGATATTCTCAAATATATCACCAAGTGTTTGTCTTGTCAACGTATCAAAGCCAGACATGTCAAAATGCCAGGAAAGCTGCAACTGCTTGACATTCCCCAAATGAAATGGGAATTTATCAGTATGGATTTTGTTGTTGGCCTACCCCAAGTCCAGGGAGGATACAACTCCATCATGGTTGTGGTTGACATGCTTACTAAGGTTGCACACCTTATTCCAGTAAAGACAAACTATAAAGCCTCAGACATTGCAAGATTGTTTATCAAGGAGATATTCAAGCTACATGGGCTACCAAGAAGAATCATTAGTGATCGTGATTCTCTCTTCACATAACACTTCTGGAGGGCTATCTTTGAAGCCATTGGGACTCAACTCTACTTTAGCACAGCTTACCATCCCCAAACCGATGGCCAAACAGAGCGAGTCAATCAAATCATCGAGGATATGCTTAGGTCATACTACTGTTGTGAGCCAAAAAGGTGGATTCAATACTTGCCTTTGGTTGAATTTGCCTACAATGCTTCTTACCAACAAAGCATTCAGATGACCCCTTTCCAAGAATTGTATGGTCATGAATGTCGAAGTCCCCTAAACTTCTCAGATCCAACCTTGAGGGTTGAAGCTTCAAGGCAGATGTTGGAAGAGATGGATGACCAAATAAAGTCAATAAGACACGACATCCAAGCTGCCAAGGATAGACAGAAGGCATACGTGGATTTGAAACATCAATATAGAATCTTCGAAGAAGGAGACATGGTCTTCATTCATG
The DNA here is from genome assembly GCF_053477565.2 of Lygodium microphyllum. NCBI lineage: Eukaryota > Viridiplantae > Streptophyta > Polypodiopsida > Schizaeales > Lygodiaceae > Lygodium > Lygodium microphyllum. Next base: position 177,355,728 of record NC_141137.1, read on the forward strand.
TACGCCCTAAGAGGAGTTCCCTATCCTTAGGAGATTGCAAGAAACTAAGTCCAAGGTATTGTGGACCGTACAAGATCCTCAAGTGCCTAGGACCTAATGCTTATAGATTGCAACTCCCTAAGAACCTAAAGGTTCATAATGTATTCCATATCAACCTATTAAAGAAGTATGTACCTAATCCTAACCATGTACTTGATGACCAACAAGTTGTAATGCCTAGTCAAGGAGTCCTTGAACTAAGGCCTGACAGGATCTTAGATGTTAGGGGGAGACAACTAAGATCCAGAACCTTGAGAGAATGCCTCGTCCAATGGAAAGATTATCCCAAAAAGGATGCCACTTGGATAGATGAAGGCACTCTCAACCATCAATATCCCTAGCTTATCTTGAGATGAGAACATCTCGGAGGCTCTGTAGGAATCGTGAGGGAGGGAGAGGCTAAAGAGGTCACCGCTAGTCCACCCTGGGGAGCCGAGCTGCTGCAGAGGCCGCTGCTATCCGTCGCTATTCAGCCGCCACCTGTCACCATTTAGCCACCATTCAATGCCAGTTCGCCATGTAACCCCTTCCACCCCCCCCCCCCCCCCCCCCCCATGTGCCTTTGTGAGGCTTCCAAAAGGCTTGAAAGCTTCCAAGGGAGCTTCCTAAGCCCCCTTTTCACACCTTTGTCCTTTTCCCCCCCCTTATATCTTCTCCTAAGGCCCCCTTAGGCCCCCTTTTCCTATAGCCTTTAAGGCTACCTTTTTTTCCCCCTTGTAATTCCCCCCTTAGGGCTTTATAAAGCCCTTTTCCCCCCCAAAAAAATGGGTTTTACCCAAAGTTCCCTTGAAAGGCCTTAAGTGGTCTTTCAAGAGTTGCTTGTTAGCATGAATTTTGTTTGCAAGTTATAGGAAGATTAGTTGGAATTAACCTAACCTATGATTGACCTTAAATTGATAAGTAAGGGTTGAAATCAATTTACGCGTAGACAATGAGTCATGTGGAAATGATAGCGTAATTATCTTCAAGAGTTAAACAAACTGGCATAAACCTAAACACCTAAACCGCGGAGTACTTTTTTAGAATGAGTTAAATTCCAAGAAATTCACTAGGAATTAATATGTGACCTAATCGTACGTATTGCTAAAATTGAAACTCTTATATCCTAAATAGTTGCCCACATTCACCAATGTAGGGACAGTGAAACATATTTGGGAAGTGATCTAGGGTTTGTCCCTAAGAATCTTACGAGATGGAACTTGGAACCCTAGGACTCACGACGTCAGCCTAATGTAATGAGGAACAGATTGTTTCATGACTCCATTTGATGAGTAGAATAGTCTCATAGTCAATGCGACACTTGTGCAACAAGTGCGGAGTTGTATGATCTTGTGTTTGGATTACAAGGGAAAGGCCAATTCTCGCAATGAGGTTGGCAGGTCCTTACGCAAGTTATCTTGCAAGAGGATGAATAATCATCCTAATATAGTATCTTTCTTGAGTAAAGATAATTGCTTGGAAGCAAAAGACTAGCTGAAAAATTGGAATAATCTATGAACTTAAGGTTTGACCAAGTTGGGTTAATAGGGTACGCCCTAACCCAGGATATAGGGGATCTTGCCAAGTCGCAAGTCATCCCGGATCGAGTGTTGGATGCATTTGAAAGGAAGGATTCATTCCTTAGCAGTTGGCCAACAACAATAACGCCTAATGGAAATGTTTGTGCTTGTTGCAGATTTAAGAGTACTGTTTGGCTTAGTTTGATCAATGAATTAAAAGATAAATGGATATCTAAATACTTCAGATTGAAGGCTTGAAGGGAGAGGCAGCTTTAGTTACCCCGCACTACCTGCGTGACCCTAACCAAGGGGGTTGTTAACCACGCCGGGAAAGTGGACCGGGTTGTTAGAGGTCTCTCCGTTGAGCGCTACTTGGAGCAGGAGGACGCTTGGGTGCGAGGGGGGGCTCTGGTCGTAAATCCCTCGCCTTCCGGGCCTTGCACAGGAGGCTAACATGACTCCGGATTGGATCTCGAGGCCCGCATACTATTCTACTGGTGAAAACTTAGATTAGTGATCCCTGTGGATTGCTGGATAGCCTTCGAGCGAATTGTGGATAAGCCTACGAGCTGAACTTTTTATATTTCAAAGATAAATATGATAACTTGTTAAAAAGGAACTTGTTTGATGTTGCTTTCTATGTCAAGTGCTATGGTTACGTGAAAGAACCAGTGCCTAACGGGCTAATTAAGGAAGCCGATTGATACATGTCCAATTAAATGTGTTAGGTAATTAAATAACTAAAACAACCCAAGGAAAGTGCGGTGGATGTGGCCATAGGTCTGTCCTACGGATGGGTGGTCCAGGTTGGCTGGGAACTTTTCTCAAATCACAATGGACAGCAGGAAGATTATCAAAGAACATGAACAACAAAAGTGTTGACCTAGAGTTATGTCTAATCCTGATTTACGTTGTTTTAGGGGAACAGAATGGGACTATGCGTTATGGCAGAGAGGTTGAGCTTTGCATCCCTCTCGTTTGTCATTCTTCTTGAACCAAGTGCAGCGTGAATCCACTTCGAACCTAGTGTTTCTACATAAAGTAGTTCACTTGGGTTCGACGCTAGTTGCTGATAGGTAATGACCAATAAGGAAAACCCTAATTGAGGTGGATCCTAAGTGGGAACGGCCGAAATACTTCTGCAACGTGGGAGACACGGAAAGCCCTAGATTGCAAACCCCATAACATTCCATGGGAGTGCTGGGCAGAGCTTTCTAGACATCCTTTCCGATGGACTGCTAAGATGTGTCCTGAAGATACAAGTGGACACGTTACACTAAGTGGTGTGGGAACTCATGTAAGTTGCTCATGAATATATGTGTGTATCACGTCAGTTCAAAATGAGGTATTTTTAAAATACCATTTTTATAAAAGAATTACATACATAGGGCTATAATATAAAGTGTTTATTTATAGATTGAATAGAAAATGATTATGTTTTATTTAGGAAAAATTCATAGGTAAGGATATTTATAAATAGGCCTTGAATGCAGGTGATGTAGAGGATATACATATAGTACATTCCCGAAGTGTGGGAACTAATGTGTATAGTGTAAGCCATTAGTTTCCCTTATTGGTGATGTGCTTCAAGGAATGGTTTGGTAATTTATTGCCACATGTGTTCAGTTTCTCCGTGATGTCCTTGACTCTTGAAATCTTTTGCAAGAACAATAGTTGAACTTGTACGGTTTCGTGGAATAATTATTGAGCTTTTGGGAGTTCATGATTGGGAAAATGAAGCCTAGGAAAACTTTGGTGAATGTTGCCAAATAGTGGGTGCTCAAGGGTCATTTACCTATTGGCTCATTCCCTATCTTACACGAACAATTGCAACGAGTGATCTTATGGTGGCTTTCAAGGAAGTGTTGATGGTATAAGGCACATCTTGGCAAAGGAGAGGAAACCTTTCAGCCACCATCCAAGTTCTCCCTTATTCAACTTGAAGTGAGATGCAATATGTTGCATTGAGGTGATCTAATTATGTATACGTGAGGAAAGCCGATGTGCCTTGAATTGTCTAGAGGAAGGAGCGTGAGAGTGGTTCATGCCTTGAGGTATTTGGATGTGGAAACTTGCTATGGCTTACAATAAATCTCTTTGATATCCTCAATTCTCAGGGGGTTCACTATATGTATATCCTCTATATGACATGCAATCAAGGCCCATTTATAAGTATCCTTATTTGTGAATTTTCCTTGAATAAGACACAACCCTTTCTTATTCAATCTATAAATCACCCCTTTGAATCATACCCTTTTGTATGTAAAAATGTATAAAAATGATATCTGAAAAATCTCTTAATTTAAACTCGCGTGATACATATATTTGTCCATGAGTGACCACCCCGAGCCTCAATTCATGATTCCTTGCTTGTGGTTTTGGATACTCAATTACAAATGTCTGATTTGGTCCCCACAAGCTAGGGAATGCTTAAAATAATGTATCCTTGTCTACCAGGTTCATGCTCCCCCTATTGCCAATTAGATTTATGGGTGGCCACTAAACATTGGTTCTTGAGAGTGTTTCCATCATACCCCATTCAATATAGGTTCTATGAAGGATATACTTTGAACTTTCCACATTTATACATGGAAAAGCAAAGGCTTTCAACATTTATACACTAATGAGTCACAACTCAAGCTACATCTAATGGCAATGAGTATAGTGCTACATACCACAAAAGAAAATCACATGTATGTGTGTATGCATTTGTATGAGTTCCTCTCTTCTATTTAGTCTTTCACGTATGTGTCTTGATTGAATAGGTGTGGGAACTCTTGAGCTTAGAGGCTTGTATACTATTTTCCCCCTTGCTAAAAAGCCTTGGAATTTTTAGGCAAAACCTTTTCTAAAGTCCACATGCTAGAAGCCTTGGAGTTTTTGCCTTTAAAAAATCATTTCAAATCCTTAGGCCCTTTTCTTTTGACAAATCATTGCACATACAAGTGCGCCAATGACTTGGAGATGCATAAAAGATCTAGAGAGGCTTCACAAATCTTCCTATCCCTTTAACTTGGATTGTGTCCTGGTGTGATTAGCTATGAAGGATGTTTGATTATTTATCCATCTCCTTCTCTTCAGTGCCTCCTTCTCATCTTGTCCGAATAGTCATATTTCCCATGCACAGGTCCATAAGCTGATTTAGCCAATACATCTGACTTACTAGACTTTTCTTGTCATAGAGTTTTTTAGTCTTATCTCAAAGTTGCCAAGCACTTTGTGCTTCCTCAACCACATTGTAATGCACCTCTTTAGTGAGAGACAAGATGAAGGTGGACTTGCATAACTCATCAAGCTCATCCCATTCATCATCAGTCATAGTTTCAAGCTGCTCATCATGCATCCATAGTGGCTTTATATGCAATTTCAACACCAATAACTGTCAAACTTGGCTCTTTCATTAAGCATAATTCGTACCATCAAGCTTAATGATGTGGAAGATAGCACTGTTAGTGGAAGAAGATGCCATACTGCAATCCAAAAGGTGCAAATAGGTCAAAACATCTTGTGTTTTTTTCCTATAAATAGTCAAAATATCACCAAAACCAAGGGAAAATGACCACAAACTGAGAGCTAATGATGCTACCCACCAAGTACCATCAAAAGTACATAAAATTAGGATGATTCAACATGAAAAATACATCACAATCCATGCATAACTGCTTGCTGTATTAAATTATAGCCAAGTACAATGAGAGTAAAGTGTAGGCAAAATGAATGCACCAATTCAACCACTACCTGTCAAAGCATAACTGGCATCAAGCGGCGGGCATAAATTAGCAAGTGATAGTCATAGAAACATCAAGCAAACACCCAAGCATGTCAAATGAATCCCTCAATAAGCTAGCACACCCCCTGTGTAATAGCGCAAGCTGTACACAATATTGGCAAGACCTGACACAAATAGATGTATTCTCGAGAAGTGCAAAATTTCCCAAATCAGCCCAAGTGCATTTGTGAGGACCACATCATATCAACCATGCAATATCCAAGTGAAGATCCCAATCTCAAGTATCAGAATGCTCAAGTAGCATAAACCACATGCTCAATGTCTTTCAAGTGTATCAAGATGCTCCCATTGGCACAAAAGCCATAAATATCAATCAAAGAAGCTCAAAAAAGGGTATATGATAGCACTAGTTTTTGAGCATCCATGATTAAATATCAATAAGAGCTCATGAGCATACAGGCCGTATAGCATCCATAGACATCAAGTATATCCAAACTATAACTCTGGCAAGCCGAGAAATAGCCAAAGTTAGCTCTCGGCAATCAAATGTCAAAGCCAATGCAAGGCTCAATAGCATCCAACTCCAAACAATGTAACGGGCATGTAGTAGTGGCATAGGACAAGCATGTCAAGACTAGTCATACATAAGTGAAGTACATGCCATAAGTACATCAAAGATGGAGATCCAAATGCTATGTGATGGGACCTAAAATGAGCCATCACTAGCTATGGCACTAGCTAGACCTCATGCACACAATAGACAACCCCACCACATGGCCTCCCAGGCCAGGAGCAGCTATAATACACTGATGTACACTAGATAGACTTAATTATGCATTTGTATAGTCCAACGTCCCTTTCCCCAAACTCCAACAAATGGAGTATCCCATACATATTGGTAATAAATATCACGAAGAACATACATAGGAGGCACCCCATCGGCTAATTGCTGTGGTCCCACTACGACTCTCCTACACCTCAGGGGGATTAGCCCCAAGATGTGTCGCTCCATCATAAAATACACACAATATAAGCTCCACTCTTTCACGTTGAATGTATTCTAGAAAAAATCATATGTCCTTACCAAGCAATTTCCCGAGAAAACGATAGACTAACATAGAGTTTAGGTCCTCTCACACACTCAAGCATAGGCCATCATGATGGAAAACACGTTGTCGAAGAGTTTTGAAAGCAAAGTCGCGACCACAGAGGATCTTGATTAATTTCAGGATAGAAAATCAATCATACAAACAAGCAAGATGAGAGGATTTGTGTGTAGTAATAGATCTGCCAAGCTTTCAATGAGACCTCATCTATGCAGCAATAATAAAATCAAAAGCAAGTTTCAACTAAGCATAGAATTCATCCTTCAATGTCTGATTGCTTTCAGTTCATAGGAGTTGAACATATGCATAATCAATCTGTCTTCAAGCTTTGTGTTTGAATCAAGGTAGCAAGGAAATTGATCCATGGAATTGTACTAAATCCGATTGAAAAATAAATATACATGCATACTGTCAAAATTTTTCTGTTATTGATAATCAGACATCGTCCTCTAATTTCTGGCATTCAGTCTACAACCTTTGCAAAAAGTTGTTGTCACTATTTAAAGAGTGATCAGTTGAGCTAGCAGCCCTTTTCCAAGCATAGATGCAGTCTTTTGAGAATGCAAAATCTCTTCACCATTTGTAAAGCCCAATACAGGATTCCAGGGTACTTTAATGCAATCAATCCCACTCCCAAGCTACCCAAAGCTGGAGTGACAGTTGAAGGAATACCAACTCGTTCTTTAATAAAGCAAAAGACATTAGTGAACCATTCTATCAGCCATGTGAAGATAACTCTGACAACTTCAAACATCACTTAATCATCCTGCAACATCCAAAGGTTTGAATATTACTCATCAAGGATTTCAGTGGCTCTCTGTGTGCAAAAGTTAGGTACTTCTAACAGCTGAACATCTACAGATGACAGATTCTGTGCCCTTAAATGCTTGCATCATCTCAATAGTTGCAACTGCCTTCATTTGAGAATCAATCAGGATCATTTGCATATCTCTACCACTGTAATTTTCTGTCTGTGATGTCACTCAATAGAGATCAATTTCCTCAGCTATGGGCAGCTGCTTTGTAAAGATTTTCAATATCTCAAATGTTCTTTTACTGTAAGTAAGTTGCACGAAAGATGCTGATTCAAGCGCCCAGAACAAAGCAAGGTTGCATTGAGCAATTCTCATTGATTCGTAACAGCAAAACAAACACACTATTAAGAGTTTCTACACCCTCAAGTTCTGTCCACAATTGATTCTTGCAAGTGATCCATTTAACCACAATCAATCTGACAAGACGGATGAGGTGATGAGATCCGACAGAATCTTGTCATATGTCGCCTGATCAAATAAGATCATGTTATTCACCTTCTCCTTCCATTGTAAAGCTCGTCAAGAAGGTGACAAGCTTTGTTGATTCTGTCACACTGTTGTTTAAAAGGAAAGAACACGATTCCCATGTATCAGCTTGAAGATACACTCCCAAGTAACAAAGGTAATCGACAATGCTGTTTTCAGAATCAGATCTGTTACAAGTGGAATCTTCCCCTTGCTTGTCCTTCTTCGTAGGGTTATAACTCGGTGGCTCTGAAGGTGGCCTCTGGCTTAGCTGTATATGATTTAAAGCTTCATAAACTTCTTCGAGCTTCCGCTTCGATTTTCGTCAGCTCATGATGATGAGACAAAACTTCCCCAGAGCCATCACAAACACGAATCTCCCAAAATAAAATGGTAACTTGATAGAAAAGCCCCTTCTTTTCGAATTTCCCTCCGCCCCCTCAGAGAAAGCTTCCCCTTTCAATTGGCTAATAAAGCGATTTTCCCCAAATTGCCTTCCGCTTAATAAAGCGGCTGGCTTTTCTTTCAGCCATTGAGTGATGCAATGCAGCTCTATCTGCTATTGCTGCTATTCAACTCTGCATCGAACAGAGCCATCCACATTTCCAAAATCAGTTCCTTCAAGATTATGCTTATTGGCTTGTCAAACTTCCCTGCACGGCTGAGAAGATCAACCATGCAAATGTGGTGCTCTTTTGTCGGGATGATGCAATACACAGCACTCATAGTATCAAAGTACATACGCCCTCCTCCACTCACCCCAGAGATTAGGGCATTCCAAGAGACAACATTTGGTGCTGCTAGCTTATCAAACACTTCTTCTGCTTTTGCGAATGCACCACACTTAGCATACATGCTCACCTATCCATTGCCTAGCACAATATCATGAGTTTCCATTAGCCCCAGCCGCCGGATCTCAGCATGTCGAACAAGTTCCAAAACAGTGTGAACCTTTAGTACCCTTCACTTAATTTCCATAGCAATGATACCGAAAAGAAGTATTTGTACAGCTGAGCTAGTGGCATACCAAAAAAAATTCCACTTATTCCATATGTAAAAGTCTTATTTGTTGATTGTAATATAGTTAAAATCCATGTCTTGGCTAACAACATCTGGACAGACACCCTCTAAATACATGTGATGATAAGAAGCAAGTGCCTTGACAAATGGTCCATGTTCAGCATAACCTTTTTGGTGGATTCCACATCTCGGATGCGCAGCAGTTCGACATCCACCCCCTCTAATCCTGCGCATCCTCCGGATGGGCCAACTACCCATGATCGTTATCATCAAGATCCACAAACAGATCAATCTCTTCATTATGCATTTCCGGTATATCAACAAGATTATCTGTCATATCATCTGTCTCTTCCATTGGAGTTTCTTCTCGTTGCTCTTCTCTTGAAAATTCTTCCAATGCATAATCTTCATCATCTCTTTTCTTGAAAATCTTAAGTCTTTTTCCAGCAATAGGCACTCTAAGCACTGTCCCATCCAATTCTGTCAACTCATATGTTGCATTATCAAAGACATGTCTGACTATCTACGGCCCAAACCATCTTTTCACCATCTTTCGAAGTGCAGTATGCTGATTTTCAAGGCTGCTATCAATGACTAATACCCAATCTCCCTCTTCTGTTGCTCTAGGCCGCAAAGCGATGCCTGCTATCAAACCTGTCCTTATTTCTTAGTCTAGCAACCTTCAACCTGTCAATAGCTAGCTGAATATCCTCTGGTCTTCTCTCCAACTGCTGAATCCAAAGAGCTAAGAGCTCTTCTCTCATCAAATCCTCCTGCCAAGGTAAAACTGACCAAGTCAAAGCACAAGTCTCAGTCGGTATAACCGGTTTCTAACCATACATCAACTCTGCAGGCATATATCCTGTGGTAACACTATGAGTCGTACGATCAGCCCACAAAGCAAAATGGTAGAAGTCTCGGCCATTCTCCAATCCATCCTCTGCATGCTTTGGCTAATGCTTTCACTATTGGCGGATGCCCTCTTTCACTCTTCCCATTTCCCTCTGGATTATATGCTGTAGTTAGAGCCAACTTGATTCCTAGCTGAGAGAAAAACTTCCTAGCTTCATCTGCATCCAATTCACCGTGATCCGCAGTGATCTTACCCACACAACCATACCTGCAGAAAATTTCTTCCAATAAGAACTTACACACTGCACCAGTGGTCTTCATTCTCAAAGATCTGCCCTCAACATGATTGGTAAGATCCTCTCTAGCCAAAACAATGTATCTCATCTGCCATAGACCCATAGGCATAGTAACCAAATCAACTACCCACTTATAATGAATGCATAGCGGATAGGTCGGATGAAGCTCATCTCGATGACGCACTACCGAATACATCTAACAATCCCTACAAGTCTCAACAAAGTGAGAAACATCTCTATACATGCCTTTCCACCAATATTTCTCCTTGTTTTTCTCATAAGTAGCCCACACTCCTCTATGACAAGCCCAAGGACTCTCATGAAATTCCCTCATCACCTGTAACTGTGTCTCTCTATTGCAAACAACCTGCAAAGGTAATCCGTCTCTTTTCTTCGGATGCTTCCAAAGAAATCCGTCCTTGAGAAAATAACCATAGGCTTTCCTTCTGATCTTCTTGAACTCTTCATCTGTCCATTCATCTCTTTTACTTAGTGTACTAAGATACTTGCCAATCTGCAACCAATCTCCAACATAGAGTTCTTCTATGAAAGCCACAATATCATAGACATGACAAACATGATCAACCATAGTGGCTGAAATTTCTGCATCATCCTCTTCTGCAAGTAGAGTCTCCTCATCATTATATCTGGCTCTAGACAGCATATCTGCCCCACTGGATTATCCTTCCCTGCTATGTGTTTAAATTTTGGATTTAATGACTTGATGTATGCAATCCATCTCAGCATAGCTATATCCAGAGTAGAGCAACTCGTAATCATACCAATCAATGGCAAACAATCTGTCTCTACCACAACTGAAGCTCCAATAAAGTACTCCTTGTCACATTTGAGAGCCGTAACAATCCCCAATAACTCCCTCTTGATTTGCGGATATCTCCTCTGTCTCTCGTTTAGGACTTTCGCCCCAAACCGAATAGCATACCTATTTCCATCTGCATCATCTTGACCCACATCCAATTGGACTAGTGTCAACTGTCAATACAATAGGCTTTCCACAATTATAATCCGCTTTCCTGAGAGTAGGAGCATTCTGCAATAACTTCTTCAATTTCTGCATGGCTCTAGTGTGGCTCTCATCCCAATAGAATTTCTGCCCCTTTCGAAGCAGTTGATATAAACAATCTGCTATGTGTGCAAAATGAGGTATCCAAATCATATAAAACACACAAGCTCCAATGAATCTCCATACCTCTGAAGTGGTAGAACAATACTCCACAATCTTGCCTATAGCATTCACCTTATCAGGTGAGGGTTTCTTGCCATAATATCCACACATATGTCCAACAATGACAACCTCATTCACTCCAAAAACAGGATTTTTGCCCTGAAAGTGTCAAGTTCACTTCTTCTAACCTGGCCAAAAACTTCTCACAAGCTGAAATATGATCAGCCACAAAGTATCTACATCCTTGCTCATTTAGACTCTCATTTTTCTCTTCTTCTGCACACCCCTTAATGGGCACATCATCCAAGAAAGGCATAGTAAGCTGAGGTATATAATCACGAAGGACCTTATGCATGGCATTCATCATATGCGCAACAGAATTAGTGGCACCTTGAGGTAAGGTACACATCCTGACAAGCCCAATAGGAGTTCTCATGGTGGTTATGTCCCTGCTTTCCAAAGCCAGCTGAAACTGATCATATCCTAAATACAAATCACCTAAAGAATAGATGGCACGTCCAGCAAATGCTTCTGCAAACTCATCCATAACTTGACCTATACCAACATTCCTGATAGTAACTCTGTTTACTGGCTACATGTCCTGTATAAATCGGAGAGTACCATTCTTCTTTGGAACCGTAAACCACCTGTTTGAGTATCGGAGAGTACCATTATTATTTGGAACCGTAAACCACCTGTTTGAGTATGGTGCAGATGATGGCTCAAAAATTCCCATCCTGATTTTCTCATTCAATAAATCAATCAGCTTTGGCAGGTGTGCTTTAGGCAGTGGAATAGGTTGGAGATTCCATGGAATATGAGAAATAGTAAAAATCACCATAGGAGCAAGAATATCAGGATTTACACATCCAATCTCATGCGGGGAAAAAGCAAATCCCCTTCCATGTTGCTCAAGCATCTCCTGAAAGCATTGCTTCTCTATGGGTAGCAAGAAATCACCATTTCCAATTTTCAATTCAGCAAGAGTCTCTGCTGAAAATTTATGACCAATATGCTCCGGATTCCTCAAAATTGGCTGTTTAGCAGCCCTCTCTATTTGATGATCATTGTCAGGTGGAAGCGGTACAGCTATTGGCTTTACCTTCTTATCCACAGTTTTGTATTTCGTGTCAACCTTGGCTTCATTATGCTCTTCTGCATTACTCAAATCTTGCCGTAAATCAGCAATTCTGCACTCCAATGGCTGAATATCCTCAGCCCTCTGCTCTATGGATTGCATAGAAATAGCCCTAAACTCTGAATGCTGAAATATTTCAGCAGTAAACTCTGTTGGCTGAAAGTTTTCAGCCCTCTGTGTCTCTGAAAGCTGATCATAACCAGCTAGAAACTCTGTTTGCTGAATTTCTTCAGCACTCAACACTTTTTGCTGAGCCATCTCAGCCTCTGACTCAATCTGTGACACAAAATCTGCAATTTCATGAAACATGTCTAGCGATTGCACTAATACATTACTGTGACAACTCTGCATATCAGTTTTCAGCATATTTCCCATCTCTGTCATCGTATCTGCACAAATCACACTGTCATACATTCCATCTATGTGTTCATCATCCTCTAAAATTCCTGCATTTTTCAAATTTTTCTCCTTCCTGCATATGTACTGCCTGGCAGCTCTAGGCAACCTAGAAATCTTCTGATAGCTCATCGAACTGTTTGCTGAAACCCCAACAAAATCGGAGGAGAAAACATTGCTGCCAGGAGGCGAGAACTCCAATCTCCTCTGCTCTGTACCACTGTCGTCTCGCGAAACGGCAGTACCTAATGAAAACCCAAATCCCTCACAGTGGGCAAAGGTGCATCTCTGAGAGTATCTCTGTTTCTAACTTGGTTCACACACACAGTCATAAACTGAAGTGCTCTCATGCCATCTTTACTGCGAATCCGTACATAAGCAGAACCATCATCCATTACCTTTGTTTCCATGCGCATCTCTGTGATGAATGGCTGTCCAAGAATTATGGGATAAGAGCATGAATCTGTACAAAGAAATGGAAATCCTCCTCTACATCACCAATAGAAACCCTGACACTAGGACAGGCAGCATATAAATCACCTGCAGTGTTATTGGCGGCTCTCATACGCCACCCATGCTCTACATCCATAGGCCATCTGTTACTCACATAAACTCCACGAACTATGAGATTAATGTCTGAACCATGATCCACCAATGCAATATAAGGCACCTGTTTCTCTCCAATATTTACCATCGTCTCTGTAGTTGCCCTAGCCCAATGGCTCCGCGAAAAGTGACTACACGGTATCAAGACAAGCTCATCAGTTTCAGCATAATGCATAGGCTGAACCCTCTTCACTACCTGCGAAAAAACAGAAGCATTCTCAACCATAACCTCATCCTCATCCTCATCCAACTCCCCAATCAAAGCTCCCTGTGTATTAGTGGTAGGCAATGCATGTCTTTTCCTCTTCAAAACCTCCTGAAACTGATCTTGAAACTCTCTTTTTGAGATGCCTAAAACCTCAGAAATAGTGAAAGTCACCTCACTGCCAAGTATCTTGTCATTAAAGATTTTCTTCATGTCTGTAGACGTCTCAATATCAGACATCAATCTAAACCCTAGCTGCTTTCTCTCCCTAGACTCTTGCCTCTTTTCTCTCTTTTGAGCATCTTCCATCTGTCGTTCTGGCCTTGGTCTCAAGGACGGTCCTGCAGTAGGTGGAGTAACAAACTCACCCTCTCTAGTCTTCTTAGCTGCACTTGGATTTTCTTCATTCCTCTTACGCTTCTCCTCAACAAGTACATCTGCTCCATGAGACTTAGCCAAATAAGCATAAGTAGAGTACCTGTCAACAGGTGAATCCCAACCTGTCTCTGATCTGATGCTAGAGCCTACACTAGTCAAAATATTTTGCTAAATTTTTCCCTTGTTTGCAGTCTCCATAGCATAAGTCCATAGTGCTGACTGAGTCTCTGATCCCTTCTCAATCTGGACTCCATATGTAGAAGCTTCACCTCTAGTTGTCACATAAGAAGTACGCGCAACCATGTCATCCACTAACGTCTTCATTCCACCTTTACCAAAGTTGGTAGCAAGTGGAGCTCCTGTCTCAGTCAACCAAATCTTACCATCTTGTCCCCAATATACCAAATTCTTCCTCCTTGCATCCTGAAAAGATTCACAATCCCTGCATTGCTGATGGTCCGTACTATCGCACCAAATACATCTCCGATCTCTCCTAGGTGCACTAGGAGCATTCCTAGGTGCAGTAGGAGCACTAGAAGAAGTAGTAGGTGCAGTCGAAGCAAACTGCTCTTTCAATTTTTCCACCAACTCTGCTTTAACTGACTCCAGTGTCAAATCTGTTATGCCTTTGATTATGTCATCAAGAGAGGTAGGCACCGATGGAGCGGATGGTTTTGGAGCAGAAGGTGCAGGCATCGGTCGTAGAACAGGAGGAATAGGAGGAGTAGAAACAGTAGGCACTGGCATAGGCCAATAAACTGGCTGAGGAGGAGAAGAAATAACAGGGATAGAAGCATGCTTAGGAGCAGATGATGGTATCAATGTCATGGAACCATTCTGTAGGCGAGTCTTCCATATCCTCCTCTTGGTCAAAGTCGAGACTGCATCCTAGGCATCCTGCCAATCCGTTTTCAGACCCATAGGCTTCGTGCGATCCTCAAGAAACTCTCCTAATTCTTCCTGAAGAGCAGGATCTACAGCTTGCAAGAAAAGCTTAACTTTTTCAACATCCAATGCTCTTTGTTCAATGGCATCAAGCTGACTATACCTCTCTTCAAATTCTCGAATCAACTCTGAAGCAGCTAGACCTTTGTTTGGCATACAAAATTCCTCAAGGAAATATTCTTCTTTCAGGGCCTTCTTAAAATTTTGCCAATGTGTATTTTGAATAAAAAGATCAGTCACTTTTGCCCTCAAAGCGGGTGTGACAAGATGAAGGAAGTACTTACTCATAAGTCCAGCAGGAACTCCAAAAAACCCCATCTTGATCTCATATGTCTTCAAATATACTGAAACATTACGGCCATCAAATAGCTTCTTCTCATTCTCAACTACTTCAATAGCCTTAGTCGCGCTGTTTGCATTCTCCTGCTCCGAATAGAGTTGCCTTTGCTGAGACAACTGCTGTTGATGCAATTGTTGTTGTTGCTGCATATACAATCTGTTGAAGTACTTGGCGCAGTAGTCATTGATGGAGCTAAAGTAGAGGACGCAGCTGGAATCGTGGAAGAGGCTGAAGTATCTCCCATCCTGAAATTTCTGCGACGCTTTCACGTCGGGTTCACCAAAGATGTCGAAGGGTTTCGAAAGCAAAGTCGCGACCACAGAGGATCTTGATTAATTTTAGGATAGAAAATCAATCATAAAAAGAAGCAAGATGAGAGGATTTGTGTGCAGTAATAGATCCGCCAAGCTTTCAACGAGACCTCATCTATGCAGCAATAATAAAATCAAAAGCAAGTTTCAACTAAGCATAGAATTCATCCTTCAATGTCTGATTGCTTTCAGTTCATAAGAGTTGAACATATACATAATCAATCTGTCTTCAAGCTTTGTGTTTGAATCAAGGTAGCAAGGAAATTGATCCATGGAATTGTACTAAATCCGATTGAAAAATAAATATGCATGTATGCTGTCAAAAATTTTCTGTTATTGATAATCAGACATCGTCCTCTAATTTTTGGCATTTAGTCCAGAACCTTTGCACAAAGCTATTGTCACTATTTAAAGAGTGATCAGTTGAGGTAGTAGCCCTTTTCCAAGCATAGATGCAGTCTTTTGAGAATGCAAAATCTCTTCACCATTTGTAAAGCCCAATATAGGATTCCAGGGTACTTTAAATGCAATCAATCCCATTCCCAAGCTACCCAAAGCTGGAGTGACAGTTGAAGGAATACCAACTCGTTCTTTAATAAAGCTAAAGACACTAGTGAACCATTCTATCAGCCAAGTGAAGATAACTCTGACAACTTCAGACATCACTTAATCATCCTGCAGCATCCAAAGGTTTTAATATTACTCATCAAGGATTTCAGTGGCTCTCTGTGTTCAAAAGTTAGGTACTTCTAACAGCTGAACATCTGCAGATGACAGATTCTGTGCCCAACTGCCTTCATTTGAGAATCAATCAGGATCATTTGCATATCTCTACCACTGTAATTTTCTGTCTGTGATGTCACTCAATAGAGATCAATTTCCTCAGCTATGGGCAGCTGCTTTGTAAAGATTTTCAATATCTCAAACGTTCTTTTACTGTAAGTAAGTTGCACGAAAGATGCTGATTCAAGCGCCCAGAACAAAGCAAGGTTGCATTGAGCAATTCTCATTGATTCGTAACAGCAAAACAAACACACTATTAAGAGTTTCTACACCCTCAAGTTCTGTCCACAACTGATTCTTGCAAGTGATCCATTTAACCACAATCAATCTGACAAGACGGATGAGGTGATGAGCTCCGACAGAATCTTGTCATATGTCGCTTGATCAAATAAGATCATGTTATTCACCTTCTCCTTCCGTTGTAAAGCTCGTCAAGAAGGTGACAAGCTTTGTTGATTCTGTCACACTGTTGTTTAAAAGGAAAGAACACGATTCCCATGTATCAGCTTGAAGATACACTCCCAGGTAACAAAGGTAATCGACAATGCTGTTTTCAGAATTAGATCTGTTACAAGTGGAATCTTCCCCTTGCTTGTCCTTCTTCGTAGGGTTATAACTCAGTGGCTCTAAAGGTGGCCTCTGGCTTAGCTATATATGATTTAAAGCTTCATAAACTTCTTCGAGCTTCCGCTTCGATTTTCGTCAGCTCACGATGATGAGACAAAACTTCCCCAAAGCCATCACAAACACGAATCTCCCAAAATAAAATGGTAACTTGATAGAAAAGCCCCTTCTTTCCGAATTTCCCTGCGCCCCCTCAGAGAAAGCTTCCCCTTTCAATTGGCTAATAAAGCGATTTTCCCCAAATTGCCTTCCGCTTAATAAAGCGGCTGGCTTTTCTTTCAGCCATTGAGTGATGCGTTGCAGCTCTATCTACTATTGATGCTATTCGACTCTGCATCGAATAGAGCCATCCACATTTCCAAAATCAGTTCCTTCAAGATTATGCTTATTGGCTTGTCACACTTCCCTGCACGACTGAGAAGATCAACCATGCAAATGTGGTGCTCTTTTGTCGGGATGATGCAATACACAACACTCATAGTATCAAAGTACATACGCCCTCCTCCACTCGCCCCAGAGATTAGGGCATTCCAAGAGACAACATTTGGTGCTACTAGCTTATCAAACACTTCTTCTGCTTTTGTGAATGCACCACACTTAGCATACATGCTCACCAATCCATTGCCTAGCACAATATCATGAGTTTCCATTAGCCCTAGCCTCCGGATCTCAGCATGTCGAACAAGTTCCAAAACAGTGTGAACCTTTAGTACCCTTTGCTTAATTTCCATAGCAATGATACCGAAAAGAAGTATTTGTACAGCTGAGCTAGTGGCATACAAAAAAAAAATCCACTTATTCCATATGTAAAAGTCTTATTTGCTGACTGTAATATAGTTAAAACCCATGTCCAATGGCTGACAACATCTGGACAGAGACCCTCTAAATACATGTGATGATAAGAAGCAAGTGCCTTGACAAATGGTCCATGTTCAACATAACCTTTTTGGTGGATTCCACATCTCGAATGCGCAGCAGTTGGACAACGTGCTATGCATCGTGTTCTTTATATTCTGATACCATGGTTGATACGCACATGCAAAAGTGGATGATCCTAAAATGCTCAAATATAATTTTCAATCAGAAACGTGTCATGCACAATCAGGCTTTCCAATGCTCATTTATTAACTCGTTGCGACGATGTAAGGATACCACCGAGATGGGCCTTCATGCTTTTCCTCTTAATTAAAATACAACGAACCCTATATCATGATATGCATCATCAAAATCAGCAATAAACATCACCCAAATCGCATTGTTCAAACACGCCACCCCTAGTTTTAGGTAGTGCTTTCATTGCATAGGTGTAGAGGTTTATTTTGTCATGTTTTGAATATGAAAAGGGATAAATCATGAACTTTGACAAAGAGATAGGGAAAAGTGAGGCTTAACCTCATGCTTTGCCACTACCATACATTCACAAACACTCATTATAATTTTTCTTATTTTTATGAATCATATTTCTATTTTTTCCTTATTTTCTCTTATTTTTAATATTTATTTATCAATAATCACTATTATTTTCTAAAATTTTGTCATACCAATCATTTCAACATATTTAAATTCAATTTTATTTTTCATTTTTTCCCATAGGAACACATTTCACCCACCCGAAACGACAAAACTATCATTTTATTCTTGAAAACGCATTTTGGGTTTTGCGGGATTTAAATAACGGATGTATATCATTACAAAATCAGAATTTTCTGATAAATATGAATTAAACATGATGCAACCAGCACTCAAAAAAAAAATCATCAAATAAGAACATCATTTCTATCATAAAATACCGAAAAACCTTCATTTCCTTCATAAAAAATAGTCATACATGTTACAACTATATATATCATCTCTCACTTGACTTGGGTCTCACCTATATATACTAACTCTACATCAATATGAATCATTCTTTTTGGAAGCATATCTTGTGTATCTCTCTAGTACTCTCTCTCTCTCTCAACATGGTATCAGAGCCAACAAACAAACCAAGATCAACTAGACGAGCAACAGAAAGAAGATTTCTTTGCAAATCTGGAACATGAATAACTCCTCTTAATATTCTGGTGGATGAAACAATCCCCAGATATAAATCACCCACTCCTTTGACTTGACAAGTCGTATCATCTGCAAGGTAAACAAACTTCTTGACAGGAAGAGAATGATAATTGTGAAGCCACTGCGATTGGTATGTCATGTTTCCAATGGCATCCAAGTTCTTATCTCATTGATTGAGGCATGTATCATTGTATTCAAGAAAACTTTATAGTAAATCATTTTTGTATTGTAGGTATATGTAGGGGCTTGGGTTTTTTCCTTGTTCTCCCTAAGGGTTTTTTCACTCTAGCCAGAGACCTTTGTTTGAGTGGGGATGTTACAACTATATATATCATCTCTCACTTGACTTGGGTCTCACCTATATATGCTAACTCTACATCAATATGAATCATTCTTTTTGGGAGCATGTCTTGTGTATCTCTCTCGTACTCTCTCTCTCTCTCTCAACAATACAGTGTCTCTACGAAACCCGAGATGCATTGAATGACTACGTGGCCAGCCAGATGGAGCCTCCATCACTCTTGATTCCATGCTGCACATCAATCTTCAGCATCTCCATCAATCCCCATCATCATTTTCTTCAATCTCCTTCCTCTTGATTCCTCCTTTAGGGTAGTGCATATGAACAACCCATAGAGAGGAGAGAGAGGGAGGAGAGAGAAAGACTAAATCTCATTCTTTTTGCATAGTGCATCAATTCTTGATTAGATTCTGGCAATGGAGAATAAAGGATTCTTGCAATTCAGTGTCCCCTCCATTTTCCATGCCTCATATGACTGCAAAATGCCATCGTTTCCTCCAAATCGGTCGAGTGAAAAAAATGCGCCCCCTCCCCCTTTCATGAAGTTTTATTCTTGGATTTTAGCTTTCGACTAATTGAGGTTTAAGCTTAAATCTTTAAAAAAACTAGTTCATGACTTCATGTTCACACTACATGCAAGTGGACATTTTGATTTTGAGGGTCCCAACTAACTTGGAATCTGGCCAAGCGGCTTCGTGCCATCGAGCTCCATCAATCTAGCCTCTTCCATGCACTTTATGCTTTCGGATCTAATAGAGTCTTTAGAGAGCAAAACTTGTGGGGATTAAATGGAGGATCTGATGATCGACGAGCCGAGACTTGCATTGGATTCCTAGTGTTGAAATGCACCTTGGAAAAATCTAGCTTCGCCATTCACCACCGTTGAATTTTTCATGAAAATTTGCTCTTTGGTATCTCTCGGATACTTTTCTTCTCAAGAACTGGTCTTAAATGCTTCAATAATGCTTCAAAGTTGGCTCCTAAAATGGAGCTCTCATTGGTGACCACGGGATCGGGAGACTAAGCTCGTCGAATCCCATGAACAAATCTGCACATCAACACAACCACAAAGAGCATCAAGCTGTCAAGATTGTGGGAGAGAAGGAAGGAGTCTCGCTTGAAGCTTTCTTGCTTGCACAATGGGGGAAGACACACAAGGGTGGAGGCTGAAAACAGTTTTCCTCTTCTTAGTTGTGTAAGCCAAAAGAACTCAAGTACAAAGAAATGGAAGAACCCTATATATGGGTCTCAAACCAAACTCAACTAACTAAGGTGGCATACTAACTGAGCCACGAACTAGAATAGATAAGGATAGCTATCATGTAGCTATTATTCATGGGCGGTGTACCAACCGCGTCTGCAACTGACAAGTCGGTGACATAAATGCACAACGATCACCCTGGCGTATCACGAGTGGAGCTCGATATCTCAACACTCCCCCTCGAGCTCAATCCCAATTCCTGCACACCAAGCAGGTCTCTGAACTTGCGCAACTTCTCTGCGCCCAATGCCTTCGTGAATATGTCAGCAACCTGATCCTCTGTGCTGACATAAACTAGATCAATAAGACCTAGTAAAACCCTCTCTCGCACATAGTGATAATGCACCTCAATGTGCTTTGTTCTAGCATGATAGACTGGGTTATTTGCCAAGTGTATACTACTCATATTGTCACAATAAATGACAACTGGCCCATCTGTAGACTGATGCATATCATAAAGTAGCTTATGTAACCAAGCTACCTCACATGCAGCCATTGCTGCACCCCTGTACTCAGCCTCTGTGCTCGACAAGGCAACTGTAGGCTGTTTCTTGCTGCTCCAAGTGACTGCAACACTCCCAAAAGAGAATACATATCCACTGGTAGATCGTCTATCAGAAATACTACCAGCCCAATCAGCATCAGTGTATCCATGCAACTGTATCTGAACCCTAGTCTCATAAAATAGTCCATACTGCAATGTGGACTTCACATACCTAAGTATGCGTCTAGCCGCATCCAAATGTGGTTTCCTTGGAGCCTGCATAAACTGACTTACCAATCCAACAGCATAGCTCAAATCTGGCCTGGTAATAGTCATATAAATCAAACTTCCTACTATGCGTCTGTACATAGTAGGGTCTTCTAGAAGCTCACCTGCATCTGTGCTCAGCTTCACATTTTGCTCCAAAGGAACTGAAATAGGCTTACAGCCTGTCATCCCATATTTGGACAGCATGTCCAATCCATACTGCCTCTGCAAGAGCTGTATCCCACTTGGTGATCTAATCACCTCAATGCCCAAGAAATAACGCAGCTCTCCCAAATCCTTCATCTCAAACTTCTGCTTCAATAGCATTTTCACATGAAGGATATCTTCATCACTGTCACCTGTCATAATCAAATCATCAACATAAATGACAAGCAGCATAATACCTTTCTCTGTTTTTCTCACATAAAGTGAGAAATCTGCCTTGGAAATCTGAAAGCCAATAGTGACAAGATACTGTCCTATCTTGTCAGACCATGCTCTAGGTGCTTGCTTCAACCAAGGCTTTCTTCAACCTGCAAACAAACTCAGGATGAAGAGCATGCACATAACCTGGTGGCTGCTCCATATAGACCTCTTCTTGCAAATCACCATGCAAGAAGGCATTCTTTACATCCATCTGATGTAAAGACCATCCCTTTGATGCAGCCATAGCAATGACTGCTCTTACGGTTGCCATCCTTGCAACCGGACTAAATGTTTCTTCATAGTCAATGCCATATGTTTGTGCATACCCCTTGACTACTAATCTTGCCTTGTATATGTTCACAGAACCATCAGCATTGTGCTTCACCTTATAAACCCACTTACAGCCAATTGCATTCTTACCTTTAGGCAAAGGTACTAACTCCCATGTAGCATTTGCTTCCAAGGCATCCATTTCTTCATCCATGGCTTTCTCCCATTTTTCTTTTCCCATGGCTTGCTCAAAAGATGTGGGTTCTGGTTCCTGTATCACTTTGACCATATATGCATAGTGAATGGCTGTAAATCCATCATATTTCAGCCTATCCACAGGATACCTAGCTCTTGTAGACCTGCGCAAAGTAGGTTCACTCCCAGGTTCTCTCAAAACATCCCTGGTCTTCCTTACTCCAGGTGTAACAATAGAAGGAATACCCAACTCATCATCAATGCTCTGTTCTGAGCCACTGGATTCACCATCCACATAAGAGTGACCTGCATTCACATCAAACATGGGCTGATCAACCTTCTCTTTTCCTTTTCGTGATACCTGCATACCACTATCTGCATTGCTTTGAGAAGATTCTCCTGATCTCAATCTGCCTGTCCATGGCGAAGAATGTGAACCACTGCTAGAGGACGCTCCAGGTCCACTAATATTTTGTGACTGCTGCTGTGAATTCTGTGTAGCATTACCATTTTGTGCATCTTCATCATCAATCACATTTACTGGTTTATACCAGCTACTCATCTCATCAAAAACAACATCTCTGCTCACTGTAAACTTACGAGTAGAAGGGTTATAGCATCTATACCCTTTTTGCTGCAGAGAGTAACCAATAAAGATGCACTTCTCAGCTTTTGGATCCAACTTGGATCTCAGCTCATCTGGCACATGTACATAGGCAATGCAACCAAAAATTTTCAAATGAGAAATATCTGGTTTCCTACCAGTATACCTCTCCTCTGGAGTCATTCCATGTATTGCTGCAGTGGGAGTCCTGTTCATTATGTAGACTGCTGTAGCAACTGCTTCAGCCCAATAAAAATCTGGCAAGTCTTTTTCATTGAGCATGGCACGAGATACCTCTCCAATATGCCTGTTTTTCCTTTCTGCAATTCCATTTTGTTGTGGGGTATAACTGCATGAATATTGCTGCTTTATGCCATGCTCCTGCAAGAACTTTGCAAACTCATTTGAGAGGTACTCTCCCCCTCCATCTGACCTCAGGCATTTTATTTGCAGACCTGTTTCTTTTTCAGCCATAGCTTTAAGGGTTTTGAAATGCCCAAAAACTTCACTTTTCTTTTTCATAAAATACACCCAAACTTTTCTGCTATAGTCATCAATAAAAGTGACAAAATAATGACAGCCTCCAAGAGATGCAGCTTTAGTAGTCCACACATCAGAGTGGATTAATTCCAATGGCTTCTCACTCTCTTGAACATGTCTAGGAAATGGTTTCCTTGCATGTTTTCCAAACTGACAGGCTTCACATACCTTATGCATTTCTGCAACCTTGAATTTGGGCAATCCTGCAACAATATTTTGGGCCTGCATTGATTTAAGTCGCTGTACATTAACATGACCAATGCGTTTATGCCAGATATCAATATCTGCAACTACACCGGTCCCATGTGCAAACATTGCTGCACTCAATTCAGACATGTCTGCATCCAATGTAAACATTCTGCCCTTCTTCTTTCCTTTTTCTATCAAGCGACCTTTATTTTTCATATCCTCAACAAAGCATCCATGAGGATTAAATCTGACATGCAAGCCCTGTTCAACCATTTGACCAACTGAAACCAGATTCTTGGTGATATTCGGGACATGAAATACATCGGACAGGTATTTCTTTTTCCCACCCTGCATAGACAAGGGAATTTTTCCAATCTGCACAATAGGATGTGCAGTATCATCACCAGTCTCCACAAATCCTGGTTTTTCCATTTTCCTTGCATCCTCCATCCATTCTGCATGACCTGTCATGTGGTTTGATGCACCTGAGTCAACATACCATACATCATTGCTTTCTTCTGCACTTGTCATAGAATTGTTCATGTGCTGCACCATGAACAAATGCTCATTTCTGTCATCACCCTGTCTACTAGAAGATGCATAATTCCCTTGTTGCAGTTTTCCATTCATGATGTCATTCTGCTTTTTATAGCAGTCTTTAGCCATATGACCCATTTTACCACAGTAGTAGCATTCAACATTACTGTTTGCATTTTGGCCTCTTTGCCATCCACCACGACCTCTTTGGCTCCCCCTGCCTCTAGAGTTACCACGTCCTCCTCCATAGGACTGGTTTTCTTGAGTTTGCTGCATATTCTGATTTCTGCCACGGCCTCCAAATCGGCCTCCTCTACCTCTGCCTCTACCTCTTCCAGCATTTGAGTAGAAGACAGCTTCTTTTGAAGTTCCTCCTGAAGAAGATGCACCACCATTTCTCTGTTCCTCAGAAATTAGAAGAGCAATCAACTCCTCAAAATCAGGAAATCTTTCACGAACTGAAATGGATGTCCGAAACTGTGCATAATCCTTTCCTAGACCATTCAAGGTCACGGAAACTAAATCATCATCTTCCACTGGCGACCCAATGGAAGCAAGTGCATCTGCAATCTTCTTCACCTTCATGTGGTAGTCGTTGATGCTCATACTTTCTCTTTGCACATTATGCAACTCTTGCTTGAGCTGCATTTTCCTGGCTTGCGTATTTGTGCTATACATTTTTGACAAAGTATCCCATGCCTCCTTTGGCGTACTTGCATCCTGAATATGCACAATCATAGAGTCTGAAATACTGATAGACAGCCAATACATAACTTTCCTGGCTCTCTCATGCCATGTTTTAAATGCCTGCATTTGTTGTTGATTGGGAACATCAGGAAGAACTGGTTCTTCTTCATTTCCTGCAACAAATTCCCAATATCCTTTTCCCATAAGGAAATTCGTCATTCTAAACTTCCATGCCTGGAAGTTGTTCTTGTCAAGCTTTTCAGTGACAATCTGTGAAAGAGAATCAGATGCCATTACAGAATACTGCAAGAAATTCTGTCACTGCAAAAAACACAGCTTCACCCTCACAAGGGCAAATCTGCAAAACTGGCGAAAGTGGTATTTGACCACACAGTCACTTCCTAGTGACGATTTTGCATAAACAGGAACCAAGGATGATTCTGAAACTCCCAATGTCTCTGCGCACAAGCATACGA
Source organism: Lygodium microphyllum (assembly GCF_053477565.2). NCBI lineage: Eukaryota > Viridiplantae > Streptophyta > Polypodiopsida > Schizaeales > Lygodiaceae > Lygodium > Lygodium microphyllum. The sequence continues at coordinate 177,380,754 of NC_141137.1, forward strand.
TGCAATTTCTACAGTAACTTTTCACCGACCTGTAGAACAGTGGTCGCACAGCATAGAACTGAGCCTTTTCTTGAGTGCGTGCAGAAAACTTCCGTCTGCAAAACAGGCCCCGAAATGGCCTCAAATCAAAAAAACAAGGTCGCCATAGGCTAAAGCCCTCTCCCGCAGCATATACTGCCCTCTTGCTTCACCGCGAAGGGCGTCTCAACCTGAGACAATGCACTCCTGCAATTTCCGGCTGTGCTACCTGCAGAGATCTGCTCCCAAAACAGGAAATGAAAGCAACACTGCTCCTCTTACCAGACCACCGCGAGCTTGGCTTGCTTTCTTGAGCTCCTTACCATGAACAAGGCTCTGATACCATGTCAAGATTGTGGGAGAGAAGGAAGGAGTCTCGCTTGAAGCTTTCTTGCTTACACAATGGGGGAAGACACACAAGGGTGGAGGCTGAAAACAGTTTTCCTCTTCTTAGTTGTGTAAGCCAAAAGAACTCAAGTACAAAGAAATGGAAGAACCCTATATATGGGTCTCAAACCAAACTCAACTAACTAAGGTGGCATACTAACTGAGCCACGAACTAGAATAGATAAGGATAGCTATCATGTAGCTATTATTCATGGGCGGTGTACCAACCGCGTCTGCAACTGACAAGTCGGTGACATAAATGCACAACGGTCACCCTGGCGTATCACGAGTGGAGCTCGATATCTCAACACAAGCTGATACAAAATAGATACACAACAAAGCCCATCACAGCTCTCACCCTACTCCTTGTCAAAACCAAGGCATGAAATCCACAAGTAGGCCTATCAGAGAGGTCATCCGAAGTGGTGGTCTAAACTACCAACCTAACTGAGGACAACTCAACCAAGAGCACCTACTGGGTGAGGACTCCTATAGCCTGATCAAGAAGTATTGTCTTTTAGCACATTTTCCCTTTTAGGCCTTTATTTTCCATACTCGCGCGTGTAAAAAGGAGGGAGCTGAGCGTAGTGACCCAAGGAGAACAGGGCATCGACCTTCGATCCTGTCTCGATACCCAAGAACCTACCAAGCCCTCACGAAGCAACACTTAATCCTTTCCTAATTCTCACTTTTATTTTCGCTCCAACCTTCTAGTTGATTTAAGATCACCTGGGAATCCGCTTTTACTAACAACCGTCAAATACCACCGCTCTTGGCAATATTCAGTCCCATAATCAAGGCTTTATACTCCGCCATGTTATTATTGAATCCTATCCCGAGATAAACAATCAATTTCATTATAACTCTACATTCGAGATCTCAGATAACTACTCCAACGCTCCCTTTTTTATTAGGGTCCCTAGATGCTCCATGAAAGTATAATGTGTACATCCACAATGGGTTTACATAGCCAATCGTCAAGGACTCCCCTATTCGTAATTATGATAGTCAAAATTCAACATAATTAGAGGATGAGCTGAGAGCTCTATCCCACCTTCTTCATTAAACTCAATAGAGATGCTTGTCAAAATTTGTAAACAGTGATGGCAGAAAACTTTGATCTCTCACACAAAGGTTCCGTCTTCTTGCTCGATCACTTTGTATCCTTTTCTCCACCAGATAAGCTTCCCATGATGATATCTTTGCTCTAAATATGGGTGCTCCAAATAAGGGATTAACCACCCCATCAACAAATTAAATCTCTTTTGCAGGTCTCAAATCAACCCTAGCATGGACCTCAATGCATTTAGTGCACTAGCATACTTTTAAAAAAATTAGGTTTAATCTTATTAAGATTAAAGTTATTTTTAAATTTCATGCCCTGTAGATCAAGCAATAAAGTCATGGACTTATTTTTACCTATCCTAACTACCTTGTAAGGGCCATCCCATCGAGGTTCCAACTCCCCTAGAAATAGCTCCCTATGTGTGTCATAATATAGAACTAACTATCCTTTTTTAAAGATATTTTTCTTGGCTTTTAAATCATGCAGCCACTTCATCCGACGTTTAGCTATCTCTTGGTGCAACAGACTTTGCAATTGGAGGTCATCCAA